>NC_090646.1:423619356-423940606 GCF_040937935.1 Hyperolius riggenbachi
ATTTGTTTACATATTCCCGGTTGTGACTGAATAAGTTGCAAGCATGTTTCAGATGCGAGATTCAGACACTACTGAAAACAAAGAGATGCATTGCACAGCACTGCGGTGAAACTGTTATTGTAAGGAAAAACAAGTGACAGCCACCATAAGCCTCTCACTTCCGGTTTCCTTTAACCACTTGCCGACCGCACGCTTATACCGTGCGTCGGCAAAGTGGCAGCTGCAGGACCAGCGACGCAGTACTGTGTCGCCAGCTGCAGGCTGATTAATCAGGAAGCAGCCGCTCGCGCGAGCGGCTGCTTCCTGTCAAATCACGGCGGGGGGCTCCGTGAATAGCCTGCGGGCCGCCGATGGCGGCTCACAGGCTAAATGTAAACACAAGCGGCCGGGGATCGCCGCCATGTGACAGGGGACATCCTGTCACTGGCTGCACAGGACGGATAGCGTCCTGTGCAGCCCGGATCACCAGGGAGGGGACAGGTAGGAGAGGGAGGGGGGAATTTCGCCACGGAGGGGGGCTTTGAGGTGCCCCCCCGCCAGCCACACGCAGGCAGAAGAGATCAGACCCCCCCTGCACATCATCCCCATAGGGGGGAAAAAGGGGGGCAATCTGATCTCTCTGCCTGCACCCTGATCTGTGCTGGGGGCTGTAGAGCCCACCCAGCACAGATCACTAATAACCACGCTGGTCCTTAAGGGGGGGTAAAGGGTGGGTCATCAAGTGGTTAAATTACCAATATTCCTAAAAATTATAAAACCTAAACTACATGTGCATACATACATTTAAAATGTAAATTTAACTTAGATACAATAGGTAGTAAAAATATGACAGATATGATACGTCTTGGATAAGTTCATCTCCTTATGGGGGATTCTTAGGATTTTCTTTGTTCTTTACAAAAGCACTTCCTGGAAAAAAACTATACTGCATAAGAATACAGAAAACATGTCATTTAATGGGTCAGAATTCTGGCAGTTGAGCTATGCCACTGCTGTCCAAGGGGGTCGCTTTTGGAAAAAATGGAAAGAATTGTCCATGAGGAGATGGACTAGTCCAAATCCTGTCAGATTTTTACTAGGTATTATAAGTGACATAGGAAACAAGACATTTATAGTTTATTACATATATTTACTGCTTAGTGTAACGTGGAGAAAAATAATTTCTGGTCCGTATTATGCCGGGCATACACGGCACGTTTATGCGCCAGTATCGAGCCAGCGGCTCGATGCCGGAGCGTCACCGCTCGTGCGCATGGATCACTCCCCTATCAGCCGCTCGCTTCCCCGCTATTGTCCGCCCGCGGCGACCGAGCGGGGAATCTATCCGACAGGTCATCGGACCTGTCGGATATTATCAATCGAGCCATCAGCGGCTCGATTGATAAGCCTGCGGTCAAGTCGTGTATGCCTAGCATTACTCTAGGAGAAATGTTTTTCTTATAAATATGTATTTTAAATTTACATTTTTTTTGTGATAGTGGTCCTTGAAGAGTATGTTCAAGAGAGCCTGAGGTGGGCTCATAGATAAAAAGAAAAGTAGGCTACCTGATTCAGAGGGCTGAGCGGATCAGGTAGCCGCAAAAACCACGGCTCCCACCACTCCTGTGGGCTGCACTGGCCCACTTTCACTTTCATGACCTCTGGCTCACGACGCTGGAATGAGAGACCAGCAGTGGGGGGACACAGAGGCATGTCATGAGGCAGACAACATGTCTCTGTGTCCCATATGCACCCATGAACCCCTTTGGGTTCTATTTAAGGGATCCTATTTAAAGGTTGCTATGGGACCCAATAACATGTAATTGTGCCTCAATACAGAACCCTTTATCTGAACATTCTAAGTAGGAGGTCTAGTCTGATAATTGTAATTTATTGTGAATATGTTTTTTTCATACTAACCAGAATTAAAATTAATTATCAGTAGTTGGTTACAAATTTGCTGTACAAGTTCAATGCACAACTGAGCATGTGTGCCAAGTTTTGCATTGAAGTCAAAGGCGGATATCAGAATTCTGCCTCTTTTTCCCTTTTTTCGCTATTTTACCAAAACAATTGTGCATTACATCATCATAATTTTGTAGCAATATATAGCTTTTGGAACTTATGTGTCAGAATTACGTGCATTAAGACTTCCAACCACAATCTGTGTGCTCATTGCTCTTATGGAGTACATTTAGCAGAATTATGTTACTGTTAGGGGTAGATTAGAGGAAAGGAATGTGTAGGTAGTAAAGATGATCACAGAACTCAGTCTAAGCTAAAATCAATCTGGATTCTGGACTGAATTAAAACTATTCTTTTATGTATACTCACATTATTTCTCCTATCGCCACGCTACATGCATATTACACATCCTTTCTGTTAGTTTCACTGGTTTATACATTAAACTTACAGTGGAGGGGGCACACAAGATTTCAATTAATGGGCTATGGAAAAAAAGATACAATTTGCCTCTGTGCTCCATAGCAACTGCAGTGGTTGCAATTACTTTTGCTATGCCTCTGAATAATTAAGCTAATTTTATTTTGAACCCAAGTTTTTATCCTTGACTCAGCAAATGTCTACACCATGACACTCATAACGAAGTGACTAGAATGAATAGGGGGTGAAAATTCTGTGTGGCAATATACAATCAATTACCATATTTTTAAATGCTTCTTGCTATGCAATAGTTAAATGCTTCTTGCTATGCAATAGTTAGCTCAAACACATTAGCGTAGTAGAGGAAGGGCACTATCTTTCATAAATACAGCTTGTCTGTTTGACTCATGAACAAAACATGATTTGCATACATTGGAAGTAATGGTAGATGATGTACAGATTATGTAGAGGAGGTCCAATGATTGTTGAAAAAAGGGGTAAAATACTGTAGGAAATACTTCAGAGACTATAATCAGGATGTGTAGCCACAATTTTAAGCCCTAGGAACTAGGAAGTAGACGCTCTGTGGTTATGATACAAACATTTAATGGAAGGTCAAGCATGGCATGACCTAAGAAAATAACCTCATTCTTTGGTCCACTGGATCAGTGTGATCATAACCCTAATCCATAATTCACTTTCCTGAAAATTATTCAGCAGGCTAAGGGTCAAATGCGGGTTGTGTATCTGGTATTTACTACATTTTCTTATATTCATCTTCCCAAGGACCCAAATGTCACTAGGGTTACAACAGTTCCTAGAATATTTTTTTACTCTCTTCTGGGAAAAGCATCTATCCACAGAAATATCTTTGTATTATGTAAATAAGGACAAAACAACTGAAAGATACAATTTGTATCTTGGGAAGATGCTCTTTTTAATATGCCTTCTCCATCTAAAATGCTGGTTGTTTTGCTCTGGACGATGAATACACATATTATTTTTGTTTTGGTTGAATTTAACCAAATTTATAATTTAAAGAGAATACATTGTGGATATTTCCTTCAGTTCAGGCAAATTACATTTTTGTGTAGTATTTAATGGAAATTCATAGGAATATCCACTTTGTCTAAAAGTATATGGGCAATTTTCTCATTAATTTATTTTTTAACCTCCACATCCCTTCTCCCTGCACCAGGTAAATAGATGATATGTGTGTTGGCATAACTAATCTAAATAGCATTTTCTGTGCCCAAAATTGTTGTTACATTATCTCAGGAGGGTGCAAAAAATTCTGTCTGAGCCTCTCCAGTTCTCTCCTCTCCTCATTAATGGACAAGCCAAATATGTAAACAATGAGGACCTATAATAGAGAGAAGGAGATGCAAGCCAAAGAAAATTTTGAAGACATAATTTTACTATTGGCTTTTAATTTTTTTTTAGGTTTCAACACATTAGCGCCTTTATTTAATTCACTTTTGCTCCTAATTTTTCTCCAAGGAGATTATTTATCATCCTCTGTTTAAAATAACTTTTCAGCGCTCTGCAATTAAAAAATTACCAAAAATTAGGTGAAAAGGTTAAAACTTATTAAACATTTTCTTTCTTGCTGGTGGCTTATAAGGCACTTGATTGATTAGGTGCGAAAATATCACCTAGGAGAAAGCGTAGAAGTAAAATGTTGGCCCATATGCAATTAACGTTTTCACCTGAGTTATCTCCTGGGAGATCATTTTCTTATTCTCTTTAACTTTTCAGTATGTTACAATTGAAAAAGTACCCAAAAGTTAATGAAAATGTACTATTAAATTTATTTTGAGTATTTTCTTGTCTGCTGGTGGCTTAAAAGGCCTTTTATGACAAGTTGTGAAAGTATCACCTAGGAGAAAACTCAGAAGATAAAGTGAATTGTATATGGGCCAAAATGTGAACAAGGGCCTATGTAGCACTGTACAATACATAAGGGTTGCAGATGATAAATGTGCACACATAAGTGCAAACTTTGACACAGCAGGAGAAGAGGAGGTCCATGCCCACTTGAGCTTAACCTTGGAGGTGGGGGAACATAGTTTTCACCAGTTAGAGGAAATTAAACTGTGGTCCAAGAGATGGAAATCATTTGTAGTTGATGCAAATTTTCATGTTAATTTTTATGCAAATGTATGCAGCTTGCATATTCTGCTGAGTTCTGTTTTCAAGTTCCATATATTTGCCTAAAATGAGCATAAACATTTAGGTCAACTTGAAATTATTTGTTTAGTTTATCTCATAAACCATCTCTACCCACTTTACTGAAGCGTACATTACTTAACATTTATTTTTTTCAAGATTAAAGGTCCGTACACACGCCGGACTTTAGGCAACGACGGGTCCGTCGTTGCCTCCCGCTGGGTGGGCGTGCCAGCGACAGTCCGGCGTGTGTACGCTCTGTCGTCAGACTGATACGGCTGTTCCTGAGCGATCCGCCGGGCGGATCGCTCAGAAACAGCCGTATCAGTCTGACGACAGAGCGTACACACGCCGGACTGTCGCTGGCACGCCCACCCAGCGGGAGGCAACGACGGACCCGTCGTTGCCTAAAGTCCGGCGTGTGTACGGACCTTAAGTTCCCACAGGTCTGTACAATTTTCCATTGACCTTGTTTGTATAGTAGACATGTGGCAGAAAATGATATATGTACTGATAAGCTAAAACTGTATTTTTATTTTGATGTAATCAAATACAGAATCACATTTTAGAAATATTTTAGGCAGCCGTTCAGAAAATGTCAAAGGTTTCTCAAACTTGTTTCTATCAATTGTATAGTATACTGTTTATACAGCAATGCAGTGATTCCTAACGTCTGTCCTCATGAAGACAGAGGCGCTATACACGTCTTGGCACTCACCCACCTGCTCTTTGTTGTACTTTGCCTGATGAAGTGGGCGATAGACCGGCGAAACGCGTTGCAGAATGTTTGGGAGTAAAATAAATAAATGGTATATTTTTTAAGATATATTTCTGTCGTGTTTTTTGTGGGGAGGTAAGTCCACCAATCCTCCCCATCATTTTTGGGCCTCTAGCACAGTATATGTGATTACGATTTTTTATCTGATCCAATTTTTGATTCCAATTAAAAAATGTATTGCGTGCTGCTACGTTTTTTAATCGGAATCAAAAATCGGACATACAAAAAATCAGAATCGCATGTAGTGTGCAAAATGCCTTAAATTGTTTTTTTTTTAATACATTTTACACTTTACTGGCACCTCTGTAATTGTAAAAATAAATTGTGTATCCACCCGGTGGATGGGTGTTGCTGCCTTTCTTCCTGTCTACAGAAAGTGACATCTTAATATGAGTGGGGACAGGTTAATCTCCCCATCTGCGTGTATAGTAGTTGCCTGAGGTGGCAACCCACATTTGAGTACATTTCTAATTCATTATTATGTATACTGCATACCAACGATAATACATTATTTGGGGCTCTCGACTTTCTTTTTGTCTTCCCACCCTGTCCTCATTAACCATTGATAGGGTTGGGCTTCAGATATTTTTAATGAACCAAAGTTCATAATTAGGTGAGATTGTAATTTATAGATTATTTAGTTAGTGTTTGCCCATTGTAAAATGTTTCTTCACCCTGATTTACATTCTGAAATGTATTACAGGTGAAGACATCTTTAGTCCTGTCAGTTGCAGCTCTGCAGAATGTTTGTTTCTGGGAATTTCAAATCCTGTGAAAATAATATGTGGTCTACCCGAATGCTATGGGATTATGCATGAGAACAGAGGTGCCAAAAGGATAAAGGGAAGCTAAATGAAATTAAAAACCAAATTCTTGGTAAATAGAGGAGGTAGTGTTGGACTTACCTCCTCCAAGTACACACACAACGACTGTAGTCAATATATTTTATTTATGAACTCCAAATATTCAACGCGTTTCGCAGGTTTGATCCCGCTTCATCAGGCAATAACAACGGAGCAATAGCATATGTGGTCAGTAGAAGAGCCAGGCACCTCTGACAGAGGTGCCTGGCTCTTCTACTGACCACGTATGCTCCGAGGTGCCCGGCTCTTCTACTGACCACATATGCTATTGCTCCGTTGTTATTGCCTGATGAAGCGGGATCAAACCTGCGAAATGCGATACATATTTGGAGTTCATAAATAAAATATATTGACTGTCTTTACTGCAGTCATTGTGTGTTTACTTGGAGGAGGTAAGTCCACCCCTACCTCCTCTATTTACCAAGAATTTGTTTTTAAGCCCATTTAGCTTCCTTTTATCCTTTTGGTGCCTGTTCTCCTGCATAATATTGAGTCCACCCTGGGTGGAGGGTTGAACCCCCTTTTTCTCATCTACAGAGAGCTACTTCTTATTCCTGAGTGGGGTCAGGAAAATCTCCCCACCTGCCTTTACAGTGGTTGCTTAATGGTAACCCTGGTTTGTGAGTATTAATATTTACCCTATCTAGTAGTGTTGATCGAACAGTCTTCGACACTGTTCGTTATTCCCCGAATATTTCCACGCTGCCCACTGTATTGTAAGTGGACGGCATTGCAGGAAGTGATGTCAGTGGAGCGCATGCTGGAACGCGGAAGAGGTGAGTGATCCCCGCCCGTTACCTCTTAATAGTAGCAGATGCTACTTAACTTTTTAAAGCTGGAGGGGAGCGGAGGTCGGGGGACCCAGGTGAGGGAGGGGAGGGTCCATCTCCCCTCCCCGCCGCTTGGCCCAATGCACCCTTCCAGCCCGCTATCCCTCCAGCTCTGCGGCCCCCCACGGCTCGGGTACCCAGAGAATTCTATAGGGTTCGGTGTTCGGCCGAATATACCGAACATCTGGACGATGGTCGGCCAAGCTGACCCGAACCCCGAACATCTGGGTGTTCGATCAACACTACTATCTAGTAACCATTAACCAGTACATATTACACTATTAGGGCTCTTGGTGTTCCTTGTTTTTATCTCGAATGCTATGGGAGGAGAATTACACATAGTTAGACAGCCTAGGTTAAGCATCACAGGGAGGGCAGGGTTTAGTGGGCAGCAGGGCTTAGTGGAAAGCACTCTCGCCTTGCAGCGCTGGGTTCCCAGTTTGAATCCCAGCCAGGTCAACATCTGAAAGTAGTTTGTATGTTCTTCCTGTGTCTTTGTGGGTTTCCTCCAGGTACTATGGTTTCCTCCCACATCCCAAAAACATACAGATAAGTTAATTGGCTTCCCACTAAAACTGGCCTTAGACTATAAAAGACATATGGTCCGGTAATGGTAGGAACTAGATTGTGAGCTCCTCCGAGGGACAGTAAGTTACAAGATTTTATATACTCTGTAAAGCGCTGTGGAAGATATCGGTGCCAGTTAAATAATGATAACATACCAATAATAAAAACATAGCAATATACAGAATAGATATAAGAAGTTTTTCCAATGCTGAAACCAGGAAAATTACCATAAAAAATGGGTATCCTGAATAATTTACTACATTATACTATATGTAACCACAGTGCCTCTTTAAATAAGCATGCCGTCTCCCCCCGCGGCCCCCAGCACCCCGTTCCCTTGTCCCATCGCAGCCGGGCTCTCCACACACAGATTACACCTGGCAAACATCACCTGGGATGGTTCCCGACTTGGACAGCATGCCATCTTGACATAACACAGGAGCAGCAGCTCCAGACACAGCAACTGTCAGCACCACTGGAACTATCAAGCTTCTGTCTGGGAGAAGACCATGGAGTGGTGAGATATTGTGGATCTGCACTTTATGCTATAACCAGTGCTGTTTCAATGGGTATGGTGGACATATTATGCTATACTAATGCATACTAACAACTCAGCTCGCTGCTTTGCTTCTCAAGTTCAAACCGGGTGCTAATTAGATTGCTTTTGTGGTGGACAGCCCTGCTTCCCATGGGCCTCATCAATTTAGTGTGAGCTCACCTCCAAAACCTCTGGCCAGTTGGATGGTTGGGTAGTGGTGTTGTGTGGGTCTGTGTGAGGAGATGGCTATCTCATGTTATTTTTAAATTTTTCACAAGTTGTCATATTAGACTTATAAATAAAGGTGTACTTTCTTAATGATTGTAGTTAATTATTGTTTATCTAGATAATATCATGAGCACCAGTTGATCTTTTCCCTCTCCGCTTTACTGTGTAGTAAATGGAGGTGTAGTTCTTGATTTTCTCATTGCTGAAACTCTTCACCTGAAATTAAGACTGGACAGTAGACCCAGTCCAATGCAGTGCATCCTATTTTGAAGAGTAAATCAATTGGAATCAGGCATACTGATCACTGTGCATAGCTTTTCAATGTTTGAAGTGCTATCAGCCTTCTGTGCTCCCATCAGCATTTTCTTACTGTTTCAGTGGAAAATTCAGAAACAAAAACTTACCAAGTCCTGTGAAATAAATGTAACTATACATGTGTAGCATCTATTGTTGCCTATTTTGTATGACTTTCTTTACGGTGACCATACGTCCCGCTTTACCCGTGACGCGTCCCGCCTTCAGGGGGCGCTGTCCCAGGCTGCATGAGGTCCCGGGAAACGTCCCGCTTTTAGCAGCGGGACGTCCCGGCCTCGGGACTCTGGCCACCGTACAATGAACTAGCCGCAGCGTCTCCTAGATGCTGCGCTAGTTCATTCCCCGCAGCCCCGCTCCAGCAGCCTGCATTGTCCTTCTCCAGCAGGCACAGGCAGAGCAGGGCTATGGGAAGATGGCGTCCGGAGGCGGATGCCTGTACTGGAGACTATTTGTGTCTCCAGTACAGGGCTCCGCCTCCGGATGCCATCTTGCCGTAGCCCTGCTCTGCCTGAGTGCCTGTGAGCCCGGGGAGCTGCGCACACACACGAGAGGCCGGCCGGCTGGCTGACTGACTTATGTCAGGTAAGTAAATGCTTTTTTTTTCTCCAGGTGAAATGTTTGCCCCCATTGCGTTCATTTTGTGCTGAGATGTTTGCCCCATTGCGTACATTTTGTATTGACATGTTGCCCGCAGTGTGTTTATTTTGTACGGACATGTTTGCCCCATTGCGTTCATTTTTTACTGACATGTTTGCCCACAGTGCGTTTATTTTGTACTGACAGGTTTGCCCGCAGTGCGTTTATTTTGTACTGACATGTTTGCCCGCAGTGCGTTTATTTTGTACTGACATGTTTGCCCGCAGTGCGTTTATTTTGTACTGACATGTTTGCCTCCATTGCGTTTATTTTGTACTGACATGTTTGCCCGCAGTGCATTTATTTTGTACTGACATGTTTGCCCGCAGTGCGTTTATTTTGTACTGACATGTTTGCCTCCATTGCGTTTATTTTGTACTGACATGCTTGCCCGCAGTGCGTTTATTTTGTACTGACATGTTTGCCCGCAGTGCGTTTATTTTGTACTGACATGTTTGCCCGCAGTGCGTTTATTTTGTACTGACATGTTTGCCTCCATTGCGTTTATTTTGTACTGACATGTTTGCTCCCATTGCGTTTATTTTGTACTGACATGTTTGCCCCCATTGCGTTTATTTTGTGCTGAAATGTTGCCCGCAGTGCGTTTATTTTGTGCTGAAATGTTGCCCGCAATGCGTTTATTTTGTGCTGAAATGTTGCCCGCAATGCGTTTATTTTGTGCTGACATGTTGCCCATTGCGTTTATTTTGTGGTGTCTGGGGTAACTGTTGCTGCATTTATTATTTTATGGTCATAGTTGGCTGTGTTTGCTGCTTTGGAGTTATGGTATACTATTAAATAGCATCACACAGTTTCTGCACACCCATGATGCGAATCCTCGTTTGACCACATCACGGCATAAACACTGTTTTCTTATGCCTCGCTGTTGCATCATTACGTTAGCTCGCCCATAGAATGTTATGGCCACGCCCATTTTTCGGCGCGGCAGGCACCACATTTTACCCCCCTATTTTTCGGTGGCACCACATTTTACCCCCCCCCCCCATCCCCCCCTCCCCCCCGACCCTGTCCCGGGTTGAGCCTACGAAAATCTGGTCACTCTACTTTCTTGTACTCCCTTCCTTGTCTGATTTGGTTTGACCATGCTGCTAGCACATTCATACAGCTTCTGAAGTCCAAACTCTTCAAAATTGCCTACTCATAATATTCATATTAGTCATCATATTTATTATTATTGAAGAAACACTTTTTCTTTTTAAGTGTTCTAGTGCTTATGTGTGCTTATGTTTGCATTTATGTCCATATACAATAGCTATTTCTCTTATAGTATATCCAAACAATGGCAGGAGTATAAAAAGATTCTTTTTGCAAGTTGTCATTATGGCGTATATAAATCCATGTTTCAGTGTACAAGCAGCTACAATGGCCAGAAAGCACTATGATGACATAACAAATAGCTTTTCTGAACTGTGGATAACCTTCATTGTAAAACACCTTGCTTGTCTTTAGCACACTGGCTCAATGCAATGTTTCAGTTTTCCTCTTAAAGAGAAACGCCAGTGAAAATAATGTAATAAAAATAGTGCTTCACTTTTACAATTATGTATAAATGATTTAGTCAGTGTTTGCCCATTGTAAAATCTTTTAAACCCCTGATTCACATTCTGACATTTATCACATGGTGATATTTTTACTGTTGGCAGGGGATGTAGCTGCTGCACGCTTTTTGGGAAGTTGGAAACAGCTGTAAACAGCTATTTCCCACAATGCAACAAGGTTCACAGACAGGAAACTGCCAGGAGTACCACGGTCCTCAGAGCTTCTTGTCGGAGGGGTTTCACCACAATATCAGTCATACAGCGCCCCCTGATGGTCTTTTTGTGAAAAGGAATAGATTTCTCATGTAAAAAGGGGGTATCAGCTACTGATTGGGATAAAGTTCAATTTTTGGTCGGAGTTTCTCTTTAAGTAACACTGCTAACATTGCTGATTCCTGCACATTTGCAACTGCACATTGAAGGAATGGGGGTTCTTACAGGACCACTATCTCCAAAATGTGTACATCTTAGAACACAAAAACACACACAAATAAGAGGTTTGTTCTTTCCAGAGTAAAATGAGCCATACATTATTGTTCTCTTGTACTGCTTATACTGCTGTCACTTACAGCAGGTAGTATACATTTGACAGAACTGACAGGTTTTGGACTAGTCCATCTCCCCATGGGGGATATCTAGTATTTTGTTTATTCTTTACAAAAGCACTCTGTGGAAAAGATCTATACAAAGATGCCGGCTGCCCCCTTACCCACCTGTTTGCGCACATTCAATAAGTGCTTTTGAAATTAAGAAAACCCTGAGAATCCCTGTGATGAGATGGGCTAGTCCAAAACATATCAGTTCTGTCAGATTTCTACTACCTACTGTAAATGACAGCAACATAGGAGGAAATTAATTTATAGTTCATTTTACTCTGGGAGAAATGCACATCTTATTTGTATGTGTTTACATGTATTTTAAAATGTACAATTTTTCGTGATAGTGCTCCTTTAATGGCAGGACATGCATGCCAGAAACTCACATTAATTGTCTGACCACCCCTTAAATGCAAACTAGCTTTGCAAAAGCCAGCTACTGAATCCAAATAAACACTACAAACATTGCAATTCCTGAACATGCTTATGACCATTGTCAGGGTGACACCCATATCAGGCATGTAAACTTGTGTGCTCCTTTCCTCTAAAGTAACAGGTGGCCAGTGAATATGAAAGTTTACAGAGTACTTTTTGTGTTTATGCACATTTTACCTGTGCCTAGTCTGTTCTGTTGAGTAGTAAAAAAAATAGTAATTTTTTATGTTTGCAGGTCTAGCGGTCTGACTACCACTTAAAGAGACACTGAACTGAAAAAAAATATGATATAATGCTTTGTATGTGTAGTACAGCTAAGAAATAAGTCTTAGCAGAGACATACGTCTAATATTGTTTCCAGTACAGGAAGAGTTAAGTAACTTCAGTTGTTGCTCTATGCAAAAGAGCCATTGAGCTCCACGACTTTCAAAGTCGCAGAGAGCTCTGTCTTCTGAAGCTTGTTATCTCAACTGTCATTCATTGTATCTTCTTTTTCTCTGCAGAGGACAGGTCAATAGTTCACTGGCCTGCTCTCTAAAATTATTTAGAATGCTGAGTAGTGTGTAAACTGCAACTATTAGAGAATGATGCAATGTTATAAAAAAAACACTATATAACTGCAAATAAAAATATGAGAATATTTTCTTTGCTACTAATGTTCCAGTAATTATCTGTACTACACAACCAATTCATCATTTCATAATTTTTTTTCTTTGCTTCAGGGTCTCTGTAATGAAGTAAGCTGTGAGATGATTACGAATACTTATACTTATTGGGGGCAGCAATGTAATTTAAACGTGTTCATAATTATTAGTATAAAGCCCTGTAAATCCCAAATCCTACAATAGAATCCCTACGAATATATTTCAAATAAAATGTATTTTTAAGAGTCTTAATAGAAGCTTGACAGTAGCTGACAGCATGCAGAACATGCTGCATTCAGAGAGTACTGTTTAATTCGGAAAGAGAAGAGATAATTGACATAGACTGATGTCACACCAAAACTACTGCCTACCAAGCTCCAGGACAGTCAGGCTGTTTTTATTACACTGAGAGCATGGTAAGAAAAAGGGGATGAGTGAAGTAAAAATCTGAAATATAGTGTGATTTTATTAATGTATTGCTGTATAAAAACATCCACACATTGTTCTGTGCTGTACATTAAAAAGGATATTATGAAATGTTAAGACATTATAATCAATACTTAAAGAACTTTTAATTCTGCTGCATGTAGTGGATCCACGTCAGTGACGCCACAACACTGATTTTTTGGACTGCTGTAAATAGAAAGGTGACAGTTCAGAAATTTCAATTCAAGTTCATTGAATCAGTCTTGTAGTTCACTATTTTCCCCACAAGATGCTGCTATACTATCCAAATGAGCTTTTGTTCACAATTCCTATTTTTATTTACTCCTCAAGATATCAAAGTCTAAAGTTTTGATTTTTTGTTTAAACTAGGTTATATTTAAAACTAATCCAAAGTACATAAATAATTCAGCCAAGCACACAGCAAGGCTGTCCTAGTAGAAATGTTATTAGACCATTTAAGTGAAACAGTTGTGATCGTGCTGAGCCTGGTGACGAAAGATGAGCAAGCTTTAGCTATTTATTAGCGAGGTTAGAAACATGAGAAACAGTAGGCATAGATTAAAGTGAACCTGAGGTGAGAGGGCGCTAGCATAGTTATGTGCCCATAAGGAGGGGATAATCTAAAGGATGCGCACGCAGTACGGGAAGGCGACGCTGGGGAACCTCTGATGGGACGCATATGCGTTCCATGACGGAGGAGGTAGGCGTCAGTATAGACGTGTACGCGTGGCCGCGGTGACGTTACGCTCATCTAGCCAATTGGAGAGGTAGGGGAGGTGTAGCAGGTAGGTGTCATTTGACGCGTGATAGACGCGCCTCCGTACACGGAATAGACGATACAGGCTTGAGACGAATGAGGGGAGGTTACACCTGGAAAGGGGAGGGATGAGTAAGCGGAAGGGGAGAAGGTAAAGGGTATATTAGAAGGAGAGTACAATGGCCGCATATGCTTCTGATGAGTCGCATGTAGCGATGAAACTAGTCAAGCTAGTGGCCAAGGAGGGACCTGGAGGCAGAGGGGGATGCCGGAAGGAGCTGACCATTCCAGCGCAACTAAGCCCACCCAGCGGCCACCGATTGGGGCAGAGCCCACAAAAACTCTGCGCTCTATGAATACCTCCATGCTTGTGAGTGCAATTTTCTTTTATTAATAAACAGTTTTTTATGGTTTTACGCTATGGCTATTCCGAATATTGTCTTTTGAGGTGTGATGATCCCATGAGAAAGATTGAAACAAGTGGACGAGAGAGCTCGAGAAGGCAGGGGGTGGCCATATGACCCCATAGGCGCTGGAGACCCATCTAATAGAGGGTCAATACGATTTGGTGAGTGCCCACCGTTTGGGGTGTAGTGGTGGTGTTATGCCAAAGTGGAGACAGTGATCACCAACTGCAGGAGCAAGACAGCACACTTGATGGAAAACTATGATTGAACTCATGTTTACATGAGAGGAGTCTGTTCATGGGAACATTAGTGCGCAGCTTTTTTAGAATTTGAAAGTGGACTTTGTATTTGTATTTTAGTTGGCGCACCACCGTATTGAATACACCTGAGATTTGATATCAGCGCGGTCTTTGCAAGATTCCATTGCAGTTTGTGCTTTGTAATTTTGTGCCTTCGTAAAGTAGTTGTCCCTACGCGGGTCTTGGTCTTTCCACGGCTTAATTTTCGGTGGCAGAGACAGGTTGCAGTGACTGCTGGTACAACAATGTGCAGTTACACAGGTGCAGTGAACAGGTTACAGTGACTGTTGGTACAACAGTGAGCGGTTACACATGTGCAGTTAACAGGTATGCAGTGACTGGTATAACAAATGTGCAGCTGTCACACACACACACAGGTACCGTGAACAGGTGCAGTGACTGGTGGTAAATAACACTGCGTGCAGTCACATAGGTAGGTAGGTGCACTGAACAGGTGGGTATGCAGTGATTGATATTACAAATGTGCAGCTGTCACACACACAGGTACCGTGAACAGGTGCAGTGACACTGAGTGCGCTCACGTAGGTAGGTGCACTGAACAGGTAGGTATGCAGTGATTGGTATTACAAATGTGCAGCTGTCACACACACAGGTACCATGAACAGGTGCAGTGACACTGAGTGCGCTCACGTAGGTAGGTAGATGCACTGAACAGGTAGGTATGCAGTGATTGGTATTACAAATGTGCAGCTGTCACACACACAAGTACCATGAACAGGTGCAGTGACACTGCATGCGCTCACGTAGGTAGGTGCGTGCACTGAACAGGTGGGTATGCAGTGATTGGTATTACAAATGTGCAGCTGTCACACACACAGGTAGTCACTGAATGTGCTGGGCCTGGCAGTGACACAGTAGGAATTACCAAGGGGCCAAGGTCCCACCAGCAGCTGCGACTGACTGACAGGGCTGTATATGCAACACAAGTGTCTGTGGGACACACACAAAAAAAAGATCACAAGAACAACATTAGCTCTCAAAAGAGTTGTTGAGGAATGAGGAGTGCTTTTTTAGCAATAAGTATGAGCAATAAGGAGCAACCTAACAAGCCTAACACAAGAGCCTAACTAAGCTTTCCCTATGTCAGCAGGTTCTCTCCCTCCTCTAATTACTGCAGCCACACGAGTGAGTGAAATGGCTGACGCTGCCTGCATTTTATAAGGGGGGGGGGGGGGGGGGAGCTCCAGGAGGGAGTGTAGCCTATTTGGCTACCCTGTGCCTGCTGACTGCAATTTGCAAGCCAAAGGATTGGTGGTGGAAATGTGGTAAGAGTGAATGGTGGATCAATAATTCTCCAGTTAAGCAATATTACAAATTAAAAAACAAAAGAAAACAGATGAATGAAGAAGAAAACTCTGGAAAATACATATGGACCACAATTCTGGATTTTAATTTTTTTTTCTTTTAAGCAAAGCCATACTCCAGAGTTAGGTAGAGAAAATAAAATGCAAAGTATGATATATCTAGAAAATAGTACAGCTAGTTGAGAATAACCATGTTCCTTATTATCCCTTATAGATAAAAAGCAGAATAAAAAAATCTGGAAGTGGGACTTGCCCTAAAAAGCACCCCTTCCAGATGTGTTTTGTTCAATTATTATTTTAGCAGCAAGTAGAGGTAAGTATGTTTTAGTTTTTTGAAAGTTTTTCTCTCATGTGTGTTTTTTTTCATTTTGTCACTTTGGTTGTCCTCTTAATAAAGGGATGAACAGAAAGCAACAGAATAACCCTTTTTAATACCTCCACTTTCTTCTTTGGGAGAGGTGGGTTAGAGCCCTCTTTGTTGCAGACCAATAAGACAATGGTACTGCTTGCACACACATACACAGATTGAAAAAATGTGATCACTAGATATCATACCACACCACATTTTTTAATATTATAAACAGTTTTCTTGCTTAACTGTGTTTGCAATCTACATGTTGCCAATCAGTACACTTATCCAACGACATGGCCTGACGTACCACTGCTACGCCGATGACACACAGCTATACCTGTCCTTCAAACCTGGTGGAACAGACCCTACCCCAAAAATAAACTCTTGCTTAGCTGAGCTTCAGGCATGGATGAATGATAACTGGTTGAAACTGAATGCTGACAAAACTGAGGTCCTGTTTGTCCAAAGCCAGTGCTCGCCATCAAAACAGCTCTATCCTAAAGCAACACCAATCAGGATTGGGAATTCAGACATAAACAGCTCCAACCTTGTGCGCAGCCTTGGCGTACTAATCGATGGGGAATTGAGTTTCAGAAACCAAATTTCATCTGTAGTTAAATCTTCCTTCTTTCATCTGAAGAACATTGCAAAGATTAAACATCTGATTCCCCCAGAGGATCTTCAAACCCTAGTCCACGCCTTCATCACATCACGGCTGGACTACTGCAATGCCCTTTATGCTGGCCTCCCCAAAAAGGACCTGCGTCGCCTGCAATTAGTGCAGAATGCTGCTGCCAGATTGCTAACAAACCAGCCTCGCCACTGTCACATTACACCGATCCTTCGCTCACTGCACTGGCTACCAGTAGAATGGAGAATACTCTTCAAGATTGGACTGCTGACATTCAAATCCCTGCACAATCTGGGCCCTGGATACATGAAGGACTTGCTGAAGCTGCACCACACCTCTCACAACCTCAGATCAGCAAGTTCTATAAACTTGGTCACTCCCAGAGTGCACCTCAAAAAATCTGGAGACAGAGCCTTCTGTCATGCTGCCCCTACTCTTTGGAACTCCCTACCACACCCAGTAAAGACAGCACCATCCCTGGAGCTATTCAAATCCAGACTGAAAAGCCACCTGTTTAGCCTGGCATTTCCAGATTTATAAAATTCTTCCTCTGTACCACGATGGTCGGAGCCATGCTTATGCGCTTTGAGTCCCACGGGAGAAAAGCGCTTTACAAATGTTATTTGTTGTTGTTGTTGTTGTTGTTGGTGTCTGAGGATGAAACATGGAAACATGCATGTGTGCAAGAATCCTTATTCATTTAAATGGAGCTGACAGCAGTTTCTCTGCTCATTGGTATCTCAGGCCAGGCAGTCCTAGGCATAGTAAATCAGGCCTATCATTTCTAGGGGGTTTGAATTCTCAAAATGTTGATACTATTCAATTAGATAAGACCTACCTTCCAGTGTGTCTGAGTGTGCACATGTCCCTCCCCATAGAGCGCTGTCACTTTAAAAGGTAAGACTTTTTCATTCTAGTGATAGGGAGTATACTATAAGCTTGCCTGTCTTGCTTTCATAGATATTAATTCTGCTAACATTTAGGTAATAAGCATTCTCATTTTGGACCACAGAAGCCATTGCTTATACAAGTAGGCCCCTGGCATACTGGCATACTGCACCTTACCGCGTTAGATTTCCCTGCCACATCTCCTCTGCAAGGGCAATGCAAGTCTATGGAGATTTGCTCACTTAACGCGGTGCACCACGGTACAATGTAAGTATCCAAAACGTTGCATTCCCATTTCAAAGTCTGGAGTGTGCATGACATCCCAGTGGCGTACTTCCTGCACGGCAGGGATTACATCATTGAGCTGGGGGTGACACTATGCATATGACCCTGTCACCACACTGTAGAACAGGGTCATATGAAGGCTGATTTCTGTGGTGCGACAAACTATGAGCAACGTTTTGGTCTATAGACTTTCCTCAAGTGCTAACAGGATAATTGTGCAAAGACAAATTTAAGTACAAAATCATCAGTAAAATTAGCATAAAACACATCCACGGGGCCAGTAGGTGGGCACAACCTTAAAGGAGTACTGTAGGGGGTAGGGGGAAAAATAATTCTTTTCTGGGGCTTCTAATAGTCCCACACAGACATCCTGTGCCCGCGCAGTGAGTCACCGATGCTCCGGACCCCGCCTCCGGTTCACTTCCGGAATTTGCAACTTTAAAGTCGGAAAACCACTGCGCCTGCATGGCCACGTCCTCGCTCCTGCTGTTGTCACTGGGAGTATACTGCACAGGCCCAGTACAGTCTGCGGCTGCGCAGTACATCCCAGTGACATCAGTGGTGGTGAGGACGTAGCAGCGCAGGCGCAGTGGTTTTCTGATTTTAAAGTCGCAAATTCCGGAAGTGAGGTGGGGACCGGAGCATTGGTGACTGGCTGCGCGGGCACAGGATGTCTGCGGGGGACCATTAGAAACCCCAGGTAAGTGAAACTCTTCCCCCCCAGTACTCCTTTAAAGATACAGGCTAATTAGGTTTACAGGGAGAAATGTTCACAAAAAGCATTTCAAAGAAATTTTTATTAAGTCCATTAGGAGGGAGATTACTAGGGATGCTCATAAGGGGCCGGTTTTGACTTAGAGTGGTTTCGATTACAACTTCATGCCCTTTCAATTTGACTGTAATCTGAATTATGAATTGAATCACTGTTTCGATTCCAATTCGCTTACAAGTTGAAAATGCGAGCTGTACTAACATTATATATATAATTAGCGGTGAATAGCAAAGCCCTCATACATGCTAGAAACACCAAATTTGCAGGGCATCTTAAGGAGACAAGTGAAACATTTTTTTTTCAAAAAGACCTTGTAGTTTTTGAGAAAATCATTGTTAAACTTAGAGGAAAAAAGTCTATATGTAAATGCAGTAAAATGACAGATAATGTATCAACATTTATATAAAAGTATTTTATTTTTTTATATATGTTCAAAGTGTGGGAAACAAAAAAAAATGATGTGGGGTCCCCACTCCTACCACTCCCAAGCCTCTTTAATTCCTTGTCCCTATGCAGTCTGGGACAGCCAGAATGCAGAGCCACGGCCGTGTGGGGCTTCGCACTATGAGCTATACTAGCCCACATGGTCCATGGTATGGTGGGCTCTGGGAGAGAGGGGTGGACAAGCCTCCCCCTCTCCCCCAGAGCCCTTGTCCAATCCATGGACAAGGGGCTCTTCCCCACCTCTGGCGCCCCAGGAGGAGGTGTGGGTTGATGACACCCTTGGAGGGGGGGGGTGTACTTGGTGGTGCATCTGTGAGTCACCTTTAAGAAGAGGACCCCCAGATGCCTGCCCCCTCCCCGGGAGAAATTAGTATAGTAGTACATAGTACCAATTTCCCATGTCCACAAAGAGTTAAATGTCATAAAAACATAACCAAGAAAAAAGTCCTTTAATAGTCTAAATTAACCACGAATACTTACCTTTAAAATAAAAAGTTCCCACGCCAATATACTCGGACAATGTCCCACGACAATATCCTATAACTTGCAATCTTGATTGAAGATCTCCACTGGCCGCTGCTACACACCACTGCTCCCGCCACAGCTTTAGATATATATTAAGTATAACTAGCGCTAAAGCAAATTTAAATTTGCCTCCAAGGCTTCCCATTGGTCTATTGACAGACCAATGGGGAGCCTTGGAGCCAAATTCAAAGATGCTTTTGGTTTCAAGTGCTTGCCCTCCCTCCTTTGTGGCTCTGGCTCCTTTCCCCGCCCACAGCACCCATAGCACCCACCCACGCCATCACCCTGGAGCACCCACAGCAGGGTGGTGAGCGGAGAGCTACTAGTGCACATGCATACACCGCTGACAAGGAGGTTTTAAGGGGAGCCAGTGCTGCATCGCCTCTACTGAGGAGGATGGGGTGGTCTCCTTAGGATCCAGAGGCTTCCTCCTCCTGAGGTACTGTAAGTACCCACCAGGGGCACTTCTTCCCACTACAGGTACACTTTAAGGAGGATTGGCATTTAAAAAAGACAGGTAAGAATATACTTTTATCTTTAGGTCATTTTCATACTGTTTATTTTCTGCAGAGCTTTTACTTTATATAGAATGTATAAATATGTGTGTAACCCCTGCCACATCTGTTAACAGAGTTTATTTACCCTGGTTCTAATAAACTGGAACTTTTAACTAAATGCAGTTAAAGCACATAGACTGCATAGATAATGAAGAATATATCGGTCATTGCTGGAAGATAACTTTATTCTGGAATCTACAAGTCAGTTTCTGATTTGCTGATGGCTAAAAATGCACAGACCTGCATCTTATCATTCAGATATCTTCCTTCACATAAATCAGAAATATTTAGGATTGCTGAACTGTTACATTCTTCACAGAAACACTACAAACGGCGCTCATCAGGTATAAAGATACAATACTTCCCTGATTTTGTTTTTGCTACCACATACACAGCAAGAAGAGCCATTCAAGCCACTTAGGCTATTCCTGTGTTGCTAACTAGAACAAAAATACTAACTGACGCCCCACACTGAACTTAGGATTGCAATCAGATTTGTAGCAGCAACCATGTTGGAATCTGCCATAATCACCACTTAGAAGATTTTTGTAATGCTCGATGCAGTACAAATCTACCACTCTGCTGATTGCAGAACCGGCGATGCAGACAATGCAGATGATTTTCAGGTACTCCTAATTGCAGTCCTGACTGATTTCACCAACTAAATGGATCAAATTGTGTTAATGATTTTTGTGGGAAGTAAAAAGACTAAAGCAGAATCAAGCACAATGGTTATATCTATCTATTTATCTATCTATCTATCTATCTATCTATCTATCTATCTATCTATCTATCCCTGCATGAAGAATAATTCTGTCCTTCCACTGCATGGCCCCTCTCATATAGGTGTGGTCATAGAGGGAAATTGGTGGTTGGCATAGCGTGCCATGGTGAAAAATGGACAGGGGCAATATTAAAGTACCTAGGTGCCATTCTGTAGTCACTATTTTAATATGCCATACTTCCTTTACATATACAATGGGCCTTGTATATTACTGGACCACAAGCAAGCTTCCCTGCTCCACATGCCACAACATCCCACATCCTCCTTGGCCAAAGTAAAAAGATTAAAGAAAAGCTGAAAATAATTCACCAAACAGGCATGGTTTGGTTAAATCTAGTGCTACATTGGGCTCTATTCATAAAACATTTGCGGAAAAAAAATCTTGGAGGGAAAACACCACATCTGTATTTTAGACCTTTGTGTGCTAACTCATAAAAATGTTTACGCTTGCGATAATAGGTCGTGCTGGCTGAGTTGATGTCTCTGTGCAGAGACAGAGTTACTATAAAGGAGGCAGCCCCAGCATCCCTTTACATGTGCATTTTTTTTAAACTGCCTCTCCTTGCCCTGAATCTTCTCTGAATCTGTCTATTAGTCTTTCTAAACAATCTATTTAATTGCCACAACTTAGAAGACCTTCAAGAAATGTTACAGATGCAGACTTTCAGATGTGAAATTTATTTGAAAACTGGTCTTGGTATTCCGTAATGCATTTTTTGCTCTGCTCTCACTGCAGCTGCCTAGGAGGTCTGTCTCTCCATTAGCTTGCCTGTTATTGCTGGCTTATCACCTTATCTAAACAGCTGGGATTCTCTGTTCCCATTCCGCCTGTTGTAATCTTTATGAATTGACATGTAGTGACATGTGTTGTGATAATTACCGCATAAGGCGGTAATTTCCCGCACTGCTCAGGAATTGTAGCTTTTCATGCGCAAACAGCTTTTATGAATGGTCACTTTGCTAAATGGTCGGTAATGTCAGCTGTTTTGAGCATTACCGCATTGTAGGGAATAGAAAAATGTGCACATCATGTTCAGTGGAATGTGTATTGGAACGTGAACTAATGTATTGAAGATACAGATTGCCCAGCAAGCTCATTGTGAACCAAAACTCCTTGGAGTGTGTATGGGACTAATTGGAGCGTGTGAAGGGTGTTCGTAGATAGGATCGAATGTATATAGGTGAGGGAACCTGAGACAAAATATGTTGATAAAGGGACTTACATACATCTATTTATTATTAGTTTTTTATTTATATAGCACCATAACCTTCCGTAGCACCAGAAAATTATTAAGAGGAAATGGGGCCCTATGCATGATAGCACTTCTTGCCCAACGCTGATGGCTTTTTTTAGTTAGATTTGGTGGAGGACACTAGACTCTCTCCAGGACCTGTGGAAGGATATAAAGTATAAGGAGTACCTCATGAACTTTTGTGACATATATGATGTATGACAGATGTTTGAAGGGCAACAGGATGATATGCATGTATTATTTAGTGTAATGAGTACTGCAATGTGAACTTATATGTACTGGAACTTGCAAGGCACAAGGGATGATCACCTGGTTCCTCTGGTGGAAAGGGGACTATTTTATTACTAAGGACTCCCGGGTTCCAAGAACACAGGTACTCTTAAGTTCAGTTTTCATAGGCAGAGGGTTATAACTGGTGGCAATCAATTGAAAGGTCAAAGCTGGCTCTGACAGCTTAGTCTATTTCTCTTGCAGAAAGTCAGAGCTAACATCAATCTAGCATAAACAGGAGAAAAGTCTCAAGACAGATTGTTATTAGAAGAGAGGGCAGGTCAAGCCAAGGTCAGTAATATATGCACAGGTAATAGATTGGAGCAGTTCAAACATCTCAGCAAGTCTGAGGGAAGCACACTCTAGAGCTGCACAAATCTCAGCAAGAAGCTTCTGTATTGAGGAGCCTTGTGACCGTACATGTGCATTTGCACACAAGGCCCAGTGCTTGCAGCTTGCATGAATGTGAGCACTGAGCATCTCCAGCAATGGCCAAAAAGCCATGAGCCGTGATGAACACTCCAGCATGTGCATACCTAAAATCCTTCTGCCCACCAGATAAGCCAGGATGATTCCAGTGACTGGTTTTGGAGCATGAACATTATTCCCAGGTTTTCAGGAGTTTTAGGTAGGGCCAAAGCCCATAAAAATGATGCACTCTGCTTCAAACTGCTTCAAACTTGTTTCCAAGTAGTATTAACGGTTGTAAGGGTTATGTTGGGCAGCACGGTGGCGTAGTGGTTAGCTCTCTCGCCTTGCAGCGCTGGGTCCCTGGTTTGAATCCCAGCCAGGGCACTATCTGCAAAAGAGTTTGTATGTTCTCTCCGTGTCTGCGTGGGTTTCCTCCGGGCACTCCGGTTTCCTCCCACATTCCAAAAACATACAGATAAGTTAATTGGCTCCCACTAAAATTAGCCCTAGACTACAGTACTTACACTACATAATATAGACATATGGCAATGGTAGGGATTAGATTGTGAGCTCCTTTGAGGGACAGTTAGTGACAAGATATATATATATACTCTGTACAGCGCTGCGTAATATGTCGGCGCTATATAAATACTAAATAATAATAATAATAATAATAATAATGTATATCAACAGGATTAGGAAGACAATTTAAGATAAGAGGCATGAAATACAAGGTACACTGCCATGGTAAAATGTAATGCTACTTGGTTATTATTATCAATTCGTAAAATGCCAACACATTCCTTAGTGCTGTATAAAGTAAGAAACAAGGATATAAAGGTCATGGGGTACAAAATAATACAGACAAAGGTGTATACCAATATACAAAATACAGAATTGGTACAACATGCAGAATTGGTAATTACAGTGGCAAAAATAACATGATGAATAGAATGTACAATAACGTGCAAGACATAAAATGAATAACACATTCCAAGACACAAAAGAGTGAGAGAGCCCTGCCCTTGCAAGATTACAATCTAAAGGAATGGGGGTAGCAATAGGTGGGGTAGTATACAATATTCATACCCAAAGGCTTTGTTTTTCTAAGTTATCTAGTAATAAGTACAACTTGGCCAGAGGTCAAAGGGGGAATGGTCTGAGTTAGAGCATATGCTTGTTAGAGCATATGCTTGTTTTGAGGGAGTGTTCAAAGATTTCAAAGGTTGGAGAGAGACGAAGGTGTTGTATAGGGGATTCCATAGGAAGAGAGAAGCGCGTGGTTGACAATGATCTTGATGACAAATGAGTCTTTGGTTCCTGAAGAGTGTTGTGAGGTGAAGGTGTGCTTACCTTTTTATTAAAGACATAGTAGTATCCTACCTCGACAGACCGCTGAAAATAGGAAGAGAAGACATCCAGCACTGCTTAAAGCTTTTAAGGAAAAGTCAGTGCTCTGCATTTTTTTTTACATTTTGTATCTTCCACTGGTGTTTACTGTTAAAACCTTTAAGCAGTGCTGAACGTCTCCTCTTCCTGTTTCAAAGAAACACTGTGTCCAGAGCAGGCTTTTGCCAACTAATATTAGATGTGGCCATCTAGAAGCGTTCATCGCCACTAGATGGCCATTTGGCCACATCTAACATTGAGAGATCCATATGTTGAGTCCTCTGGGAACACCTTTACACACACTGGATTCTTGGACAAGATGGCCCAGACTGACTGCTTTGGTCAAGAACAGTCGAGACTTTATTCATTTTATGTCTTTAAGACTCAGAGTCTACAGTTATAACTAAATATGTTTAAATAATGAAACATATAGTAACCTATCTTCCCTTGAGCCTTTGAACCTTATTAATGTATGGATCTTGGTCCTCAAACTGTTCAGAGTGAGAATGAGGAGCAGGGCATAAGATGATCATAAAATGTAGGTGAGCATTGGTGATGGTTGAGCTCATAACCATCTTTTAAATATTAATTTAATTAACATCCCATATCAAGGTGAAAGCACATCGCCTCTTCATTTATTAAATTGGAGCCAGTTAATGACATTTTTGTATATTACATTTCCCAAATAAAAAACTTTGCAGAATAAAAAAGGCCGGCATCGGTTTAAAATTATATAACACCAAACTGTAGCTGTAGTTGGTATCATAAAAATCATTCATGTTTTAGAGCGCAATTAAGAAGTCATAACACTGAAACTCGTGGATGCCAGGAGAAATATAATCATTTTAAAAGGTAATTGCTGGGAGAAGGGAACTGATTTCTCACATACCTGTAATAAGTTTATAGAACTCCTTATTTTTGCACGTCAACTGCTTGGCGCAGCATCTTGACCTGTATATAATATCCATATCAATCTCTTTGTGAACATAGCTTTAAAGGCTTTCGGACTTCAAGTTATTCTTTTTTAAATAGAAATATATGGGAATTCAGCTAAAACCTTGACAAAGTCTCCACAGAGGTAAATGCCAGAATAATACACCAGAAAAAGCTACCTTTAAGAAATACCGCAAGATTATTAGCTTATGATTGTCCTGTAAATCGAGATACTTGTTGTAACACAGACCTATACAAAGTAATTGCTTTTTCAAGGGCATCATGAGTATATCTGTGTGGTATTTTTTATCACAGCGTGTTTTCTTTAAAGGGGAACTATGAGCCAAAACTAGATTTTTATTTATTGAATTTAAGTAATTGAATTGAACTAACACCAACATTAAACTCTGCATAACCCACTACCCTAGATAGTCTCAACTGTAAGATACTGAATGAATATATATATATATATATATATATATATATATATATACTGTGTATATATATATATATATATTGCAAGTGTCCAGGAGCTCCAAACACGGCTCGAAAATAAAGGCTGGTGTGCCAAGGTCCTCACCCCGGTACCTGGGGGTCACAGTAATGAGTATTCCACAAAGGACCAGCACCACATGGAGTACGTACAGCTCTTTAAGGTTTTGTTGATGCAGACATGACTACAACTATATATATATATACACCAATAGCTGCAGGACATCAATCCTCACAAAAAACTGCTGTTGGCCAGGTAAGGACTAGTGGCCTACAGCTATGAACATCATGATACTGAAGGAAAAGGTTAAGGAGCGGCCCACCTTACTGTATAGATCCAAGTGCAGAACCTGGAATGCAAAGCAACACCCTATATTAGTCCAGAAAGTCCAAAGGATTGGTTCGCACGCCAGCTTTTCAATGAGCAAAGCGTAGTTTATTTTTCCATAATGTGTCAAACACTATGCATGACAATTGTTTTGGAGCCAGTTTTGACAGGCAAACAGACAAACAGGTCCTCCTCTGTTCCCCTGTGTCCTCCTCTTTACCTCTGACCCCCTGTGTCTTTCTCTGACCCTGTTTCCTCCTCTGTCCCCCTTTGACTCCCTGTGTCTTTCTCTGACCCTGTTTCCTCCTCTGTCCCCCTCTGACCCCCTGTGTCTTTCTCTGACCCTGTTTCCTCCTCTGTCCCCCTCTGACCCCCTGTGTCCTCCTCTGTCTTCCTCTGACCCCATATCCTCCACTTTTCTCCTATGTTCCCCTCTTTCCTTGTGCGGCATCCTCCTCTGTTCTGCAGCCATGGAGCTTTACTATGTCCAGGCATGCGTACTCCTCTTCCCCCCAGCGCTTGTTCTCAGGGAAGTAGGAAATTTGGGCGCATGAGGCAGGTGGACAAAAAGGGCACCGCCATTCACTCCTATAATAAATATTGTTTAATGGGCTCCCGAAAGGGAAAAAAGGCCGCCGGAGAAAAATAACATTTTACAAGCGGCGCCCGGAAACTTTTAATGTTTTATAACTGCTTCTCATGATTACACATTATTTAATGATTTATAATTTTTTAAACATTATTTGTAAACGAAAAACAGTACAATATTTTTTTAAAACATCATTTTTAAATGAAAAACAGTACAATATTTTTTTTAAAACATTATTTTTAAACGAAAAACAGCACAATATTTTTTTAAAACGTTATTAATGCTTATCACAGGGGGGTCTTAGGTTTAGGCACCATCAAGGGGGTCTTAGGGTTAGGCACCACCAGGGGGGTCTTAGGTTTAGGCACCATCAGGAGGGTCTTAGGTTTAGGCACCACCAGGGGGGTCTTAGGTTTAGGCACCACCAGGGGGTCTTAGGTTTGGGCACCACCAGCGGGGGTCTTAGGTTTAGGCACCATCAGGGGGGTCTTAGGGTTAGGCACCACCAGGGGGGTCTTAGGTTTAGGCACCATCAGGGGGGTCTTAGGTTTAGGCACCACCAGGGGGGTCTTAGGTTTAGGCACCACCAGGGGGGTCTTAGGTTTAGGCACCACCAGGGGGGTCTTAGGTTTAGGCACCACCAGGGGGGTCTTAGGTTTAGGCACCACTTTAGGCACCACCAGGGGGGTCTTAGGTTTAGGCACCACCAGGGGGGTCTTAGGTTTAGGCACCACCAGGGGGGGGGTCTTAGGTTTAGGCACCACCAGAGGGGTCTAGGGGTTAGGGGTAGGTACAGGGAGGGTTCTGTGTAAGTATAGTTTTAGTAACAATCTTATTAATCTTTTATAAAACGTTATTATACATTTCACTTTTTAAACAGGGAAGATTAACGTTTTTACAATTCCCGATTTCATATACATAAATTTAATGATTTATAACTTTATAAAACATTATTTTTAAACAAAATATAGCACAATTTTTTTTAAACGTTATTCATGCTTATCGTTTAAAACCCTGCGCCCTTTTTTCCCGGCGCCCTTTTTTAACGTACGCTGTTCTCAGTGCCCAAGCGCACAGCTTGAGCTGCACCATGCCACGCTGTGCGGCTTCAGCATGCTGTGGGTAACTGTAGTAACACTGGTCACTGTCACACTTACATAGGGTGGACATGACCTAAGTTAAACAGAGGTGCAAGCTGTAATGGTGGACCCATTGCTTCTGCATTCTAAGGCCTATTCTGGGGATGCTGATTAATTTGCCAGTTCTTGTGTTGCAGAAGGAAATCAGAGCACACAGAGAAATGCAATACAATGTTTATAAAATAAATAGGAACTAAGAACTATATTTTTGAAAAGGTTATGAAAGCTTTTACTATTTCAAGTTGGGTTGGGTACATAGTAAACAAGATCAGATCAATATTATACATTTTTACAATTTTTTAAGAGAGCCCATGCCAGTTAGTTTCTGAAAAACAAGTTAATTTGATTTTCTGAATTCTGTGAATCGGGTTTATATTACAATTGTGCTATTAGATGATCATTACCCATTACAAGTGGCAGATGCTCAGAGATCCCATTTTTATTTCCATCTTGCCTCTGTACTTTTTCCTGACTGGGAGTAAATGGAAGAACATACATTAGGAGTGTTAAATTAAATGATAATAGAACATGTTCATTCTGCTCTTAGAAACAAGGCTAAAGTTACAGTGCAAAGGCTGAAAAATGGGCAACATTACATTACACATGGTCTAATGGCAACTTGGATTTATCAGTTCTGAATATAATTTAAAGTGTTTTATCATTGCCATTTCAGAATCTATGATTTTTTAAGGTATGAAGTCAAAATAAGACAAAACAACATTTATCAATGTTCATTAGAATGAAAATGCTCAATAATTATTTAGTATATAATTACTGATTAGCGTCACAATTCATTTATTATGTTGATTATGATGAATAAAAAGTGATAAGCAGTGAAAGATAACTAAACAGCAATGTAGAACGAATATCAATGAAGAACAGGTGAGGAGTGATGAGATGAGAAATAAGAATTTGAGTGACAGAGAATGATAGATGTAATGTATGATTAGGAATATCTATCAGAGTATGAGTGATGCACCTAACCATTATGCTCAAACATACTTTGTATCTTACATTGCTGTCATGTCTTAAAGCTCATCTAAAGACTAACAGAGACGGCAGAACTAGTGCCAAACTGTCCAGCACTGCTGTGCATGAGTTATGAGAAGAGCTTCTATTTTTGGGTATTAAATTAAAAATAGATACCTCAACAGAAGGAAGCCCCTGGATAGACCAGTCAGCTTTTTGTTTGCCACATAAGATTCACTGCATTGGAGCCAACTTTATCCCTTCCCCCTCCCCTGAAGCAATATAGGAAAGTTAAAATGTATATGGTAGCGAAGTTTCTTGGCTTTTTTTTTTGAACACTAGACCATCTGATAATTTTCTGCCAGCAAGCACAATGTATCAATTACCATTCCAGTGAAGCAGAACTTGAGTTATTTATTTTTCCAGTAACTAAATATCTATTTTTTCCCTAGAAATTCTCATGCTGTGTTTAACTTTTGAGAGCAAAGATTACATTTTAAGCTTAATACCTCTTTAAGAGTGACAAGTATATCCATTGAGGTTTAGTCTGATTGATGGACTGTGGGTTATCATCTGTTGGTAGCTATTTGCTTGCCATTTTACCTCCTGTTTTGTCACTATAAATCTGCATCTGTAAATCTTTCTAAATGAAGTAAAGCTACTATTCAGTGTAATTTGTTTGAGTGTTTTGGTCTCTATGAAACAAATATATCTAGCCTGCCGCCTCTTTGGTAGGCTGACTGTGTTTGCACCCCACAGTATTGCCAGAGGAGTGTATCTGCAGACTCCTCCAGACAATTCCTTGTACCTGTTAGAACTATGTTGCAATGCCATGATCAAATCAAAAATAGCTTTATTGGCATGACCAAGATTCATACAGGTATTGTCAAAGCAGGGGGAAATAGGGGACATGGGGCAGCAGTGGGTTAGCAGTTCATAGACACTTTTGGTTTACAGTTCATTTATGCTCCTCTCAGTCTGTGACATGCTGTGACATAGTGTGCAGCGATTGTCACTGTGGATTTCTCTTCTCCTAGTAGAATGTAGAGTTTTCTCTCATCTTCTAATAGTTTGTTTTTCTGGAACATGGAAGTGAGACTAATGTCTGTTACTGGTGTATTCCCTAATTCTCTTCTAGCATTTGCATCCAGCAGCCTCATGATGGACAACCAAATGCAATCATTGGGGTACAGTGGAAGAGTGTTTAACTGGAGATATAGTCTGGAAAATTCTTAAAGGGACCCTGACAATTATTTCAAACCTACTGTATTGTCATACAAGACATATTCTCATAATTTGACCAAACTTTTCAACTCAATGCAACAGGCTGAATTCATAAAGTGAAGGTGAGGTATTTGAAATTGTCAGTGCTTTATTCTTTTGCACAATATCAAAATTGCTTTGAACTTAAAGGACAAGTGTAGTGAGAGGCTGCCATATTTATTTCCTTTTAAACAATGCCAGTTGCCTGGCAGCCCTGCTGGTCTATTTGGCTGCAGTAGTGTCAAGCATGCAGCTAATCTTGTCAGATCTGACAATAATGTCAGAAACACCTGATCTGCTAAATCCTTGTTCAGGGGCTATGGCTAATAGTATTAGAGGCAGAGGATCAGTAGGACTGCCAGGTAACTGATATTGCTTAAAAGGAAATAAAAATGACAGCCTTCATATTCCTCTTACTTCAGCTGTCCTTTAAGAATAACATTTTGTAATCACAACCAGTGATGCTCAGATACCGTCCAATCACAGATTCGACTATTTGGCCGTGGTTGAAAAAAAATCCGGAAATTCCGTGATTAATTTCTGGATGTGAAACGGACTCACAAAATCACAGATTTTTTCCGTGAATGAGGCAATCACGGAAATTCATGGCCGTGATTCACGGAAAAGCATTTTAGCTAATAGCAAGGCCCCCATACATGCTAAAAGCCCCCAAATTGCATGGATTATAAAGGTGATAAGGGGGCTACAACTTAAACAAAAAAAAATTCAAAAAATAACTTTTAGTTTTTGAGAAAATGGATTTTAAATTTAAATCAACACTTTAAATGCTGCTATTAATTAGTAATAAGTGGTTTTAAACAGGGAAATACACTTTAAGCAATCACAGAGGTAAAGGTGAGTCCCAAAGGCACCTGGCGGTGGCGGTACCACTGGAGGAGGATGAGTGGCCGATGCCAAAAAAACACCCAGAGAGGTTTTTGTAATTTTTTTTCCTTGCAGCGATAGCAATGACATGGCAGTAGAGTTCTCCGTGGCCGCTAGCGGTGGGAATGCAGACTTTAGTAGTGAAAGAGAACATCAGTGGCAGCAGGATGAGGACTAAAGCAGTAGTGCGGCAGCACATAACGACCATGGCACCTCACTGGTGGTACCACAGCATGATAATGCTGCCCAAAAAATGACATGCATTCGTGGCCCCATCCGAAGGGTGGGTGTCACAGTAAGTGTGAGGCTGCTGCTGCTTGGAGTACTGTTCGCAGCGGAGGTCTGGGATAAAGTAATGATGGGCTGCTCCTCCATCATCATGTCCATCAATGCCTGTGAATTTATCTCCTGAATGACCACACGGCGATCCAAGGTGCTGAAAATGGGTGCCACCAGTGTCAGCTGACTCGGCCCAGGCTGTGCTGCTGATAGACGCCTCTCTGCTGCACCCCCTATAGCTGAGCACCCTCTCCCTGGCTTTGGACCAGTCCCAGATGTGACGGAGGCAATGGCACTCCCTCTCCTGCCACACCCACGACCCCTGCCAGACATGCTGTAAATTTTGACGTGGAGAAAGTGTGCTGATTGTTATACGTGTGTGTGGGCCTGGGGACAGACGGAATTTAACAGGGGGCTTATATTGATTTTTCAGAAAAGAAAAAAGAAACAAACAAAATACTGAATACAGTAAAATAGAACACGAAAATCAGTGGACAGCGCTGTGGTCTACCTGCACTATGCACACAGCAAACTAACCGGCTGCATGCCAGTAGCAAAGTACAAGGTCACTGACTAAACTTAGTGACTGAACAACTGTGGCAGTGACTGCAACTAACTGAAGTTGATCACTGGCTGGCTTAGCTAGTTAACAAGTATAAAGTAATAGAGCAGTAGAATCAGTGTGATGTTGAACCTGCCTGCCTGCACTAAGCACAGCAATCAGTACACTCTCTCACATTCTCAACTACACTACAACTAACGTAAGTAATCACTCACTGGCTAGCTAGCTGAATACAAGTATCAGATACAGTATAACGGCAATGTAAGGACTGAAAATGCTCTTGCTGATGCACAATATGGCCTGGAGATGATCCTCTCAGTGCCACAGAGTCTAGCAAGGATGGAGCTCCTTTAATGGCCCCCACTTTATATACAGAAGGGGAGGGCAGAGCCTCCCCTCCTATGATTGGTTGGTAGGGCCTGGCTGGGGGCCTCTGATTGGCCCAGGGATGTCAATACTGCCCATTTCCGCCCATTTCCGCCCAATCGCAACCTAATCACGGATTTCCAATGCGATCACGACCGTGATTGCTTCTCTGATATATTTGCAATCATGGAATTTCCGTGGCCGATTTCCGTGATCCAGGATCAATCACGGATTCTGATTCGGAAGTTGAATAGTGAAAAAGTGCTCCTGAATCATAACTGTTCCGTGATCACGGAAATTATACAAACACCACTGATCACAACTGTTTTATCCCGGGGAACTAACAGCTGTCTGTGAAGTGACAAACACACCATTAGGAATATAAAGGCTTTTGAGGTGGTTTATTTGATTCTAAATCCCCAGCCTTCCATTTTGATGTATATGACAGAAAATGTGCATCAATTAATAGGACAGCTTTTTATGTTTCTTGCAATATGTATTTGAATCATCTTGCTAGTTGAGTCCTGGAGCTTCAATTCTTGTTGAGATGGGTTGGGCAGCATGGTGGCATAGTGGTTAGCACTCTCGCCTTGCAGTGCTGGGTCCCCAGTTCAAATCATAGGCAGGGCATTAGCTGCACCGAATTTATATGTTCTTCATATGTCTGCATGAGCTAGTATCTTCCTGTGCGCAGAACACATCACTTGAGCACACCCACATCTTCCTTCTTCTGAGAGTTCTAAGTTTTTGCAGCTAGAACTGCAGCACTACAGCCAAGTTACATCTTATCTCCCTGTCCCTGTTCATATTGGAACAAGGCACTTATGTTTTCCCACATCCTCCTCAATGTCTTTATAAAAGAGTTAATCAAATAAAAAACAGTGAGAAATGGGTTTTGGTTTTAGGCAGGGCAGAATGATGAGAGACATATGTGGCTTCTGAAACACCGTTGAGGGCATAGGAAGGGTTCAATTCTTTATGATGCACTGAGCAGAGAGGAAGCATAGAGACAGGAAGTGGGTGGCGTCAGGTGATCTGCTCACGAGAAGAAAATTCAGGAGCCAGCCACCAGGTATTTTAACCACTTAAGGACCACAGTCTTTTCGCCCCTTAAGGACCAGAGCCTTTTTCTCCATTCAGACCACTGCAGCTTTCACGGTTTATTGCTCGGTCATACAACCTACCACCTAAAGGAATTTTACCTCCTTTTCTTGTCACTAATACAGCTTTCTTTTGCTGCTATTTGATTGCTGCTGCGAGTTTTAGTTTTTATTATATTCATCAAAAAAGACATGAATTTTGGCAAAAAAATGACTTTTTTAACTTGCTGTGCTGACATTTTTCAAATAAAGTAAAATTTCCTATACATTTGAGCACGAAAGTTATTCTGCTACATGTCTTTGATTAAAAAAAAAACATTCAGTGTATATTTATTGGATTGGGTAAAAGTTATAGCGTTTACAAACTATGGTGCCAAAAGTGAATTTTCCCATTTTCAAGCATCTCTGACTTTTCTGCGCACCTGTCAGGTTTCATGAGGGGCTAAAATTCCAGGATAGTACAAATACCCCCCAAATGACCCCATTTTGGAAAGAAGACATCCCAAAGTATTCAGTGAGAGGCATGGTGAGTTCATAGAAGATTTTATTTTTTGTCACAAGTTAGCGGAAAATGAGACTTTCTGACAAAAAAAAGAAAAAAAAAAAGTTTCCATTTCTTCTAACTTGCGACAAAAAAAAAATGAAATCTGCCACGGACTCACTATGCTCCTCTCTGAATACCTTGAAGTGTCTACTTTCCAAAATGGGGTCATTTGTGGGGTGTGTTCACTGTCCTGGCATTTTGGGGGGTGCCTAATTGTAAGCACCCCTGTAAAGCCGAAAGATGCTCATTGGACTTTTGGCCCCTTAGGGCAGTTAGGCTGCAAAAAAGTGCCACACATGTGGTATTGCCGTACTCAGGAGAAGTAGTATAATGTGTTTTGGGGTGTATTTTTACACATACCCATGCTGGGTGGGAGAAATATCTCCGTAAATGACAATTGTTTTATTTTTTTACACACAATTGTCTATTTATAGAGATATTTCTCCCACTCAGCATGGGTATGTGGAAAAATACACCCCAAAACACATTATACTACTTCTCCTGAGTACGGCGATACCACATGTGTGGCACTTTTTTGCACCCTAACTGCGCTAAGGGGCCCAAAGTTCAATGAGTACCTTTAGGATTTCACAGGTCATTTTGAGAAATTTCGTTTCAAGACTACTCCTCACGGTTTAGGGCCCCTAAAATGCCAGGACAGTATAGGAACCCCACAAATTACCCCATTTTAGAAAGAAGACACCCCAAGGTATTCCGTTAGGAGGATGGTGAGTTCATAGAAGATTTTTTTTTTTTGTCACAAGTTAGCGGAAATTGATTTTAATTGTTTTTTTTTTCACAAAGTGTCATTTTCCGCTAACTTGTGACAAAAAATAAAATCTTCTATGAACTCACCATACTCTTAACGGAATACCTTGGGGTGTCTTCTTTCTAAAATGGGGTCATTTGTGGGGTTCCTATACTGCCCTGGCATTTTAGGGGCCCTAAACCGTGAGGAGTAGTCTTGAAACCAAATGTCGCAAAATGACCTGTGAAATCCTAAAGGTACTCATTGGACTTTGGGCCTCTTAGCGCACTTAGGGTGCAAAAAAGTGCCACACATGTGGTACCGCCGTACTCAGGAGAAGTAGTATAATGTGTTTTGGGGTGTATTTTTACACATACCCATGCTGGGTGGGAGAAATATCTCTGTAAATGACAATTGTTTGATTTTTTTTACACACAATTGTCCATTTACAGAGAGATTTCTCCCACCCAGCATGGGTATGTGTAAAAATACACCCCAAAACACAATATACTACTTCTTCTGAGTACGGCGATACCACATGTGTGACACTTTTTTGCAACCTAGGTGCGCTAAGGGGCCTAACGTCCTATTCACAGGTCATTTTGAGGCATTTGGATTCTAGACTACTGCTCACGGTTTAGGGCCCCTAAAATGCCAGGGCAGTATAGGAACCCCACAAGTGACCCCATTTTAGAAAGAAGACACCCCAAGGTATTCTGTTAGGAGTATGGTGAGTTCATAGAAGATTTTTTTTGTCACAAGTTAGCGGAAAATGACACTTTGTGAAAAAAAAACAATACATATCAATTTCCGCTAACTTGTGACAAAAAATAAAATCTTCTATGAACTCATCATACACCTAACAGAATACCTTGGGGTGTCTTCTTTCTAAAATGGGGTCACTTGTGGGGTTCCTATACTGCCCTGGCATTTTAGGGGCCCTAAACCGTGAGGAGTAGTCTTGAACCCAAATGTCTCAAAATGACCTGTGAAATCCTAAAGGTACTCATTGGACTTTGGGCCCCTTAGCACAGTTAGGCTGCAAAAAAGTGTCACACATGTGGTATCGCCGTACTCAGAAGAAGTAGTATAATGTGTTTTGTGGTGTATTTTTACATATAACCATGCTGGGTGGGAGAAATATCTCTGTAAATGACACATTTTTGATTTTTTTTACACACAATTGTCCATTTACAGAGAGATTTCTCCCACCCAGCATGGGTATGTGTAAAAATACACCACAAAACACATTATACTACTTCTCCTGAGTATGGCGATACCACATGTGTGCCCCTTTTTTGCAGCCTAGGTGCGCTAAGGGGCCCAACGTCCTATTCACAGGTCATTTTGAGGCATTTGTTTTCTAGACTACTCCTCACGGTTTAGGGCCCCTAAAATGCCAGGGCAGTATAGGAACCCCACAAGTGACCCCATTTTAGAAAGAAGACACCCCAAGGTATTCCGTTAGGGGTATGGTGAGTTCATAGAAGATTTTATTTTTTGTCACGAGTTAGTGAAAAATGACACTTTGTGAAAAAAACAATAAAAATCCAATTTCCGCTAACTTTTGACAAAAAATAAAATCTTCTATGAACTCATCATAAACCTAACAGAATACCTTGGGGTGTCTTCTTTCTAAAATGGGGTCACTTGTGGGGTTCCTATACTGCCCTGGCATTTTACGGGCCCAAAACTGTGAGTAGTCTGGAAACCAAATTTCTCAAAATGACTGTTCAGGGGTATAAGCATCTGCAAATTTTGATGACAGGTGGTCTATGAGGGGGCAAATTTTGTGGAACCGGTCATAAGCAGGGTGGCCTCTTAGATGACAGGATGTTTTGGGCCTGATCTGATGGATAGGAGTGCTAGGGGGGTGACAGGAGGTGATTGATGGGTGTCTCAGGGGGCGGTTAGAGGGGAAAATAGATGCAATCAATGCACTGGGGAGGTGATCGGAAGGGGGTCTGAGGGGGATCTGAGGGTTTGGCCGAGTGATCAGGAGCCCACACAGGGCAAATTAGGGCCTGATCTGATGGGTAGGTGTGCTAGGGGGTGACAGGAGGTGATTAATGGGTGTCTCAAGGTGTGATTAGAGGGGGGAAATAGATGCAAGCAATGCACTAGCGAGGTGATCAGGGCTGGGGTCTGAGGACGTTCTGAGGTGTGGGCGGGTGATTGGGTGCCCGCAAGGGGCAGATTAGGGTCTAATCTGATGGGTAACCGTGACAGGTGGTGATAGGGGGTGATTGATGGGTAATTATTGGGTGTTTAGAGGAGAGAAGAGATGTAAACACTGCACTTGGGAGGTGATCTGATGTCGGATCTGCGGGCGATCTATTGATGTGGGTGGGTGATCAGATTGCCCGCAAGGGGCAGGTTAGGGGCTGATTGATGGGTGGCAGTGAAAGGGGGTGATTGATGGGTGGCAGTGACAGGGGGTGATTGATAGGTGATTGACAGGTGATCAGTGGGTTATTACAGGGAATAACAGATGTAAATATTGCACTGGCGAATTGATAAGGGGGGGGTCTGAGGGCAATCTGAGCGTGTGGGTGGGTGATTGGGTGCCTGCAAGGGGCAGATTAGGGTCTAATCTGATGGGTAACAGTGACAGGTGGTGATAGGGGGTGATTGATGGGTAATTAGTGGGTGTTTAGAGGAGATAAGAGATGTAAACACTGCACTTGGGAGGTGATCTGATGTCGGATCTGCGGGCGATCTATTGGTGTGGGTGGGTGATCAGATTGCCCGCAAGGGGCAGGTTAGGGGCTGATTGATGGGTGGCAGTGACAGGGGGTGATTGATGGGTGGCAGTGACAGGGGGTGATTGATGGGTGGCAGTGACAGGGGGTGATTGATAGGTGATTGACAGGTGATCAGTGGGTTATTACAGGGAATAACAGATGTAAATATTGCACTGGCGAATTGATAAGGGGGGGTCTGAGGGCAATCTGAGCGTGTGGGCGGGTGATTGGGTGCCCGCAAGGGGCAGATTAGGGTCTAATCTGATGGGTAACAGTGACAGGTGGTGATAGGGGGTGATTGATGGGTAATTAGTGGGTGTTTAGAGGAGAGAAGAGATGTATACACTGCACTTAGGAGGTGATCTGATTTTATTTTTTGGCACAAGTTAGCGGAAAATGACACTTTGTGAAAAAACACAATTAAAATCAATTTCCGCTAACTTTTGACAAAAAATAAAATCTTCTATGAACTCACCATACTCCTAACGGAATACCTTGGGGTGTCTTCTTTCTAAAATGGGGTCATTTGTGGGGTTCCTATACTGCCCTGGCATTTTAGGGGCCCTAAACCGTGAGGAGTAGTCTTGAAACGAAATTTCTCAAAATGACCTGTGAAATCCTAAAGGTACTCATTGGACTTTGGGCCCTTTAGCGCAGTTAGGGTGCAAAAAAGTGCCACACATGTGGTATCGCCATACTCGGGAGAAGTAGTACAATGTGTTTTGGGGTGTATTTTTACACATACCCATGCTGGGTGGGAGAAATACCTCTGTAAATGGACAATTGTGTGTAAAAAAATCAAAAGATTGTCATTTACAGAGGTATTTCTCCCACCCAGCATGGGTATGTGTAAAAATACACCCCAAAACACATTGTACTACTTCTCCCGAGTACGGCGATACCACATGTGTGGCACTTTTTTGCACCCTAACTGCACTAAGGGGCCCAAAGTCCAATGAGTACCTTTAGGATTTCACAGGTCATTTTTGTTTCAAGACTACTCCTCACGGTTTAGGGCCCCTAAAATGCCAGGGCAGTATAGGAACCCCACTAATGACCCCATTTTAGAAAGAAGACACCCCAAGGTATTCCGTTAGGAGTATGGTGAGTTCATAGAAGTTTTTATTTTTTTGTCACAAGTAAGGCCACATCTGGAATATGGAATTCAGTTCTGGGCACCACATTACAAAAAAGATATTGCAGTTTTAGAGCAGGTGCAGAGACGAGCAACAAAATTGATACGTGGGATGGAAGGTCTCACTTACCAAGAAAGGTTAGATAAACTGGGTTTATTTAGTCTAGAGAAAAGACGCCTTAGAGGAGATCTAATTAACATGTATAAATACATCAGAGGGCAATATAATAGCTTGGCGGATGAGCTTTTTGTCCCTAGGCCTTCTCAAAGGACTAGAGGACATGATCTGCGCATGGAGGAAAAACGTTTTAGCCATTTATTTAGGAAAGGGTTCTTTACAGTAAGAGTGACTAAGATGTGGAATGCATTGCCACAGGAAGTCGTTATGGCAAACTCTATACCTGCATTTAAAGGGGGCTTAGATGCTTTCCTTGCGTTGAATGACATCCATGGCTACAATTACTAGGTAATGCCAATGATGTTGATCCAGGGATTTTATCTGATTGCCATCTGGAGTCGGGAAGGAATTTTTACCTTGTAAGGGTTTTTTCGCCTTCCTCTGGATCAACAGGGATATGTGAGGGAGCAGGCTGGAGTTGTACTTTGTACTGGTTGAACTCGATGGACGTATGTCTTTTTTCAACCAAAGTAACTATGTAACTATGTAACTATGATTTTAATAGTTTTTTTTCACAAAGTGTCATTTTCCGCTAACTTGTGACAAAAAATAAAATCTTCTATGAACTCACCATACTCCGTACGGAATACCTTTGGGTGTCTTCTTTCTAGAATGGGGTCATTTGTGGGGTTCCTATACTGCCCTGGCATTTTAGGGGCCCTAAACCGTGAGGAGTAGTCTTGAAACCAAATGTCGCAAAATGACCTGTGAAATCCTAAAGGTACTCATTGGACTTTGGGCCCCTAAGCGTACTTAGGGTGTAAAAAAGTGCCACACATGTGGTACCGCTGTACTCAGGAGAAGTAGTATAATGCGTTTTGGGGTGTATTTTTACACATACCCATGCTAAGTGGGAGAAATATCTCTGTAAATGACAATTGTTTGATTTTTTTACACACAATTGTCCATTTACATAGAAATTTCTCCCACCCAGCATGGGTATGTGTAAAAATACACCCCAAAACACATTATACTACTTTTCCTGAGTACGGCGGTACCACATGTGTGACACTTTTTTGCAGCCTAGGTGCGCTAAGGGGCCCAACGTCCTATTCACAGGTCATTTTGAAGCATTTGTTTTCTAGACTACTCCTCGCGGTTTAGGGCCCCTAAAATGCCAGGGCAGTACAGGAACCCCACAAGTGACCCCATTTTAGAAAGAAGACACCCCAAGGTATTCCGTTAGGTGTATGGCGAGTTCATAGAAGATTTTATTTTTTGTCACAAGTTAGTGAAAAATGACACTTTGTGAAAAAAAACCAATAAAAATTAATTTCCGCTAACTTTTGATAAAAAATAAAATCTTCTATGAACTCGTCATACACCTAACAGAATACCTTGGGGTGTCTTTTTTTTCTAAAATGGGGTCACTTGTGGGGTTCCTATACCGCCCTGGCATTTTACAGGCCCAAAACCGTGAGTAGTCTGGAAACCAAATGTCTCAAAATGACTGTTCAGGGGTATAAGCATCTGCAAATTTTGATGACAGGTGGTCTATGAGGGGGCGAATTTTGTGGAACCGGTCATAAGCAGGATGGCCTTTTAGATGACAGGTTGTATTGGGCCTGATCTGATGGATAGGAGTGCTAGGGGGGTGACAGGAGGTGATTGATGGGTGTCTCAGGGGGTGGTTAGAGGGGAAAATAGATGCAATCAATGCACTGGGGAGGTGATCGGAAGGGGGTCTGAGGGTTTGGCCGAGTGATCAGGAGCCCACACGGGGCAAATTGGGGCCTGATCTGATGGGTAGGTGTGCTAGGGGGTGACAGGAGGTGATTGATGGGTGTCTCAAGGTGTGATTAGAGGGGGGAATAGATGCAAGCAATGCACTGGCGAGGTGATCAGGGCTGGGGTCTGAGGGCATTCTGAGGGTGTGGGCGGGTGATTGAGTGCCCTAGGGGCAAATAGGGGTCTAATCTGATAGGTAGCAGTGACAGGGGGTGATTGATGGGTAATTAGTGGGTGTTTAGGGTAGAGAATAGATGGAAACACTGCGCTTGGGTGGTGATCTGATGTCGGATCTGCGGGCGATCTATTGGTGTGGGTGGGTGATCAGTTTGCCCGCAAGGGGCAGGTTAGGGGCTGATTGATGGGTGGCAGTTACAGCGGGTGATTGATGGGTGGCAGTGACAGGGGGTGATTGATGGGTGGCAGTGACAGGGGGTGATTGATGGGTGATTGATAGGTGATTGACAGGTAATCAGTGGGTTATTACAGGGGAGAACAGATGTAAATATTGCACTGGCGAATTGATAAGGGGGGGTCTGAGGGCAATCTGAGCGTGTAGGCGGGCGATTGGGTGCCCGCAAGGGGCAGATTAGGGTCTGATCTGATGGGTAACAGTGACAGGTGGTGATAGGGGGTGATTGATGGGTAATTAGTGGGTGTTTAGAGGAGAGAATAGATGGAAACACTGCGCTTGGGTGGTGATCTGATGTCGGATCTGCAGGCGAACTATTGGTGTGGGTGGGTGATCAGTTTGCCCGCAAGGGGCAGGTTAGGGGCTGATTGTTGGGTGGCAGTGACAGGGGGTGATTGATGGGTGATAGGTGATTGGCAGGTGATTGACAGGTGATCAGTGGGTTATTACAGGGAAGGACAGATGTAAAGATTGCACTGGCGAATTGATAAGGGGGGGGTCTGAGGGCAATCTGAGCGTGTAGGCGGGTGATTGGGTGCCCGCAAGGGGCAGATTAGGGTCTGATCTGATAGGTAACAGTGACAGGTGGTGATAGGGAGTGATCGATGGGTGATTGATGGGTAATTAGTGGGTGTTTAGAGGAGAGAATAGATGTAAACGCTGCGCTTGGGTGGTGATCTGATGTCGGATCTGCGGGCGATCTATTGGTGTGGGTGGGTGATCAGATTGCCCGCAAGGGGCAGGTTAGGGGCTGATTGTTGGGTGGCAGTGACAGGGGGTGATTGATGGGTGATAGGTGATTGGCAGGTGATTGACAGGTGATCAGTGGGTTATTACAGGGAAGGACAGATGTAATTAATGCACTGGCGAATTGATAAGGGGGGGGGGGGGTCTGAGGGCAACCTGAGCGTGTGGGCGGGTAAAAGGGTGCCCGCAAGGGGCAGATTAGGGTCTGCTCTGATAGGTAACAGTGACAGGTGGTGATAGGGGGTGATTGATGGGTGATTGATGGGTAATTAGTGGGTGTTTAGAGGAGAAAATAGATGTAAACAATGGATTTGGGAGGTGATCTGATGTCAGATCTGTGGGCGATCTATTGGTGTGGGGGGGTGATCAGATTGCCCGCAAGGGGCAGGTTAGGGGCTGATTGATGGGTGGCAGTGACAGGGGGTGATTGACGGGTGATTGACGGGTGATTGACAGGTGATTGACAGGTGATTGACAGGTGATCAGGGGGATAGATGCATACAGTAAACAGGGGGGGGGGTGGTCTGGGGGGGGGGTTTGGGGAGAATGTGAGGGGTGGGGGTGATCAGGAGGGGGCAGGGAGCAGGGGGGGGATAAAAAAAAAATAGCGTTGACAGATAGTGACAGGGAGTGATTGATGGGTGATTAGGGGGGTGATTGGGTGCAAACAGGGGTCTGGGGGGTGGGCAGGGGGGGGTCTGAGGGGTGCTGTGGGCGATCTGGGGCAGGGGGGGGAGAAATCAGTGTGCTTGGGTGCAGACTAGGGTGGCTGCAGCCTGCCCTGGTGGTCCCTCGGACACTGGGACCACCAGGGCAGGAGGCAGCCTGTATAATACACTTTGTATACATTACAAAGTGTATTATACACTTTGTATGCGGCGATCGCGGGTTTAACATCCCGCCGGCGCTTCCGTATAGCGAGCGGTGACAGGCGCCGGCGGAGGATAGCGTCACGGATGACGCGATCGCTCCGCCCATGCCCTTAAATGGACCGCCGCCTCTGTGGGTGAGCCGGTCCTTAAGGGCTCCACTTCCCGGCCGCCTCTGTGCGTTAGGCGGTCGGGAAGTGGTTAAAATACCTCACCTTCTTTGTGAATTGAGCCCAATATGTCATTGTTAAGATATGGCCACTTACTGATAAACTTTGTCAGGGAGAGACAGAGGAAGAAAGAATACAGCACACTTATCTTTATATCTGCCTCAGAGGGAATTGATTTGTGTCATGGTATCTGAGAGAAATATGTAGCTAGAAATACAGACAAAGGAATAAAAAAAAGAAAGTATAAAATGACACCTTTTAGTAGCCAACTAAAAAAAGATCCATAAAGCTGCTTTTCAGCAATTTACTCTGCTTATTTGGGCACATTGAAAGATGAAAGCTGAAGTGACAAACTGCAGGATATGTACACATTCTGATAAAAGACACTGTATATTGATGCCCCTTTACAGTGCCCTTTAGCAGATAAATTTGCTTCCACGCAAGTCCCTGTACAGGAAGCCCATTAATCAGCCACATTCCACTGTTTTCCATTTTCTGCTGTTGTGACAGCTCTGGGATCAGGCTCCTATAGCAATAGGGGTTGCAGAGGTTGCAACTGCATCGGGGCCCTTGGGCCAAAGGGGTCCCGAAGATCCCTCCCTCAACTGCATTATTAACTCTCTATTGGTCCTATGCTCCTAATGATGACTTCTATAGATACTTTGAATAGTGGTAACCATTAACAAACTGTTCCCCGTCCCCTTCTTCTTGCACCTCTGACATTGTAGTTGCCATTGGCAGGTTTTGGTGCGCTGTATCAATTGTTATGTATAGAGTGCTTGGGGGGCCCCATTGTAAAACTTGCATCGGGCCCACAACTCATTAGCTATGCCACTGCTCCTAGGAGAAAACTCAGGAGAAAAAGCTAATGGCAAATGGGTCTTTTGCAGGTATGCTATTAACTTTTTCTCCTGAGTTTTTTTCTAGGTGATTTTTTTTTCAAATCCTGTCAATTAAAGCCTTTATACTACCAGCAAGCAAGACAATATTCAGAATAATTGTGATAGTACTTTATCACCTACATTTTGGTACTTTTTCAATTGCAAAGTGCTAAAAAGTTATTTTAAAAAGAAGTTGAAAAAATATCTCCTCAGAGAAAACACAGGAGAAGAAGTGAATTGAATAAGGACCCTTGGCCCTTATTTTCACTTTTACTCCTGAATTTTCTCCTTGGAGAGAATTTTTCATCTTCTCTTTAAAATGAACCCGAGTTGAAAATAAACTGATAAGATAAATACCGTAATTGTATTTATCCTCCTATTTCTAAAAATGACATTTTTAGATATCTTATTGTTTCATTTTATATTTAAACATTTACAAAGTAGATTTGATGTTTTATCTGCTCAAGTGCCCTAGAGTTAAAATACATGAATTATTGACCTTTTTCTATCTCTCCCCTGCCCTCAGATGTTGTATTTTGCCAGGAAAGCTTTTATGGCTGTAATTTGTTTATCCTTGGGTTTACTTTATTCCCAACAAGGTACTGACAAGACAGAAACTGTCACTTGCATGCCTGAAAATTAACTCTTTCAGGCAGCAAATTAATAAAAGGAAAACTGCCTGGTATTAATATATTTTGCACTGTACAATCGTGTCACATTTTGCCTCGGGTACATTTTTTAGCACTTTGCAACTGAACAAGTACCAAAAGTAGGTGAAAAAGTAATGTTAAAATTATTGTTAGTATTTTCTCGCTTGCTGGTGGCTTATTAATAAAGTATGAAAATATCACCTGGGAGAAAACTCAGGAGAAAAATGTAATTGAATAAAGGCGCTTGTGTTATTGTCGTAGAATATGCTTATTTCCATTTTTTTTAATAGTGCAGTTGAAATCATTTGTCACAAATCGGGTGGTGGTTGTAAGACCAGAATTGAAGTCTGGGAAGATTTCCACAAGTCATTTGTCTTTATAAAGTATAGGTTGCAGGTCCTTAGCTATTTTCCTCGGTGTGTTTGGTTATGTCTGTAAACACTCTTATTTGCCAGGGGTCAGGACAATGCTCATATCATCAGGGGAGAATGAACAGCTTCCAGCTGCTTAAAAGACAAGAGCTTAGACTTTTCATTTATAGAAAATAGGTGTCAAGGACTGGGATGAGGAGATTTCAGTTTTACTCTCCTTTTAATAAATGTGAATTGTTCTTTGGTTTGGATTGCTATAGTGTGAAAAATGCAGCAGAGGGTTTTGCATGCAGAATTATTTATTTTTGGTAAGGGATTAGGGACTCACAATGAGCCCACACATTGTAATAAGGGACATACAGAATGTTCTGAAAGTATATCTGAGACACTTAAAACAAAGGATTTATTCTTACAGGGAGTTTTTTCCAGCCCCCTGATCGGGGTCTACTGTGCATGGTCCTGGCTGCACGCACCCCTGATCATGCTTCTCTCACTATCTACTATCATAGATTGCAATCAATAATGAACATTAGACCCTAATGACAGGTGGTATGGAATAGGGATCAGTACGTTCTCTAGTGATGGGCAGGTAGTGATATTCAGAATCTTGTGGTGGGTAGATAGTGATCAGTAATGAACGTTAGACTCTGACGACAGGTGTTAGGTATTGGTAGATTCTACTGACACGTGGGCAGTGATAGTTAGGCAGGTAGTGGGTGACAAGCAGTCAGATACTGAGATGACAAGTAAAAGATAGTTGGAAGCAAGTAGTATGTGCCAGGTTCCAGTTGGTGCAGTGACAATGATTGCACAGCTGTAGTGTGTCATAACGTATGGTTAATGCTACTTCCACCTACCCCTCTCCAGCCTCTGTTCTCCCTGCTCAAGCCCTCCCCTCTCTCAACAAGCCTGGTCTCCTTACAGTTTTCTCAGCTCATCACAACCGACATCTATGGGCTGCAGCAGGAATGCAGAGCTTTCTACAGCCATACTCACTGCTGCCACTTGATGTCCTCCTGTGTAGAGTCATACAGGCTCTTATTGCCTGATTGAAAGCTACACAGTGTGTGCAGAGCCCCGTGGACACAGGCAGCAGAGACAGTGGCTGCAGACATGGCTCTGCCTTTCTCATGCATCCCATAGAGTGATGAGTAGGTCTGTATGTTTTTAGTGCAGAGAGCAGCTGCAGAAAAAGTTTAAAAAAGGAGGGGGCAGGATAAGGGATTGTCCCACCAAAATCTGGATTGTTGGGCCCTATGTTGATGCACTGTGGGACGCCTCATATGCTCATTCCAAAGGGAATAATCGCAAATCTCTTCTGTTTTATCACAAATAATCACAAATTTCTATTAGGGATATAGAGGCTGGCATATGTACAGTATTTCCTTTTAAACAATGCAGATGATCTGTCTGCCCTACTGATCCTCAGCCTATAATACATTAAGCCAAAGACCAGCGCTGGGCGACCCTGGCCCCGCGTGCACTGTACATTTGGCCTGCCGATAGGTGGCCAGATTCCTCTCCTTCCCATCTACCTCTGAGGTACGCTGGCGTGTCATGTGACACATGTCATGTAACAGCCTGTTACTATGGAGATGCGACGCAGGAAGTGCTATGTAGGTGAGTTAACCCCTGCTAATCGCCCGCTCACGACTCTGCAGGAAGGGAGGGGGAAAGAGAAAGGAGGGGGCCAGGCATGTTAGGATTGCGGCCCGTGGTCCTAAGAATGCGGCCTCGGCTGCGCAGAGTTTTCCCAGGCCTGCCATAGACCCTAAACAAGCATGCAGATCAGGTGCCCCTCTGACCCAAGTCTGACCCAGTTAGCTGCATGGTTGTTTCTGGTGTGTGATTCAGGAAATACTGCAGCCAAAGTCATCAGCAAGTATGTTTAAAAGTAAATAAATATAGCAGGCACCATATGTAATTCAGGTCCCCTATTAAATTCCTGAGCAGAAGTGTGTATCAATGCATGCATGCACATAAGGGCATAATAATAAAATTACCCTGCTAGCCACCATTTAGCATGGCAGCTGGAGTGGATTCAAGAAAACCTGTAACAAGAAAAAGTTCCCCTGGGGGGTACTCATCTCGGGCGGGGGAAGGCTCCGAGTCCTATCAAGGCTTACTCCATCCTCCTGTGTCCCGCGGCCGTCTTGCTGTGCCCCTCTGAACAGCGGGGATGTAAATATTTATCTTCCCGCTCCAGCGCAGGCGCATTCTCGGCTCGGAGATAGGCAGAAAAAGGCGATCGCTGTCGGGCCGCTCTACTGCACAGGAGCAACTCTCCTGCACCTGCGTAGTAGAGCGGACCCAACAGAGATCGGCTATTTCCGTCTATCTCCATGCTGAGAGCCGCAACAGCCAAGGAAGATAAATATATCAAGCCTTGTCAGGCTTGTCGAGCCAGGATTGCGGGTTGCTTCGGGGGAGCCAGCGCTGGATTGCCTGCAGCTACAGGGATAGGGGAAGCCTCATTGGAACCCTGAGGCTTCCCCCTCCCGAGGTAAGTACCCCCAGGGGAATTTTTTTTTGTTACAGAGTCTCTTTAAGATGAAATAGGGCCCTATGCAAGAGAGCAGTTTTCGCCTTCACTGATGGTCACCTGGCTTTTTTTGGTAAGAGTTGTGGGGATAGCAATACACCAGCCCTCTAGACTCTCTCCAGGCTCTATGCAACTGCCTAGAATTGCCTTGTGGAATATCCGGCCCTGCCTGGCTGGTATTTTTTCTGAATATGTTATGTACTATGCATGCACTTTATACACTTGATCATCCTCTCTAGCCAGTATTTCTAGCCATGTCTTTCTAAATATACTCTGTTAAATAAATGTCTTAATTAAGGATGAAGTATACTAAATAACACTTTTCAAATGGAGGGAAAAAATCAGTAACATCTCTAATCTGTAAATATCAATGGCAGAAAACCACACTCCACAGCATGTTGTGACTGACACATACTTCCTTCGGAGTAGTTAATGTTGCTGTGATGGTTTTAACTTGTTAACCATTGTCAAGCTCGGCTATTTGATTCAGCAGTCAGGGCTTTGGCAGAAATCGATAAGACATCACATTCTCAGTGAACTGCTAGACCATATAAATTGTCAATAGGGAAATGCTCCTTACCTTCAGACTTGTCAGATGGAAGCTCGCTGCTGATCTCTGACCAAAGTACCAGGGGAAAATGATTCACTCAAGCATTCTGCAAAAGCACAGAAGCATAAGACATAATCTATCTCAGGATGACATAAGATACAGTACTTTGGTGTATTTTTAATTGCAAATGCAGGAACAGATGTCCCAAGTTTTACTCTGAGCAAAACTAAAACTGCATGTAAAGCTAAATTCACTGCATAAAGCGCTGCATAATAGAATGTAAAGTTGTTTTGAAAGTTAAATTACATCAAATGTGTCTTCTACTGTAAAAGTGAATACATGTTTATGTTACATTCATTTTGATTTAAGGCATATTGCATAATATATTAAAATATTCTGGCTGTTTTTGCATTATATGTTTTCTGTATTTTTTAATGACTACTATCTATGTCTCACAATTAGGAAACTTAATTTTATGATTTCTGTTACAAGGTAATATCAATAGATTAAAAAGCATCATAATCCCACATCTAGCCAAACAATGTAACTGAGGATTTGTACTTAAATTGTTATTTGTACTATTCAGTTTGTGAACAGATTCAAGAATTGCTAGCAACAAATATATAATGTATATGTCCATTAACAATTCTACCCCACACTATTGTGGCTGATGGTCCCACCAAATGCATCTCTGAGGGAGGTAACTGGAGAGAAACATAACACACAATGCAACTGCTTTTGGGCCCAGCAGAGGTGGGGCCAGCACAACGCAGCAACATTGGACCTAATGCACAAAAGGTAACACCAGGTGAGCACCACCTGTTACTACCAGGGCAACCATAGCATGGCAAAATTACCAAGCTTTTATGCATTAGGCACCTGAATTGACCCTAGACTTTGATAGGCATATGTTTACGGTAGGGATCATATTATGAGATCATCTGAGGGACTGTTATTGGCAAGACTATATACTCTGTGAAAATACTAAAATAATAATCTTATGTTGGATACTTTTATGAGTTTACTGAGTTAGCCCCTAAAAACCTTTGTCATCTTGCATGGTGGATGGTGTGTTGTCCAAGCAATTTGGGCCCACAAGCATGAACAATACCAGACCACATGGTTTCTAACACTAGTGGGTACGCTGGAATAAGGGAATAGGGATGCCCACTGCCCCTTTGCAAAGCATCCTCGTCCAATGTTGAAGGTTGCCTTAGAACAACATCCTAGAGGATGAGGATGTGTGCAATTTGTCTCCTCAGTTCTAGAAGAATCACCAATTCTGTCTCCTGCATTGTGTTTTTCATGCAAATTGTCACAATGGAAGTAATTTACATGGACACTACTTGAGGGAACACAAGGTACTCTAGGAGGGGAGAAATCCTTGCCCATTCTTCTTTGCAAAACAGCTCCAACTCAGTCAGATTAGATGGACAGCGTTTGTGAACAGCAGTTTTCAGATCTTGCCACAGATTCTCAATTGGATTTAGATCTGGACTTTGACTGGGCCATTCTAACACATGGATATGTTTTGTTTTAAACCATTCTATTGTTGCCCTGGCTTTATGTTTAGGGTCGTTGTCCTGCTGGAAGGTGAACCTCTGCCCCAGTCTCAAGTCTTTTGCAGACTCCAAGAGCTTTTCTTCCAAGATTGACCTGTATTTGGCTCCATCCATCTTCCCATCAACTTTGACCATCTTCCCTGTCCCTGCTGAAGAGAAGCACCCCCAGAGCATGAGGCTGCCACCACCATATTTGACAGTGGGGATGGATACATTTTTAGCCAATACAGGTACCCTGAAGTGATAAAGTTTGAGAACCATTAAAGCAAACTAGATTGGTTTGGAGGCTCTAGGTGATGGCTGTTTTAGAGAAACTTAGGCCGCACTTAGACACAAGGCTATCCCTCTGGTTTTTGCAATAATACTACAATGTGCATATTCTATAATCAGTGCATGCAGCCTGTTGCCATGGTCAGTGTGAAGACAGGCTGTTTTTTTTCTCAAAGAGAGTGTTATTAAACTTGATAACAATAGTCTGTTCAAAAAAACCTGACAAATAGAGAAAAAAGGAGACAGTGGGATTTACTCGGTAAAGGTCTCTAAGGCCATTAAAGCTTGTATAACTCCTTTTTTTTAGGATTTTGCACCTGTATTTATCCCCAAATTCGAGATGATTTAATGTCCAAGAGCAATGTTTAGATTAAATTTAGTGCCCAATTATAGACATAAATTGGACATTTACATAATTTCCTCACATATTAAAGTTTTTTAAACCACCAAGGGATATATTAAAATGTTTAAGCCACTGCTCATGCATGGGTTAGGGGACTTGGGATGTTTGCAGCTGGAATCTTTTTTGTCTTTGTTTACCAGTAACTTGTGTCCTGACATGCCCCCTCTCCTGAGCTGTACCAGTCCCACCACCCATCAGTGGTGATGTAACTATGAAACAAGCTGCATAGCTGCCATCTTCACTCTTGTAGGGTACAGGGGCTATTCATGCAAACCTTCTGGCCCAATGTGGTGCCCGGCCTGCAATTGGAGCAGGATTTATAGTGCTATCAAATTTCCCCATAAAAAGATTGATAAGGTAAGTGCCATTGCTCTAGATAATGTTTACAGGGTCTCCTGAGACCCCTTAAACATTTGGACAGTGTGTAAAACTTAGAATTTATAAAATATCTACCAACCAAGAAAGAAAACCGCAAGTAATACGTGGTGAAAACTTCACTCAAAAACATCAGAAGGCTGTAGTCAACAAGAAATGAGCCATCCTGCAATCAAGGCTGCTGATTTTTTGTTCTTTATAAATGGCACGGCACTCCAGTGCAACTAACACTGTTTCATATTTAAACAGACTGTGTACCTTAAATTGCCATTTAAAGCTCAAAATGATTCAAAGAGAGCTAAAAAGTATCAATATAAGAAAGGGACACAAAACACAACAGATAGGATATCCCTAAAAGAGAGTCTGAAACCATACAAATTACCTCTTTTTATTGGCCAGTGTAACGATTGGTGTCAGCACACAGAGTGTATCTGATTATTGATGATCTGCAGTATCACCAATAATACAGATGTTTTACCTGATTATATGGTGATCTGCAGAATCACCAATAATACAAGTATAGCTTGACATAGGACACCTTATGTAATGTGAGTGTTTTGGTGCAACAGTAAGAAAGGTTATCTCCCGAGGAGCGGGAGATACAGACACTACTGCAGCCAAGGATCCCCTGAAGAGCAGGGAATTGGACTGCGCTGCAGCCAGTGGACACCGGAGGTGCAGGTGGCCTCTGACTGTGTAGACACTAATCTCCTTAAGAGGAGGAGATGGAGATTGTACTGCAGCCAAGGATTCCCTGATGGGCTGGGAATCAGACTGTACTGCAGCCAGTGGACTCCTATAGGTAAAGTCCCCTGACTGAACTGTAAGGAGGACTTCCTGAGGAGCAGGCAGCCTTTACAGCTAATGGACACCTATAGAGTTGGTGTCACAAGGAGTACAGAGAGGCTGTTCACCCAAGGAAAGAGTGACAGCCAGAAGGGTCATACAAGCCAGGTCGGCAACACACGAGCAAACAAAGTACAGAGACAGAAGACTGATATGGTATCCGGGTAAAGGCAAGGTTGGCAACGGGTAGACAGATAGGCAAGGTACCGAATCAGTAAGCAGGAGAGAGGTCAAAAAAGCCAGGGATCATAACAGATATTAATATAGCACAATCCTAGACTGCGGTGTGAGGTCCTTGGTCTCAACACCCTGGAACAAGTCTGAAGTATAACAGTAATAACACAGTAATCTCCTAGTCTTAGGTGTGAGGTCCTTAGTCTCAACACCCGGGAACTACTCTGAAGTATAACACAGTAATAACACAGTAATCTCCTAGTCTTAGGTGTGAGGTCCTTGGTCTCAACACCCGGGAACTAGTCTGAAGTATAACACAGTAATCTCCTAATCTTAGGTGTGAGGTCCTTGGTCTCAACACCTGGGAACTAGTCTGAAGTATAACACAGTACAATAACACAGTAGCGCCTAAAGCTGAATCTGGCTAAGTGTGAATTCCCAGCTCCAACTGGTTCTAACACACTGTAAGATTTGACTGAGGTCTGAGTGGTCACACGTGAGTATTCGCAACGGCAGACAACCAGCAACTGACAAGCAAGTCCTATATATACTACAGCGCTCCGCAGCGCCGCCCCAGCCACTCAGCCAATCCAGAGTCCAGCTGGGATCAGCTGATCGGCCTGATCAGCTGATTCCCCTTCTGCTGGCATAAAGGTCCTGTCACCTGGCGCGCGCACGCATAGCTCTCCATCTGTGTGCACTAGAAGGACCGGGGAACCAGAGACATTTTGCTGCGTGGACAAGGCCGCCGGCTTGAACGCGGAGACAGCCGCCCTGCCGCTTGCATGGCGGCATCTCCGCTATTCATTACAGCCAGTTCTATTAACCACTTGTGAGGACCCACGGAGACGCCGCCGCCGCGCGGGGCAACATGGCGGCGGTCTCCGCTTCCCTGCCAGCGAGTTCCGCTTCACACGCGGAACTGCTGGCACGGGTTGGTGGGGACACCGCCGCCACGGCTGGCAACATGGCGGCGGGTCCGGAGGTGCAGCCGGGGATGTTTAGTGCGCGTTCGCACGTGGACACTGACCTCTCTGGCGCAAAGAGGCAGGATATTTACCTCTTACGCAGAGGCTGCAGATGCGCTCCCAGCATAAAAGGAGCCTTCATTCACTTGCTCTTTGTCTGCTGTCGTGAATACACTTCTGTGTAAGCGCTCAGACCTTAGTTCAGTGCCCTGGTGTTGATGCTAAGGATTTCACACTTTAGTTAGGATTGTATTTGATATTATCTGTGTTTGACTCCGGCTATCCTTGACTACTCTCTCTCTCTACGCTATTGTACCTCTGCCTATCTGATTCTTGTTGCCAACCTCTGCCTGATTACCGATTACTCTTCTGCCTTCCGCTCCTGTACCGCTGCCGCCATCTCTGCTGCTGAACCTTTGCCTGTCTGACCTTTCTCCCTTCAGTGGAACGTCTCCCACTGGAGGGTTATCTCTGAGGCTTGCCTCTCCGAGACGCTTGCCCCAAGCAGACGACTACTGCTAGGGGTCGAGATTCCTCATTCTGCCCGGTTAGAGGATCTCACTCAGGGTATTCCCATTCAGAGGTAACCACACCTCTGAGGAATTGCCGTGTGGTGGATATTTCCACACTTCTGCGATATATTACTGTCTTTTGTGTTTCTTTTGCTGAGGTGTCCAGAGGTTAGCAATATATCTGTATTATCGGTGATTCTGCAGATCATCAATAATCAGGTATATATCTGCATTCTTGGTGATACTGCAGATCGCCAATAATCAGATTCTCTCTGCGCGCTGACACCAATCGTTACAGAGCAGCAGACCACTAGTATGGATGCATTACGCAGTCAGATCGAGACTCTAACCACCTCGCTTAACAACCTCATTGAGGTGGTTAATTCACAACAAACTCAGATCAACCAATTGGCTGGGTCTGTACAGGTCTTGCAGATGACTGTGGCCACTGTGCAATCCCCTCCGGTCACGGATCTCCGTATGTCAGTGCCCGAAAAGTTTTCAGGGCAAAGATCCAACTTCCAGAACTTTCGTAACCGGGTTTTGTCTTATTTTGAGCTACGACCAACTTTGTCAGGTTCTGAACAGCAAAGGGTGACCTTCATTAAGACCTTATTGTCCGGGACTCACAAACCTGGGCATATGGTCTTTTGCCCGAGGATACAGCACTGACATCAGTTGAGGAGTTCTTTAAAGCGATGGCTATAATTTATGATGACCCGGATGCTTCGATCACTGCTGAGAGGAAGCTCAAAACTCTCAAGCAGGGTCGAGATTCGGTTGAAGTTTATGCGGCCGAATTCAGAAGGTGGGCTGTGTCATCTAGGTGGGGGTCCTACGCCTTATTAGACTGCTTCCTCTCAGGCCTGTCAGACGCAGTCTCTGAATTAATGTTAGGACACCCAGAACCCAAGTCCGTCAATGACGCCATTTCCTTGGCGATACGTGCGGACCGTAGATTGTGCTATCAGCGCCAATCGAGAGGCAGGAATGCAGTAAGAGCTCTCTCTTATGCATCCTCATCACCTACCCCTCCTACTGACGAGCCGATGCAAATCGGACATTCTCGGTTGACTCGGGCCGAGAAAGAGCGCAGAAGGGCAGAAAATCTTTGTTTATATTGCGCAGAGCAGGGTCATATTGCTCAAAATTGCCCCAGGAAATCGGGAAACGCTGCTGTCTAGGTGTAGTTAGAGGTAATACCCTAGACGCACAGAGCTTACCTCTAAGTCAGAATAATCGGTTACTCCTCCCGTGTTCCATTTCCTGGGGGAATTTTACTGTTTGTACTGAAGCTTTCGTGGACTCTGGGTCCGCGGCCAATTTTATAGATTACGAGTTTGTGAAAGGACTGGGTGTTCCCTTACAGCCTTTAGACCGACAAATAGTCGTCACAGCAGTGGATGATTCTCCCCTACAGTGTAGACAACCTCTCTCTCAGACCCCAAGGTTGTCATGCACAATAGGGGTTCTATAGGGGTAGTGGCTGGATAGTGTACTGGTTAAGGGTTCCGCCTTTGACATGGGAGACCAGGGTTCGAATCCTGGCTAGGTCAAGTACCTATTCAGTAAGGAGTTCAAGGCAAGACTCCCTAACACTGCAGGGTGGCCTCCTGAGCGCGTCCCAGTGGCTGCAGCTCTTGAGCGCTTTGAGTCCGACAGGAGAAAAGCGCTATACAAATGTTCGGATTCGGATTTGGATTTTTACATAAGGAGAGTTTACAGTTTCTTGTTTTGCGCATGGCAACCTCCACCGTAATTCTCGGTATGCCCTGGTTGCAGCTCCATTCCCCACAGATAGATTGGGCCTCAGGTCAGCTACTCAGCTGGTCACCTTATTGCCATACTCAGTGTTTGGGGAAGATTGCCATTTGTGCTGCCAAGGTAGTGGTTAAGGGGGTGCCAGCATAGTACGCTGAGTTTGTGGATGTGTTCTGTCCTAGGTCCGCTGATAAACTCCCACCACATCGGAGTTTTGATTGCCCTATCGACCTAAGATCTGGTTGTATGCCCCCTAGGGGTCATCTCTATAATCTTTCCGGACTGGAGAAACTGGCAATGCGGGAGTACATTACTAAGAACCTGGCAAAGGGGTTCATCCGCCCTTCTCGGTCACCGGCCTGGGCGGGGTTTTTTTTCGTTCAAAAGAAAGATGGTGGTCTTAGACCTTGTATTGACTACCGAGGGCTAAACAAGATCACCATAAAGAATCGCTATCCATTGCCTCTGATAGACGATCTCTTTGCCCAGATTACCAATGCCAGTATTTTCTCTAAATTGGACCTACTTGGGGCATACAACCTGGTGCGCATTAGGGCTGGTGACGAGTGGAAGACGGCCTTCAATACACCCGACGGGCATTACGAGTATCTAGTTATGCCCTTCGGGTTGTGTAACGCCCCGGCCGTCTTCCAAGAGTTGATTAACGAGGTCTTCAGGGAGGTGTTGGGGAAGTTTGTCTTGGTATACCTTGATGACATACTGATTTTCTCTCCAAACCTCGTAGAGCATCGCAAGCATGTAAAATATGTATTGAAGAAATTGAGACAAAATTTATTGTATGCAAAACTAGAGAAGTGCCTCTTTGAGGTCACTCAAATTCTTTTTCTGGGATACATTATTTCAACGTCAAGTCTCTCTATGGACCCAGAAAAGGTTTTGGCGGTTTTGGAGTGGCCACAACCGGTAGGCTTGAAGGCACTTCAGAGATTCCTTGGTTTTGCTAACTACTACCGGAGATTTATCAAGGGATTCTCTTCGGTAGTAGCCCCTCTGACTAGTCTAACCAAGAAAGGGGCTGACCCTTACCATTGGACATCAGAGGCCCAGTCAGCCTTCAACACCCTTAAAAAACTATTTTGCTCTGCACCGATATTGAGACATGTCGATGTCACCCTTCCCTTCATGGTGGAGGTAGATGCCTCAGAGGTTGGGGTGGGGGCGGTCCTGTCTCAACGTTCAGGTGTGCAGGGCAAGACACATCCCTGTGCCTACTTTTCACGTAGATTCTCCCCTGCTGAAAGAAACTACGATGTAGGCAACAGGGAACTCCTTGCCATCAAGCTAGCCTTTCAGGAATGGCGTCATTGGCTTGAGGGTGCAGAACATACCATTGTGGTATATACTGACCATAAGAACCTGGAGTACATTAAGGGCGCCAAAAGGCTTACTCACAGACAGGCCCGCTGGTCTTTGTTCTTTACACGCTTCAGATTTGTCATTACGTATACTCCAGGTTCTAGAAACGTCAAGGCGGATGCCCTCTCCAGATTTTTCGAACCTGAGACAGCCCAGTCAATATCTCCCGAGGGTATTCTGCCTCCCAAGGTAGTGCTAGCTGCAGTTGAGACCTGGGAGGATTGGGCAGCCACACTAGCTGATTATCAGTTAGATACCCCGGAAGGGAAGCCGGAAGGGGTTCTCTTTGTGCCACTTCCTTTCCGACTACAAATCATGCAGCTGTTCCATGCCCATAAGAATGCAGGTCACCCTGGGGTCACTCGCACTCTAGATCTGCTCACTAGGTGTGTGTGGTGGCTGTCATTGGCTTCAGATTGTAGAGAATTTGTTAGAGAGTGTATTGTCTGTGCCAGGAACAAACTTTCTTGCCTGGCTCCGGTGGGCACCTTACAATCCTTACCAGTACCAAGTGAACCGTGGACCCATTTGTCCATGGACTTCGTTGTCGAGCTCCCCAGGTCCGAAGGCACGACAGTCATCTGGGTAATTGTAGACAGGTTCAGCAAAATGGCCCATTTTGTTCCACTTAAAGGGTTTCCCTCAGCCCAAGAATTGGCCGATCTTTTTATACAACATGTCTTCCGGTTACACGGAATCCCGGATGACGTAGTTTCTGATAGGGGAGTCCAATTCGTGGCAAAGTTTTGGAGGGCTTTTTGCCATACATTGGGTATGAACCTGTCCTTTTCTTCAGGGTATCACCCACAGACCAACGGGCAGACCGAAAGCGTTAATCAGGCCCTGGAGAAGTTCCTGAGATGCTATGTGGCGGACGCGCAAACCGAATGGGTTACATTTTTACCCTTTGCCGAGTTTGCGCACAACAACCTGAAAAGTTCGTCAACAGGGTGGTCCCCTTTTCAGGTTGTGTCAGGAAAATCCCCTAAGTTTTCCCCATTGCCCGTGTGTTCTTCTCCTTTCCCTGCCCTGGAGGATTGGCAGAGGGCTTTGAGGGAGCGTTGGGGACAGGTGAAAAGAAATTTAGGCATAGCCTTTCATAGACAAAAGAAACAGGCCGATAAGAGACGGTCTGCTGAGTGGCACTTTGCTTTAGGAGACAAGGTGTGGGTGTCAACAAAACATTTGGCACTCAGACAACCGTCCACCAAGTTGGGTCCTAGGTTCATAGGGCCTTATCCGGTGGTCAAAAAGATCAATGAGGTTTCTCATGTTATTGATCTTCCAGCCAGCATGAGATGTGGGAGATCGTTCCACGTCTCCTTACTGAAACCGGCAGTGTATGTGGATTCCTCTCCCCCCCCCCCCCCCCCCAGTCGTGGTAGAAGGCCAGACAGAGTTTGAAGTCGAAAAGATTTTGGATTCTCGTCTAGTGCAGAATTCACTCCAGTATGGTCCATTGGAGGGGGTATGGTGTGGAAGACAGGTCATGGGTTGCAGAGGATCGCATGCATGCTGACAGATTGAGGAGGAGATTTCATCAGTTGCATCCTGAGAAGCTGTGTAGGAGGTGTCCGGAGTCCACTCCTCAAGGGGGGGTACTGTGTGGACCCACGGAGCCGCCGCCGCCGCCGCACGGGGCAACATGGCGGCGGTCTCCGCTTCCCTGCCAGCGAGTTCCGCTTCACACGCGGAACTGCTGGCACGGGTTGGTGGGGACACCGCCCCCGCCGTGGCTGGCAACATGGCAGCGGGTCCGGGGGTGCAGCCGGGGATGTTTAGTGCGCGTTCGCACGTGGACCCTGACCTCTCTGGTGCACAGAGGCAGAGGGTCACGCGCGCGCGCGCAAAGAGGCAGGATATTTACCTCTTACGCAGGAGGGTCAGCTGACTCTCTAGTCAGCTGATCGCAGGAGCCCTGGGATTGGCTGGGCGGCTGGGTGGCGCTGTAGATGCGCTCCCAGCATAAAAGGAGCCTTCATTCACTTGCTCTTTGTCTGCTGTCGTGAATACACTTCTGTGTAAGCGCTCAGACCTTAGTTCAGTGCCTCGTGTTGATGCTAAGGATTTCACACCTTAATTAGGATTGTATTTGATATTATCTGTGTTTGACTCCGGCTATCCTTGACTACTATCTCTCTCTACGCTATTGTACCTCTGCCTATCTGATTCTTGTTGCCGACCTCTGCCTGATTACCGATTACTCTTCTGCCTTCCGCTCCTGTACCGCTGCCGCCATCTCTGCTGCTGAACCTTTGCCTGTCTGACCTTTCTCCCTTCAGTGGAACGTCTCCCACTGGAGGGTTATCTCTGAGGCTTGCCTCTCCGAGACGCTTGCCCCAAGCAGACGATTACTGCTAGGGGTCGAGATTCCTCATTCTGCCTGGTTAGAGGATCTCACTCACGGCATTCCCATTCAGAGGTAACCACACCTCTGAGGAATTGACGTGTGGTGGATATTTCCACACTTCTGTGATATATTACTGTCTTTTGTGTTTCTTTTGCTGAGGTGTCCAGAGGTTAGCAATATATCTGTATTATCGGTGACTCTGCAGATCATCAATAATCAGGTATATATCTGCATTCTTGGTGATACTGCAGATCGCCAATAATCAGATTCTCTCTGCGCGCTGACACCAATCGTTACAGCACTAAGATCATAGCTGATACGCTGCTTTCCCGTGGCAGAACAATGTATTTATACCCGCGAAATCCCTGGGGCAAAATTTAGTGATCCTTCCTGGAAGAAGCAGAGCTTTGCGCAGTAGCATTGCCTCTGCTCAAGTCAGTCTCCGCTGATCTCCGTCTTCCGCCGCCCCTCTCAATATTTTTTCACTGAGAGGGGGGATTTTCAAGGGGGAGATTCCTAAAAAGTCTCCCTCAGCCTCGCACAATACAGTATAATAATATGGTAGGACATCATGCTGAGTACACATAATGCAATTTCCCGACCAACCGACAACGGAATCAACCAGGAGCAGTTTGGATACAGATAATAATGAGGACAGCCGACGTTGGTAATGAAGGGGAAAGTGAAGCATTCACAAAGCAAGGCATAGGGCTGTGCTTATGCCTGAGGCTGTTAAGTTCCCTAGAGTGGCTCCATGCTCTGAAAACACGCTGCTGCTCCATGCTCTGTACACACGCTGCTGCTCCATCCAAAGTCAACTGTAGCAGGGAAAGAAAGAGTGCAGTGCTGTCAACTGCAGGATGCCTGCAGATATTTTGGTCTCTAAACTTGTGCCTATCCCCAGACACTGCACCGGCCCTGGTCTGATGGGGGATTCTGGGCAGCTAAAATCCCCCCGTGCGTTTGCCTATGGGCGGGGAAGGCGGAGATCAGTGGAGATTGAATGGACTGGAGGCAGAGCTATAGTGCAAAGCTCTGCCTCCCCCAGGCAGCAAAATCCACGACCTGGAAAGTCGTGTAATTTTGCCCCGGGATTTTGGAGTATAAATATCTCATTCTGCCGCGGGGATGCGGCATATCAGCTATGATTTTAATGCTTAATAGAACTGGCCAATAAAAAGATGTAATTTTTATGGCTTCAGACTCTCTTTAAAGTGAACCTCCAGACTACAAATCTACTCAGCGGCACTGAAAAGGCTTGGTGTTTCTTTAACAGTTTCACAGCATCAGAACTTTGTTATTCTTACTCAAGCCTCATTTTTAGCTGCACAGAAGAAAACTGCCTGGGCATTTTTCCCCTGATCTGACGAAGGCGTGGAACGCCGAAACGCGTCATGACGCAATAGACGCAGGGCAGCTGCCGAGTCTCCGTGTTCCAGATCCCGCCGGCGCTTCTTAATCCCAGGATTCCCCGCAGTACTGGCCATAGTGCGGAGGCGAGCCAAGCGGTAGAGTTCACACCAGGACGCGGTGACGTACTACACTTATGTGATGAGCTTTGATTTTATATACACATTGTAAGTGTTATTTTATTGCCTTGTGCTTAGCAGCACAATTAAAAGGTTAATACACCAGAGAGCACTCCTCTCTTTTCCTTTTTTCTGTGTTTTACCAGTTTTTTTACTCTGATCCCTGAGTAATATTGGAGCAGCACTCAATGGTGATTTTACGTGTGGACACCGTGACTGATTGAGCGCAGTGGAGTTGTGTATTTTTCCCCTGATGCTGTACAAAGCATGATGGGATTTCTGATGTTGTTCTCATTCTGCTGTTTTGGTGCAAGTTTTTTAAAAATTTTGAATTTGAGATTTGAAGCCTAGCGCGCGCAGCTGGGAGGAATGATCGGGACACAGGACAGTTGAAACTGTGTCTCATGTTCCCTGTCACCTCCTTTCAACCAAAAAGATGGCTGTCCCATGAAAAAGATGGCTGCCCCCATGAAATCACAAACATTTGCCTGTTCTTGTAAAATGGGGTGGGTAAGACATTATATTACCTATCTATTTTAATTAACATAACTAATGTAACTTAATGACAGTATGTTTGTTTAGGCTGAAGTTCCTCTTTAAATGTGACAAACAAGTAGATTAGGAAAGTTAGATCTTAAGGGATGTATACATGTGTGACTGATATTGCCCAAAGGGGATTGGGACCCCTTGGGCGACATTGCTGGGCTGAGGTTGTACCTGACGACGCTCTCTGTTGCTATGTGGGGAGGCAGAGGGCTGACAGAGCAGTGCAGACTTGATGTCACGCAGAGGGCGGGGTAAGCGGCGAGAAGAAAGGGATCGGTCATCGCTTGAGCAAGTTGATATGCCTGGTGAATCGCTTGCTGGGTTGCAGTTGGAAGGCACTGTACAGACTCCGGATTATTGGCTGAGGGGGTCGCTATTGGCTGCCTCAGTCAACTTTAATCTAGCATGTGTACAGGGCTTCACTCTACAGTAAATAAAGAACCTACAGGGAATTAAAATACGTATAGAACTAGATGCTGATTGTTTGATTTGTCTGTTTGTAGTCATGTTTTGCTAGAGCTGCTTAAAGTGGACCTGAATTCTTGATCAGAACAGAAGGAAAACCTAGAGAAATGGACCCTGAATGTATTTAGAGAATTTAGCCTGTTTAATTGCCCCTAATTTGTGTCTAATCACAAATTGTAATTTAATCTTCCCCTTTGTCTCATGACTGCCTATGGCAGATAAGCAGATAAGCCCATTTGAAAGCACAAGCTGTAAACAATATGTCTGCTTCCATGAATCAGGAAGTAGAAACAGTGCAAATTTATTTTAGGATTTGTATGAGCTGTAACAAATACATGTTTTTTGTTTAACCACCTTAGCGGTATGGACGAGCTCAGCTCGTCCATTACCGCCAGAGGGTGCCGCTCAGGCCCTGCTGGGCCGATTTTGATAAAATAAAAAGCAGCACACGCAGCCGGCACTTTGCCAGCCGCGTGTGCTGCCTGATTGCCGCCGCTCTGCGGCGATCCGCTGCGAGCAGCGGCGAAAGAGGGTCCCCCCAGCCGCCCAAGCCCTGCGCAGCCGGAACAAATAGTTCCGGCCAGCGCTAAGGGCTGGATCGGAGGCGGCTGACGTCAGGACGTCGGCTGACGTCCATGACGTCACTCCGCTCGTCGCCATGGCGACGAGGAAAGCCAAACAAGGAAGGCTGCTCATTGCAGCCTTCCTTGTTACTTATGCTTGCCGGAGGCGATCAGAAGAACGCCTCCGGAGCGCCCTCTAGTGGGCTTTCATGCAGCCAACTTTCAGTTGGCTGCATGAAATATTTTTTTTAATTAAAAAAAACCCCTCCCGCAGCCGCCCTGGCGATCTCAATAGAACGCCAGGGTGGTTAAAGGTTGTTATGCTGTTGTGTATCTTTTAAAGCAGAGAGGAATTCTGAGTTCAGGTCCACTTTAATGTTTGTCCTCAGATTTAGACAAGGGGCTTGATTTACTATGCGGTGCTAACCTACTTAGCACGTCTAAAGTCTTTAGGCGTGCTAACCAGGGTGCTAAGTAGGCTAGCACCGGTTTTCTAAATCAGATCGCGCACTAACTACCGCGCGCAAAGTCCCATAGGCTTTAGTGGCCACTTTGCGCTGAGCGCCCTGCGCTCTGTGCAGTGCGCGCGCAAAACTTTGCACACGGTACTTTGTGCACGATCACTACTTCTTACATTTAAACTGAGTTTAGACGTGCTAAGGGCCAGTGCTAAAGTTAGCACCGTTTTGTAAATCGAGCCCAATGTAGGTAGTGGAGGACCAACACTGCTATCAAGAAACTATTTCCATCACAATAGGCTTCTTTTAACAATTCTAGACATTACTTAGATATCTGCATTATCCATTTTCGTTATTGCTATCCATTTGACTTTCCCTGTATCCATTTGATGTTATTTGTACTGCTAAATAGGAAGGAAAAGTAAAGTAAGTATTATAACTCTTTGAAGAAATATTCTCCTGGATAAGATTTGCCAACTTAAATTCTAAACAAGAAATAACAATAAATAACATTCTTCCCAATAGAAGACAGATTGTAGGAAAACTCAAAAAGAAACAGGGATGGTCGGAAATGCCAATTTCCAATTCCGCGAAAAATCCGCATTCCGCCATTGCCAATTACCGATACCGCTACTGATTCCGCTTACCGCTACCGATTTTCGCATTTCAGTGCAGATTTCCGTTGGAAATCGTGGAAATTTCTGCCAATTTTAACATCGATTTTCTCAAAAACTTTTTTGCCATCTTGTTCCCAGTTTTCTGTTTAATAAACCCTGAAAATTTGGTGTGTCTAGGACCTATGGGGGCTTTGCTATTAACCGCTAAAGTTGGCGGCTTTTGACTAATATAAAATGTAGAAAAACCGCGTTATCCGATATGCGGTAATTTTAAGCCAATCAGAAGACTCAGAATGAATAAGTAAATCAGAGAATGTGGAAATTTCCGCCTAAATCCCCATTCTTTGCTTGGTTTATTCATTCCAAGTCCTCTGATTGGCTTAAAATGATCGGATAATGCGGATTTTCTGCATTTTAAATTACAGTCAAAAGCTGCCGACTTTAGCGGTTAATAGCAAAGCCCCCATAGGTCCTAGACACACCTAGACACAATTTTCAGGGTTTATTAAACAGAAGACTATGAACAAGATGGAAAAGAAAGTTTTCAAAAAGACCTTATAGTTTTTGAGAAAATCGATGTTAAAGTCGGCGGAAATTTCCACGATAAATCCGCATACCGCACTTGTATTACCGATTTCCGCATTCCGATGTGGAAATGCAATTTCCGAACGGAAATGCAGAAATTTGAATGAGCATCCCTACTCCTAAGGCTTGATAGAAGAATGTTAGACAAAACACAAAACATTTATATTGTACTTTTCTCCTGGCACCTCAGGGCTGCAGCAGGGCCGGTTCTGTCATAAAGTAAGGTGAAACATTTGCATCAGGCACAGAGATTACAGGGGCAGCATGTTTGTACTGTGTGTTTCTACTAACATCATGCAGCCAGAGTAGGAGGAGAAGTGAGAGGAGAAGTGAAGAGGTGATCATTGGGGGAAAACAGCTTGTTGTGCTGTGTAAGGAGTCTGACAGTGAGTGAGGAGGGGGGAGGCAGGAGAGCAGCAGTGCTTCATTTGACTTGCACAGCAGAAGGGAGGAGGTGGCACTGCTGTTCTGACTGAGAAGGAATGGAGGATGGCATACTGGCTGAAGATGAGCAGTTTATTTGTCACAGACTCGCAGCCAGCCATCCAGCTTGCCAGTGTGTTATTGCGTTGACCTGCAGCATGTCATGTCTCTCGGGTGCTGTGCAATAATTCCAAAATGGGGGGGGGGGGGGCATCCTCACAAGATTGCCTAAGGCAGCAAAAAGTCTAGGACCAGCCCTGGTCTGCAGTCACAAAGGACATGCTCCATGGGCAATCAGGATTATTAGGGAGCCATGCCTACAGACTACTTACTGTTTTAGGATTCGAACCCTGGTCAAAGGCTCAAATCCTACATCAAAAATAACTCCCTCCCACAACGCTATTCAGCTATCCGTTGTTAGACCCGATATATATGGTGCACAAACATAGTTTATGGATAAATTATCTGAAAAAAGTTATGTGCTGATTAATTCTGGGAACTAACATAGGCAGAACACCTGAAACTGAAAGCCAGTGTTTTTGAATCCCAGAATTCGGTTTATATGTAGAGATTATTATTTTATGTGTTTATAGCTATGCCTCTACCCAATAGAGAAGGACAAAATATCTAGGACACTGGCTGGCATAGACGTTAATATTCTCCAACAGCACAGCCATCATTATGTGCCCTGCAACACTAATGTTACAGTGTCTGCAATATATGACACATATAAATAAAATACATCAAAACATTAAAAAGCTATTACTAACTATGGACATAAAATGGCTGAATAATGATGGATCCTGCCATGCAGCAAACATATTCAAAAATATTATCTTCTTGGTAATGAAATGCCATCCGTTTCATTTTAAACTAAATACATTAGACATATCAGTAGAGTCTGTGCTGACACAGCAGCAAGTTGAAATTGAAAATCTGAAATTATATATATGATTGGACACAGTGCTAAAATAATTTATAGGAAAAACCACAAATGTGCTGGGTCTGCACCTTTTGGTGAACTCAATTTATAGAATCAGATAGAGAAAAACTTTTACCATTTCTAATGTGCTGTTAGAATGGCAGATTGCCAGCGACCCAATCTATTTGGTTTGGGATAAAAAAAAAAGAAAAAAGAATCAAAGTAACGCAGGAATAAAGCCAGCAAAACTTGATTCAAATTACTGCAGTTCTGCATAAACTACCAAGGATGCAGGATTTGTTTTCATTACTGAGACCTAATGTGATCTAGCTGCTTTAGGGAACTGTATTAACTATCAAAAACAAGTGGTAGATAAAAGACACTCTAGATAGCGCTGGCAGGGACTGTGTTCATTTGAGCAAGTCTGCAGTCGTCTCTCCTCATGTAGACACCAAGGGTGGTGCCACAATGGTCTGCATCATTTGACCGTTCATATGATATACCTGTATGCATTCACGTTTCCTCATCTTGAGCACATCAGCTAATAAATAAATTAAATTGGCTGTTATTTTGCAAGGCGTGGACACAGCTGTGCGCGAAACTGAGTCCATGCCATGCAAAGCACAAGCTGCCAGGCACTCCCTGTAGTTAAAGTGAACCTCCAGACTAAAAATCTACTCAGCAGTACTGAAAAGGCTTGGTGTTTCTTTAACAGTTTCACAACATCAGAACTTTGTTTTTCTTACCCAAGCCTCATTTTTAGCTGCACAGAAGCTAAGCTCCGCCCCATCAAAGATATCTGCCCGGGCATTTTTCCCCTGATGCTGGGCAAAGCATGATGGGATTTCTGATGTTGTTGTTCTCATTGCCTAGCGCACGCAGCTGCGAGGGGTGATCAGGACACAGGACAGTTGGAACTGTGTTTCATGCTCCATGTCACCTCCTTTCAACCAAAAAGATGGCTGCCCCATGAAATCACAAACATTTGCCTGTTCTTTTAAAACAGGGTAGGTGAGAGATTATATTGCTTATCTATTTTATCCAAGAAGGACACACAGTTAGCCAGTTAAGATCCCAAATATTAGAACAGGTACCTGTGCCAAGACGGGGTGGTAATAGACCCAAGAAATTATTGTATAGAGAAGCATTTTGGATAAGGAAACTTGATACGCTAGAACCCTGGGGAATGAATAGAGAATATGACATGCAGCCTCTCTTATGATTATGTGACTTCATGTGCTCATTAACAGCTGTTTAATTATGTATTTTGATATATATATACAATATACACTCACCTAAAGGATTATTATAACACCATACTAATACGGTGTTTGACCTTCTATCGCCTTCAGAACTTCCTTAATTCTACGTGGCATCGATTCAACAAGGTGCTGAAAGCATTCTTTAGAAATGTTGGCTCATATTGATAGGATAGCATCTTGCAGTTGATGGAGATTTGTGGGATGCACATCCTGTTCCATCACATCCCAAAGATGCTCTATTGGGTTGAGATCTGGTGACTGTGGGGGCTATTTTAGTACAGTGAACTCATTGTCATGTTCAAGAAACCAATTTGAAATGATTCAAGCTTTGTGACATGGTGCATTATCCTGCTGGAAGTAGCCATTAGAGGATGGGTACATGGTTGTCATGAAGGGATGGACATGGTCAGAAACAATGCCCAGGTAGTCCGTGACATTTAAACGATGCCCAATTGGCACTAAGGGGCCTAAAGTGTGCCAAGAAAACATCCCCCACAACATTACACCACCACCAACAAGGCATGATGGATCCATGTTTTCATTCTATTTACGCCAAATTTTGACTCTATTGAGACTCATCAGACCAGGCAACATTTTTCCAGTCTTCAACTGTCCAATTATGGCGAGCTCGTGTAACTTGTATCCTTTTTTTTCCTATTTGTAGTGGAGATGAATGGTACCCGGTGGGATCTTCTGCTGTTATAGCCCATCCGCCTCAAGGTTGTGCGTGTTGAGGCTTCACAAATGCTTTGCTGCATACCTCGGTTGAAATGAGTGGTTATTTCAGTCAACGTTGTGCTTTTATCAGGTTGAATCAGTAGGCCCATTCTCATCTGATCTCTAGCATCAACAAGGCATTTTCGCCCACAGGACTGCCGCATACTGGATGCTTTTCCCTTTTCACACCCTTCTTTGTAAACCCTAGAAAGGGCTGTGCATGAAAATCCCAGTAACTGAGCAGATTGTGAAATACTCAGACCAACCTGCCTGCACCAACAACCATGCCACACTCAAAATTGCTTAAATCACCTTTCTTTCCCATTCTGACATTCAGTTTGGAGTTCAGGAAATTGTCTTGACCAGGGCCACACCCATAAATGCATTGAAGCAACTGCCATGTGATTGGTTGATTAGATAAATGCATTAATGAGAAATTGAACAGGTCTTTCTAATAATTTGATTGGCCCAACAGGCTGCCTGTCACTTGACTGGAAACTTGACAGGCAGCCTATTGGGCCAATCAAAGTGTGGGAATAATGTCCTTTAAAGTGATTGGACCCGCCGGGGCTCAGCGCAGGACGAGTGGAGCTCTCGTCATTACCAATTAGCAGGCATAAGTTCGTAGCGCTCGCTATGCTACTCTGATGAGGCATGCTAACTCTGATAAGGCAAGCTAACTCTGATAAGGCATGTTAACTCTGGTAAGGCACACTATTGTTATAGTGAATCAACCCCAAAATATTTTTTCTTTTTAGAGACTTTGGGGAATCGACAAGCTTTTTCACACTCTTACAATTCCCACTCCTCCACAACGTTGCGTTGCGTTGAGTATACACTTTCCACCCCATGGGCTGACTAATATTCCCAATCATATCAACAGTTGTTTTATCTCCATTACTTCTGTTAAAGTGCAAAACCATCTCGTCAAATTTTGACTCAGATGTGCTCAGCATGCTAATTCCTTGTGATGAAGTCCTTTCATCATCATCCATCAGATTGCAAGAAAATATGATGCGGGCGGCAAGTAAAAATTTAATTGCACTATGTCTATACCTCTAAAATCCAAACTGCTAGCAGAGTACAACATTGGGTTGCCCATTATTCTCTTAGTAATATCTCCTGTATTAAAATGTTAGTGACAATAACATGCAGAGAGCTTCAATTAGCACTGCAGCAAGCAGCCACAGCCTTTTCTTGCATAAAATGTCATACATTTTTCTGATTGTGAATAAACAAAAGAAAGCCGAAAATAGAAAATGTGCTAAACTGCAATAGCTTTGAATGCTGGTAAGTGCCTGATATATTTTACTTTCTCAGTGTTTAAGTGTTCCTGTTTTTGCAAAGAAAGAAAATTCTTGCACCCCTAGGATAAGTACAGCAATGTTATTGTTTTCTATGTAGATGGCAAGAATCCCAAAATTTGCACTCATCGCTCAGGGACTGAAGATGAACACCTGTAACTTGATGGAAGCAATTTTATTTCTTTCATTTTAATGTGCAGGTGGTGGGAAATGGCAAAAAAAAAAAACATCATTAGTAATGATTTCGAAAGATCACAAAAATGGATGTGTGTTGAGTTGCCAAATTCTTCTTGTAGAATCTTTATCTTTTAATTGTGAATAGACTCTCCATAGCTTCCACATCGATCATTCAGTTTTACAGACTTACAATTGAAAAAAAGAAATCACAAATGTAAGAACATTTCACCTTCAAAAAACAACAATGCTTTAAAATATCAATAGGATTTTGCCTTCACTCCACACCCTCAATAACAATATAAGTTATAGATCTTTTGCAGTGCCGCCCGCATTATTATAGAGCATCCCAGTATATTTCTCCTGGTATAGTCCTGTCTTCCTGTATTGCCCACTCTATCATGGATGGCTTTTGTTATAGTTTCCTCCATTATTATGCACTACTATAGTCTCCAACACTGAATTGTCCCCTGTTATAGTCTCATTTGGTATAGCCCCCTTTATTACAGTGCCTTACACTACTTACACTTACACTAAGTACTCTGTTTTTGTCCCCATCAATATAGTATATATTGACACCCCTTCCACTGAAGGTCCCCCTTTTATACTCCCGTCCATTATAGTTCTCTCTGTTATAGCCCCCTCCATTTTATTACCGCTGTTGCAATCGTCTCTATTATATGGTCATCATAGCCCCGTCCATTATAATGCCTTTCGTTATGGTCCCTCCATTATAGTTTCCCTTAATAAAGCTACATCCACTACAGCATCCCAGTTATACAACCCTACATTATACTGTCTCCTGTTATTATGCAAAGTCTAACTATAACTCCTGAGCAGGCGTCGAATTTGTTTGTGCTATTTTTAGCTGTTCCAACCATCCACAGGTAGTGTTGGGCGAACATCTAGATGTTCGGGTTCGGGCCGAACAGGCCGAACATGGCCGCGATGTTCGGGTGTTCGACCCGAACTCCGAACATAATGGAAGTCAATGGGGACCCGAACTTTTGTGCTTTGTAAAGCCTCCTTATATGCTACATACCCCAAATTTACAGGGTATGTGCACCTTGGGAGTGGGTACAAGAGGAAAAAAAAATTTAGCAAAAAGAGCTTATAGTTTTTGAGAAAATCGATTTTAAAGTTTCAAAGGGAAAACTGTCTTTTAAATGCGGGAAATGTCTGTTTTCTTTGCACAGGTAACATGCTTTTTGTCGGCATGCAGTCATAAATGTAATACATATAAGAGGTTCCAGGAAAAGGGACCGGTAATGCTAACCCAGCAGCAGCACACGTGATGGAACAGGAGGAGGGTGGCGCAGGAGGAGAAGGCCACGCTTTGAGACACAACAACCCAGGCCTTGCATGAGGACAAGAAGCGTGCGGATAGCATGCTTTGTACCACCATGCAGTCATAAATGTAATAAAGATAAGTGGTTCAATAAACAGGGACCACGCGGCAACGCTAACCCAGCAGCAGCACACGTGATGGAACAGGAGGAGGCGCAGGAGGAGAAGGCCACGCTTTGTGAGACACAACAACCCAGGCCTTGCATGAGGACAAAAAGCGTGCGGATAGCATGCTTTGTACCGCCATGTAGTCATAAATGTAATAAAGATAAGAGGTTCAATAAACAGGGACCACGCGGCAACGCTAACCCAGCAGCAGCAGCAGCAGCAGCACACGTGATGGAACAGGAGGAGGCGCAGGAGGAGAAGGCCACGCTTTGTGAGACACAACAACCCAGGCCTTGCATGAGGACAAAAAGCGTGCGGATATAGCAGCAATGCTTTTTGCCGCCATGCAGTCATAAATGTAATACAGATGAGAGGTTCAATAAACAGGGACCGGAAACGCTAAACCATCCCAGATGTTCATCGGTCATGTTACTTGGTTGGGGTCCAGGAGTGTTGCGTAGTCGTTTCCAATCCAGGATTGATTCATTTTAATTTGAGTCAGACGGTCTGCATTTTCTGTGGAGAGGCGGATACGCCGATCTGTGATGATGCCTCCGGCAGCACTGAAACAGCGTTCCGACATAACGCTGGCTGCCGGGCAAGCCAGCACCTCTATTGCGTACATTGCCAGTTCGTGCCAGGTGTCTAGCTTCATGCCCGGTTTCAGGTCCAGCGGTGCCAGCCACAAATCCGTCTGTTCCTTTATTCCCCTCCAAATTTCCTCCCCTGTGTGCTGCTTATCCCCAAGGCAGATCAGCTTCAGCAACGCTTGCTGACGCATGCCAACAGCTGTGCTGCACTGCTTCCACGATCCTACTGCTGCTGGTGCTGGGTTAGCATTTCCGGATGAGGTACAGCTTTGAGATGCGTTGGAGGAGAAGGAGTCAGAGAGGTAGGTGCTGCTGTTGTTATCCAGCTGTTTGCGGCGTGGGCAACACCCGCGCCGTAGCAGGTGAGGAATCGCTGCCAGGCTCCACAAGGTTCACCCAGTGCGCGGTAAGGGAGATGTATCGACCCTGGCCGAACGCACTCGTCCAGGTGTCAGTGGTGAGGTGAACCTTGCAGGCAACGGCATTCTTCAAGCTTCGGGTTATTTAGCTGACCACGTGCTCATGCAACTCAGGCACTGCAGAGCGCGCAAAGTGGTAGCGGCTGGGAACCACGTAACGTGGGATGGCCACTGACATCATGCCCTTGAAGCTGTTTGTCTCCACCACTCGATATGGCAGCATTTCGCAGGCCAGAAGCTTGGCTATGCTGGCTGGCTGTTACTGCCACGGCCCGGGGGTCATTTGCTGGCAATTTCCTCTTGTGCTCAAACATCTCAGAAACAGACAACTCAACCGTAGCGCTGCACACCGAAGGGCTGTTGGTTGTTGTGTTTGATGAACACTGGGAGACCTCAAGAGCACTAGTCCGGAAAGTGACAGTGTCAGCATCGTCTGATGTTTGTGAATGTTGTGAACCACGCAATGGCTGGGCTACTGCTGCTGCTGAGGCGGGTCTGGTGGTGAGTCTGGTGAACCCAAGGGAGGCAGTGTTGCTGGTGGTACCCTGTCCTGCCGCGTTTGCCCACAGAGTGGGATGTTTGGATAGAATGTGGCGGCTCATGCTGGTGGTGGAGAGGTTGTTAATACTTTTCCCCCTGCTCAGGCGGGTCTTGCACACCTTGCAAATCGCCATGGTAACATCCTCAGTGCAGTCTTCAAAGAAAGCCCAGACTTTAACTGGCTGAGGACTCGGACCTCGTGCGTGATGTGCTGGTGCTGCTTAACCCACTGCTGGACGCTTGAGAGGTCATCCAAGTAATTATCTGGTCCTGTTCTTTTGGATCTGTGAGGGTTGTTGTCCTGGACAACATGGGCAGTATTGAGTGGGTTTTCTTGGGTGCTCCCCTGTGGCCTGTACGTGAACCGTCAGGGGAAACACCTCTTCCCTTGCCCCTCCCTCTTTCACCGGATTTCTTCCTCATTTCACTTATCCTTAAAGTACACGCTGACTGGCAGCAGTACAGTGGCAGTACAGAAATGCTATACAGTGGTGGGTGAGCGGTGTACCACTATTGTCAGCAGTGACACAGAGCACAATGCTATACAGTGGCGGGTGAGCGGTGTACTACTGTTCCCAGCAGACACAGAGTGGAAGTAAACACAATGCTATATAGTGTGGCTGAGCCGTGTACACAGAGTGGCATTAAACACAATGCTATATAGTCTGCTATATAGTCACCCCGAACAGGGTGATGTTCTGCAGAACCCGAACAGTGGCAAACACTGTTCGCCCAACACTACTGGGAGGGAACGCAGATTTTAGTACCTAAACACACGATACAACATGTTTTCCGGGGTCGGACTCTGAGGCACATACAGATGGTCCCGATCATCATCCTCATCATACAACTCTTCTCCTGAGTCTGACCCACCCACCACCTCTGCCACCCCAACATCCCCAGACACAGACCCCTCATCGTCCTCAACATTAACTTGGGATGCTGGCCTGAGCCAGACCTCCTCCTCCACATCAGGCCCCATCATCTCCTCAATGGCAGCCCTCATTAATCGCTCTGGCGACGGACTGATGGACACAACGTTCTCCTCCGGGGAGGGCTGCTGCTGACCACTGGCTGCTGGGGTGGATGTTATAGCTTGCGTGGGGCGTTGGCTGTTGCTGTTGTTGGGAGTGCTGCTCACAGCGGAGGTCTCTGGGGAACTCATGTTGAGCTCATATAGTGGTTGACGGTGAGTGGAGTATTACTGATCCCAGCAATATACACACTGACTGGCAGAGTACGCAATGCTATATAGTGTGGCTGAGCGAGGTACACAGAGTGGCAGTAAACAGAATGCTATATAGTGTGGCTGAGCGAGCGGTGTACCACTATTCCCAGCAGACACAGAACAGTGAACAGAATGCTATATAGTGTGGCTGAGCGAGCGGTGTACCACTATTCCCAGCAGACACAGAACAGTGAACAGAATGCTATATAGTGTGGATGAGCGAGCGGTGTACCACTATTCCCAGCAGACACAGAACAGTAAACAGAATGCTATATAGTGTGGCTGAGCGAGCGGTGTACCACTATTCCCAGCAGACACAGAACAGTGAACAGAATGCTATATAGTGTGGCTGAGCGAGCGGTGTACCACTATTCCCAGCAGACACAGAACAGTGAACAGAATGCTATATAGTGTGGCTGAGCGAGCGGTGTACTACTGTTCCCAGCAGACACAGAACAGTACACAGAATGCTATATAGTGTGGCTGAACGAGCGGTGTACTACTGTTCCCAGCAGACACAGAACAGTACACAGAATGCTATATAGTGTGGCTGAACGAGCGGTGTACCACTATTCCAAGCAGACACAGAACAGTGAACAGAATGCTATATAGTGTGGCTGAGCGAGCGGTGTACCACTATTCCCAGCAGACACAGAGTGGCAGTAAACAGAATGCTATATAGTGTGGCTGAGCGAGGTACACAGAGTGGCAGTAAACAGAATGCTATATAGTGTGGCTGTGCAAGCGGTGTACTACTATTCCCAGCAGACACAGAGTGGCAGTAAACAGAATGCTATATAGTGTGGCTGAGCGAGGTACACAGAGTGGCAGTAAACAGAATGCTGAGCGAGCGGTGTACTACTATTCCCAGCAGCGACACACAATGACTGGGGGGGACCCTGGCTAGCGTGGCTGGAGCGCGAACTACCCTGCCTGCCTACCCAAAGCTAAACCCACAGACAAATGGCGGAGATATGACGTGGTTCGGGTATTTATTTACCCGAACCACGTGACAGTTCGGCCAATCAGAGCGCGTTCGGGTCCGAACCACGTGACCCGTTCGGCCAATCACAGCGCTAGCCGAACGTTCGGGGAACGTTCGGCCATGCGCTCTTAGTTCGGCCATATGGCCGAACGGTTTGGCCGAGCACCGTCAGGTGTTCGGCCGAACTCGAACATCACCCGAACAGGGTGATGTTCTGCAGAACCCGAACAGTGGCGAACACTGTTCGCCCAACACTATCCACAGGTGGTGTATGCATAATCCAAACATAGTGGTCATAGAAACTGCTCTGTGGGGATTATCAACTACAGGAGGAAGGATTTGGCACTAGACACTGCAACCAAGACATAACAGAATGTAAGTATCAGTTAGATGAAGCTCCCATTAAGAGTTAGTTATTAGTTTTAATAAGTCCTTATTTTAGTTGCGGTAAGGCAGCATCAAAAGAGATAACATTAAGAGGAGAGGCTAGGGAAGGTTACAGCTAGGTGTCGAATAATAAGGAGATTGGTTAGGTGGTCTATGCTGGATTGATGGGAGAGATACATCAAAATAGGAAAAAAATTAATTCCTACTATGGGTCAATTGTCCCTTGCTGTGTTGATTTGAGAATAAATGCATAATAAATGCTGAAGACAATCCACATAAACTTTATAAGGAACTTGCCTGTTAATGATAATGTTTCCGCTGAGAACCAGGCGGAATCCACCCCTTCCGGGTCTCTGCGCTTGTTCCCCGCTGATGACATAGCTTTTGGAATGCAGGCCGCACATTCTGATAGGTGGAGGGCACACTCCCAGTACATCCTCCGCAAATGTAAACGATATTCAGCTGACTGCGGTCAGCTGACAGCGCGGTGTCAGCTGACGCTACAGCTGACACCTAGGTAGGTGTACCGCTGTGTGATTGGATGTGCGGAGTGTGGCTGGCCACTGATTGGATGAAAGTCGTATTTAAGCTTGGAGAGTGCACCCAGTCATCGCCCCGCTGTGGATAGTTGCTGGGTGCGCACTCACATTGTCTGAATTACTGGAACTCGACCTTGGCTTGTATTTGACCATTCTTGTCTGATGTTACTAACCCTTGTTTTGTTACCTGGATACTCTTGCCTGCTGCCTGGACCGACCTCTGCTTGCTACCTGGATACTCTTGCCTGCTGCCTGGACCGACCTCTGCTTGTTACCTGGATACTCTTGAATGCTACCTGGGCTGGCCCTTGCTTGGATAATCTTGCATGTGGACTTTGCACATGCTGCTTGGATCATCCACTGCCTGTTTCCTGAACTATCTGTCATTACTGACAATCGACGCTGAGGGCCTCATCCTCCTAAATCAATTATACTTGCCTAAGTGGGGCTCTGGCGGGTTATTGTCCTCTCTACTTCCGTCTGTATGCCTTGCAGGTTAAGACCTGGGGGTAACTGTAGTCAGGAGACAAATACAGTGTCCTGTTCACGTGGGGGCTGGTCTATACTGTAGGTGAAGACCTAGGGCCGGGCTCAGAGCCATGGCAATAGATTGGGGCATAGAGACTTATTGGGGACAAAACCTGTCAGGACTTAAAAATTTAGTAAAAAAAAATGTAAAAAGTGATATACTATGACAAAATGGAAAAAAAGATAAAACAATAAGACAAAGACACAGCTCAAAGCAGCAGAGAGGGAGATAAAGAGAGAGGGGCCCATATGTACCGTAATTAACTTCTCCTGAGTTATTTCCTAGGAGATAATTCTCATCTTCTCTTTAAATTAACTTTTCAGCATTTTACAATTGAAAAAGTTCCCAAAAGTTGGTGAAAAAGCACTATTAAAATTATTTTGAGTATTTTCTTGTTTGCCAAGGTTTTCTACTACGTATGCCGTCCTTGCAGTATATCTACGCCTGCAGGATTTCAGTTCCCGCCCAGGGGCATAGATATGCGTCTATTGCCACGAACAACCGCCACTCGATCCGTGTGGGTACTTGTCCCTGCCCGTTAGAGGGGAGAATAATCAATGGGAACGCAGTGATAAAATACACATACATTATAGTAAAATTAACTCCGTACTTCCCACACTCTCCTATAGTTTCCCAAATAAAAGTTTTGCATAGTAAAAAAAAATGACAATTAAAAAAAATACATAAACAGTTACCTTAGGGACTGAACTTTTTAAATATGTAGGTCAAGATGGTATATGGACTTGTAGTTAGTGATGGAAGGTGAAAAAATGCACCTTTATTTCTAAATAATATAGAAATGTCATATATTGTACTAGGGAAATATTTTAAACATTGCAATAACCGGGGCAAATTGGCAAATACAAGGTGTGGGTTTTATTTATGCTAGCATGTATTATTTGAAAACTATAATGACCGAAATAATGCATTTTCACTTGATTTTTTTCTTACTTTTCTTGTTAAAATGTATTTAGGATAAAATAATTCTTAGAAAAATGTACCACCCAAAGAAAGCCTAATTGGTGGTGAAAAAAACAAGATATAGATCGTTTTTTGTGTGATTAGTAGTGATAAAGTTATTGGTGAATGAATGGTAGGAGCGCTGAAAGGTGAAAATTGCTCTGGCACAGGCGGGGGAAAACCCCTTAGCAGGTAAGTGGTTAAAAGCCATTTTATGGCAAGGGCCTATATGCAATTTGCTTTTTCTCCTGAGATTTCTCCTCGGTGATATTCAGCTTATCTAAGTAGTCTGTTACTTGGAAATCCGTGAGGCTTTGCATCTAAATTAACATGATTGCACCCAGTATTAAATGCACATTTTGAAGGCCATTATATAAATGAAATAAAACATGAATCTCTGCAGATATTGGTATTCTACAAGGTGCTGAGGGCCAAATATCCAGTGCAGCATAACATATTCTGAAACTGCTAAGGAGCCTGCTGTGCTTTTAGGATGTATTTCAAGTCAAAATATACATCCTGTTGGATGTATAGCTGTTCAAAACATGCCTCATGAGGTATATTTTAAGAAGGAAAATGCACACTACAGACGCTGAACATGGGGATTTTACTCCCAGCTTTTTCCAGTACTGACGTACACAAGCTTTTGTGAGAAACCTCTCTTAGCTGTCCATTCTTTGCATTACAGCAAGCATTTCCTGTTTCTTTAGAAAGTAGCTCAAAGACCATTTGACTGTCCCCTTGGCTTCTGCGTTTTGCTTCCAGCATGAGCAAGCAGGTAATAACCATTCCGTATGGCCATTACATCTTCTAAGGACTATTATCAAAATGGTCATTATACATAATGGAGATTATTACAGACAGCTCAAGAGACCTTTTTAGAAATATCACTCCAGTAATTCATGGCCTTTTTATCCCTAAGAATTGGTGGGAAAATATCAGGATAAGAAATGCCTTAAAACACAGCTCCTTTCTCAAAGTCTAACGTTTTATTTTTATGTTCATAAATATGTACATGAATAAAGTATAACCAATCGTCTGACTGCGGTAATCAAAAATGCAATTGTTGATAATTACTACATTCGTGAATAGTGTTCCTAGAATCATATATGTATGTTAAAACAAGTTGCATTTTATAAAGTATGAAAATGTGAAAATCCTAAATAATCGTAAATAATGTAAATTAATCACTGCCAGAACACTGTACAATGACTGTATAACTAATTACTTTGAAATTGATTGCCTTTTGCTACTTATCCAGATGTATCCACTACAGATTTGCATTAAGTTACAAAAATCTCATGATTTGAATTTAATCATTAACCAAATATAGGCACCAGACTTGTCTTTTCTCAGCAATTAATATGATGTGGGGATCATTACATGTAACATTTCAAATGTGAGGACTTCAAATAGCCAATACTGTATGGAGCATAAACTTATTTCTCTGAAGCATTCACAAGTCACCTGACAGCCCTTCAATCATAGGCATAATAAGGTTTATGGGCCATCATAGCTATATTTTGATGAGGCCTTTAACGTCAAGACATACTTCAGCAATAGCACTTTCCTCCTTGGATGTGTGTGTGTGTGTGTGTGTGTGTTTTGTGGGGGGACAAGATAATTAGGGATGGCCATGTAGGTATAAAGGACTGTGCCCTCTCCTGGATATCTTCCCATCTCTCTGAAAGGTTTTTCACAGTCTCTTACTCAGCTCAGATTTCTTCTCAACATCCTCTGGAGGTACCTCAGGACTCTGTCCTGGGTCCCCTCCTTTTTTTGCATCTACATTCAGGTCTTGGCAAATTAATAAACTTATTTGCTTTTCAATACCACTTACAGTATATGCATATGATACACAATTGTTTCTCTTATCCCGCTGCCCTAATTTCCCCCATATACATATTCCTGATTGCTTGTCTGCTATATCCTCCTTCATGACCTCTCGCTTTCTAAAGCTTAATATGAGTAAATGCAAACTGATGCTTTTTCTGCCATCTTTGTTTCTAATATGACAATAAATGTTAATAACACCCTTATAACTTCAGCTCCCAAAGCATGTTACTTTAGGGTATTATTGATTCCTTTCTCTCATTTATTTCTCACATTTAGTCTCTAACCAGCTCCTGCCTTCTTCAAAACTTATCTCACATCTGACCATTTCTCACTCAGGACACTACTAAAATATTAGTACATGCTCATATTATATATCACCTGGACTACTGTAATATACTACTTTGTGGAATACCAGCTAACAAACTGGCGCCCCTGCAATCTGCCCTACTCATTATTTTCTTCTTACTCCTCCTCTGTTTCTCCTCACTGTCAAGCTCTTCATTGGCTGCCAATTAACCAGAGGATCTACTTTAAAATCTTAACTCTAACCTACAAAGCTCTCCACAATCTCTCTGCCCCATAAATCTCCTCACCAGTTTCCAGATACCACCCCAACAGTAAACTCCACTCTGCACACACCCTTCTTCTATCCTCCTCTTAAATCACTTACACTCACGTATACAAGATTTCTCACAAGCCTTACCCATTTTCTGACTGGGAGGTGGAAAAGCTTAGGAAACCCACCTGCTGACCAAGCAGAAGAAACCATGTGGTATCACTCCCAATGGAAACCTGTAGCAAGTCTTCACTGTGAGCAGCACCACACGGTTACTGTTGCTTGGCCAGAAAGTGGATTCCTTAAGCTTTTCCACCTACCACTATGACATTGGTCTTACTTCTCTGGAATCCCCTTCCAAAACACATCCGTAACCCTCCAATCACGGGCGTAACAATCACCCCTGTGACCCCTGCCATTGCAGGGGGGCCCAGAGGATTTGGGGGTCCCTCCTCCTCCCTCTCCCCAACCACAAGTGCAGCTAATTGGCAAAAACCATGTGCAGGAGTGTGTGTAATTTTTTTCCTGCTTCCAGACACTGCTTCACAGCAGAAAACTCTCTGCTGCCATTCACTGGCTCACAATCACGTGACCCGCTTGGGGTTCTGGGACCAAGGGGGACCCATGCTATCATTTTTACAGGGGGGCCCTATTAAGTCTAGTTATGGCGCTGCCTCCAACCATTGCTCTACCTTAAAACCCTACACTCGTTATTACCCTTCAACCTCTGCCCAAGTTCTGCTCCTAACTAAATATAACCTGAAACACTCTGCCTCTAGGTATACAGTACTTAAATATTAGAATTTTTGCATTTACCTGCCAGGTTTTCCTGCCTGTTAGATGCTGACTTGGGCCTCTGTTTCAGAGGATGTGGAGTGTGGAGCTAAAAGTGATACGTTACACACCTTCTGGTTGGAAGTTGGAATTTGGAACTCATGTATGCTCATCCCTAATGACAATATTAGTTTACACAAAACATACAGTACATAAAGCGCATGGAGGGACAGATGATAGTTGTCATGCACAACCTGATTTATTAAAGCAAACCTGAAGTAAAATTTAAAAACAAAACAAACAGATACTCACCAATGAAGAGGAAAGGCTCTGGATCCTATAGTGACTTTGATGTTCCTCTCATGGACCCCTTCTTCCAGTGATGTCACTCCATACTGTGCATGCATAAGTGGGCGAGAACGCACACTTGCACAGGGGCAGTACGGATCCACCCATTTTCAGGAGCACTCGGGTATCCGAAGACTTACAAAGCCTCCCGTGGTAGCAAAGAACAGTGTGAAACTTATCGGTAGAAGAATGCTAACAGGGAAGACAGTGCTGGAACAAGGGGACCAGGAGAAGATCAGGAAGGCTCTATAAGACCCAGAACCTTCCCTCTACACAGGTGAGTATCTGTTTAAAAAAAAAAAAAAAAAAGACAGTGATCATTCTTAAATAGTAACGTTGCGCTTCCTCCCGCTCTCTTGTTTCCGCCCGCTTCCACCACCGATCATAAGATTAATGAATGGGAAAAAAGTTCCCATTCATTCATCTCCCCTCTAGGCCAACGAGATCGCAGGCATGAATGGATGCCTGTGTCACTTCCCTAGTTACAGTGTAACACATTAGTTCCTATAAGCGTACGTATTGTACGCTTATAGGAAGTAATGCACGAGGACATCTTGTGGCCAGATAGTAAATTACACCTACATACAATAGGGACAAAAACATGTTTAATATGTATGTCAAGAGGGTATATTATTTTTAAATTATGGGCATGTGATTAGTGATGGATGTAAAGCCGAAAAAATGCACCTTTATTTTTAGATAAAATATTGTCACCATACATTGCACTAGGGATATAATTTAAATGTTGCAATAACCAAGACAAATGGGGAAATAAAATGTGTGGCTTTTATCCACAGAAGAATGTTTTATTTTAATACTATAATGGGCAAAAACTGGGAAATAATGCATTTTTTCAATTATTATTAGCAAAAGTACCACCCAAAGATGAAAATAAAACAAGGCATAGATCATTTCGTTGTGATACGTAGTGAGAAAGTTATTGAGGAATGAAAGGGAGGAGCACTGAAATATGAAAATTCCTCTTGTCCATAAGGTGAAAACCCGCGGGCTAAATGGTTAAAATATAAAATGATTTTTAACAATTTTAAAAGTAAAGTTTATCACATTCCATTGCTTTCACTAATCACATAAATAACAGTGGAAACAATGTCTGCTGATCCCTTGCACCAGAAATTTTAAAAATAAAAATTCTATTCACAAGGATGTGGCAGTAAATGGGAGTCTTTTACCTTCTTGTTGATTTTCAGAAGGTGAAATGAAACTCAAGCCCATTGAGACACTGACTTCTTCAGACCTCTGGCATTGTATCTGGCATCACAACACTAGCTATAGATCCTTTACGTTTTCTAAGATTCTAGGTGCCTCCATGCATCAGATTTTATTTTCTCCTGCACATCTCACAGATCCTCAATTAGATTTAGATGTGGGGAAGGCCAAGTCAATGCCTTGAAATAAGATTTGTGAGAAAACTAATGTAGAACTGATAATGATTACTGTACCGACTCCATCGACTCCAGCTGATGCTCTTATAGCCCACACACACTCATTGTATTGCTCTGCAGTGAAGACAGCCATGTGTTTTACAAAACCTATGATACCTGCATTGCTTTCTTTTGTAGAGTTGAACTCATTCAACTTTACCGAATGGGACAGCTTTGCATTGCACACAAAATGCAGAAGTGTACCAGAGAGTGCAGTCTATGCATGTCTGATGCACCTGTATATTATACTGCAACAGAAAGGCATTTTAGTTGAGAAACATTCCTTTAAAAATGTTTGGTGTGCTGCTGATTCTGCACACAGACCAAGGTGTTATACAAAATGAATATATGGCTGTATATTGAGGTATATACATGTTTTCTTTTCTGAAGCCATATAAAATGGTCCTTTACCACTGCTGTAGACATCACCATCTTTTCTCATCCCCACTATCTTTTCTTCACTATCAACATTGCCTTCTGACTTCAGGACTTCCCTAACTCATCTCTTGCATGCTGTTGTAGTTGCCCTCCAGAAGTAAGAACAAAACGCCAGAAGTTTTTCTTTTCACTTGAATAATAATCAGCTGGTGATCTCTGCAGTGTATTTGCATATTTGAGACTATTGCTTGATTTCATAAAAAGTGGCTTAATTGACAACTCTATGGACAGGCAGATGTGTCTGTCGTCACCACCCATCCCTGGACCATGAACCAGTGCGCAGCATGATGTACACGTATTTGAACTTGACAGACAGATGTGGTAGGGTCTGGGTGCCAATGCACCCTCTAGAGAAAAGGCACATGAGACAGAAGCAGGAGCCCAATAGTGCAGAATGTCAAAAACAATGATGGATGTAAAGTGTGGAAAAAAAGCTACTCACAAAGGTGGGTTGCAGTGGGGCAACTGACCACAAGAAGCAGGTGGAGACAACAAACCCGACTCCAGTCACTCCACTCGGGGTGATCCCTAGGGATCGGGATGCGGTCGCTCTCCTTGGAAAAGAAAGGAGACAGATGTCCACCGTGGTAGAACCACATGTGTTCTGTCTCCACCCCTCAGACTGGGATGTGTGGGGGTATGAGATGCACAAACTGAGTGTAAGAGGCATCCTGGTGGTTTATAAAAGCACTTAAAAACAGTTTAAAAATGACAAAAAGGTTTGAGGTGGCTTACCACAAATGACGAAAATCTTTGTTTGAACAAAAGATTTTATTGGTAGCACAGGCAACGCGTTTCACGTGTACAAGCCCGCTTCCTCAGGCCAAATAACAGTGCCAAACTACAAAGATATATTTGGCATAGGGAGCCTCTCAGAGAGTAAACAGTAAACATTTTTAATGATTGCCATAAGCATGCTTCTGTCTACTGAGCATGCTCGGTGGTCATCAACGTGAAAATTCTCAATAAATTTTCAATATCACAATGCAAACTTGGAATTTGCAAAATTCAGAATTCATTTAGAATTTTGGCCAAAATTTCAGAATTTAAGCATTTCAGAGGATTTGAAATTGGGCATATCTGACCAACCCTAGTAAATATCAGAAAAATCTCATACAGCCTAATTTGTCAGCATGCTGGCATTTTTACAACATACTAACGGGGGCATGTCATTCCGGCACCGGGCAGTTAGGTGCGGGGAGAGCTGAAGGACGGCTCTCCCTGCTGCTGCTAAACTTCCCAGCGGCGTTACATACTATTCCCCGTCCGAGTTGTAGCAACTCGGAGGGAGATGTAATTCGGGGTCTGGCAACTAGTGTTGGGCGAACAGTGTTCGCCACTGTTCGGGTGATGTTCGAGTTCGGCCGAACACCTGATGGTGTTCGGCCAAACCGTTCGGCCACATGGCCGAACTAAGAGCGCATGGCCGAACGTTCCCCGAACGTTCGGCTAGTGCTGTGATTGGCCGAACGGGTCACGTGGTTCGGACCCGAACGCGCTCTGATTGGCCGAACTGTCACGTGGTTCGGGTAAATAAATACCCGAACCACGTCATATCTCCGCCATTTGTCTGTGGGTTTAGCTTTGGGTAGGCAGGCAGGGTAGTTCGCGCTCCAGCCACGCTAGCCAGGGTCCCCCCAGTCATTGTGTCGCTGCTGGGAATAATATTACACCGCTCGCTCAGCCACACTATATAGCATTGTGTTTACTGCCACTCTGTGTACCTCACTCAGCCACACTATATAGCATTCTGTTTACTGCCACTCTGTGTCTGCTGGGAATAGTAGTACACCGCTCGCTCAGCCACACTATATAGCATTGTGTTTACTGCCACTCTGTGTACCTCGCTCAGCCACACTATATAGCATTGTGTTTACTGCCACTCTGTGTCTGCTGGGAACAGTACTACACCGCTCGCTCAGCCACACTATATAGCATTGTGTTTACTGCAATACATTTATGACTGCATGGCGGTAAAAAGCATGCTATCCGCACGCTTCTTGTCCTCCTGCAAGGCCTGGGTTGTTGTGTCTCAAAGCGTGGCCTTCTCCTCCTGCGCCTCCTCCTGTTCCATCACGTGTGCTGCTGCTGCTGCTGGGTTAGCGTTGCCGGTCCCTGTTTATGGAACCTCTCATCTTTATTACATTTATGACTGCATGGCGGTACAAAGCATGCTATCCGCACGCTTCTTGTCCTCATGCAAGGCCTGGGTTGTTGTGTCTCAAAAAGCGTGGCCTTCTCCTCCTGCGCCTCCTCCTGTTCCATCACGTGTGCTGCTGCTAGTGCTGGGTTAGCGTTACCGGTCCCTTTTCCTGGAACCTCTTCTCTGTATTACATTTATGACTGCATGGCGACAAAAAGCATGTTACCTTTACCTGTGCAAAGAAACATGACATTTTCCACATTTAAAAGACAGTTTTTCCTTTGAAACTTTACAATCAATTTTCTCAAAAACTATAAGCTCTTTTTCAAATATTTTTTTTCCTCTTGTACCCACTCCCAAGGTGCACATACCCTGCAAATTTGGGGTATGTAGCATGTAAGGAAGCTTTACAAAGCACGAAAGTTCGGGTCCCCATTGACTTCCATTATGTTCGGAGTTCGGCGTTAACACCCGAATATCGCGGCGATGTTCGGCGAACGTTCGCGAACCCGAACATCTAGGTGTTCACCCAACACTACTGGCAACCACCAGAGCCCCGAATTAACTTTATGGGCACGCAGCATAGCATTGCTACTGGCGTCACCCAGCTTCGGCGCTCGCCCCCCGGCGCTGAAATGAACTGCTACGCATATCAACAGAGCTCTGTGTAATACAATGCTGAGTAACAGATTGTCATTTGTTTCACTCAGCCAAGAATTTCATTTTGCGTGGCACACATAGAGATTGCTATTTTGCAACCTGATGATGACATGAATGCCACCCAAAAATCTGACAATAACTGCCACAGGTCTATTTTACTTCATAAGTAAATGGTTTAACATACATTCTAAAGAAAACATACTTTGCACGAATGCACGTTCATGTTTTCTCATAGTACCAGCTTGATGATGACTTGTATACTTAGTATACGAGAGATTGGCCGATTACTGTAAATTCAGGCAGGAAAAAGAATGTGAAAAAAAGAGATATACTTGCCAAGTGTTAAGTAAATGTATTAATTTAAACTGGATCCGAGATGAACTTTTACACATTGCATAATTGTGTTCCTTTCCTATTGTTTATAGGGCATTCCTCAAGCCAAATACTTTTTTGTTTTTGTTTTAATACTCTAATTCCCTATGAACTAACCAAGCCACGCCCACAGGTTTTCAGAGAGCCAAGGCTCTCTCAGACAGTAGCAAGGGCTCATGGGAGCTCAGTCTGAGCACGAGGAGGCGGAGGTATTACTAGCCAGAGATTTCAGAGGCAGAGGGGAGGAGGGAGAAGGAGGGGGGATTAGGTTTTTTTGCTCAAGATGCAGATAAGCCTGCCTCTGTGTAATGTTTACAAACAACATGGCTGCTGTCATTGTATCACAGGAAGAACTAATCATATTCTATTAAAGGTGTTTGCAGCTAGATTTGCTGTGTAAACTATCTAAACTTTAGCTAAGATATACAATACCATTTGCCCGGCAGTCCTGCTGATGCCTTTGGCTGCAGTAGTGTCTGAATCATACACCTGAAACAAGCATGCATCTAATCTTGTCAGATTTTTCTCAGAAACATCTGACCTGTATGTTATCCGGGGTGTATGGCTAAAGGTATTAGAGGCAGAGGATCAGCAGGAGTGCAAGGTAACTGGTATTGTTTAAAATGTAATAAATATGGCAGCCTCTGTACAGTACCTCTCACTTCAGGTTCCCTTTAATAGTTCATTTCCAGTCAAGTGGAAGCACTTTGAGTACGTTTTTGGCACTCCTGCTTATGGGCCAGATTTTAAAGATTCTCCTCAGGCCCTGTCCACCCTTGATGCCAAGTGAGGCGACTTCCTCAGGTGGCAGAAGTCTGGGGGCAGCACCAGGCAGAAACAGGAAGTGAAGAGTGCCTGGCCAACTTATACTGGGGGCAATTGTACCTGGCTAACCTATACTGGGGGCACCTATACTTGGCTACCTACCTATACTGAGGGTGTGTTTTGGGGGGCTCACTGCAGCTATAATGTGCGGTGCAAATTCTCGGTTGCTGTGCAATCATTCCAATTCAGGGGGGAACGCATCCTCATAAATTTGCCTCAGGCAGCAAAAAGTCTAGAACCGGCCCTGATTCTCCTAAGCTGATCAATGTTCATCCTGTGGTTGCATGCACATGCCTGTTATTGTACAAACCCTAAGGCTCCCTTTCACACTCAGGCATTTTTTGCCTGTGATTCGTGCTTTGCTAATTAACAAAGTGCTGCTGCACAAGTAATCCAATGGGATTACTCTCTCTCTCTCTGCACTGATTGCGGGGCATTTGGGATTATCTCCATCCTGTTTCTCATTCAATAGAATGAGAATCACAAAACACAATAGCCTAAAAATCACTGAAACAAGTAATGCAAATTCGCAATCACAATTGCAAGGCAATTTCGATTTATTTTTACAAGTGTGAACGGGGGCCTAAGGGGCTAAACACCCTTGTGCGCTTCTGTTTGCTTTTCAGCAGCAGGTATCAGTCTGTAAAGTTGATGTGTTGCTGTAAAAATGGACAGAAGAGTACTAGTGTAAACTTTTCCACCCAAGAGCAAACAATGTATGATAAATTACACATCAGTTTTGCAGGATCATATTTAAAAGGCAGTATCTTAATGCTCAAGCAGATGGGGTTAGTACAAGTATTACCCTTTTAATAAGCAATTGGATCTGTCAGTAAGCAGCTTGCATTGCAAATTTTATACAACCTGAAACTGCATCAGGCCCAGTATGTGTATTGTTCATTGTATTCTGTAGAGCACTGCCCAATATGGTTTTGGTAGATAAATACAAGATATATACTGGCGATATAAATAAAAGAAATAAATATGTTGCTGCTACATAATTGCAGGAAAAAATATTAGGTAAGCATCCTCTACAGTTTTACCTGTAGCTGCAAACATCGTTTTATAGCCACTCTATTAATAGTCACAAGGCGATAGCCTAAGAATTATCGTTTTTAAGCACGGATGGACACTTTCAATGTTCTCAATACCTACTGAGTGACGTTTTTATTGAGTTAGGATATTAAAGCCCAGGTCCTGAATAAAACTGTCTTTTTTTAATTTCCAAAGGTTGTATATTCAGGTATGAAAGTGAGTCAGAGAGAGGCAAACGAAAAACGAATCCTTTAAACAACTGAAACCATAGACAAGATTTAATGGCCAGCATTACAGCATCCCTTACATTCCTTCTGTCTTAAAAGCCCCAAAAAGTAGAAGACAGACCTTCCAGCCAGCGATTTGTGAAGTAAATGTTCCAATTTCTTTCTAAAATACAATACAGAGTGTAATTTTGTCACACGCATCTGTTGCTATCAGCTCTCACTTTGAGCTGAAGTGCTCACCAGAGCATTTACTGAAGTGATTCTTTCTCCCACCCCTGACATCTGCCACAGAAAATGCTGCATTATTCATCAGCGTTCTAATGGCAGGTGATGAGATCTTTTCACGCTACATCCCTCTCAGTAGGTGTTTATTACTTCGTTCACCAGCAGCCTGCTATTACAGCGGGGCCAGGAGAACTCTACGTATTCGCTTGACAGGTAATGGGATACGTGCTCTGTTCACTTGGCTCACAAGTGCAGATGAAGGTTATTAGGGATGCTACAATATCAGAGCTGCGCTGAAGATGGTCACTTTAAAAGAACGCCTTAATTCTGGCGACGCCACGCTTGCAAATCACGCCAACTTCACAGCTTGTAATGCCTCGCTTTTAGCTTCCATTATTTCAGCAGTCATCAGGCTGTAATGATCTTTCATATACACCTGTGGTGTGTGTGGATATCAGGTTAAAAATAAAGCTAAAATGATTCCACAATAAGAATTTTCCTCAGACAACTAGGCAAAATACTGAAAGAGTGAAGTTACAGAGTGAGAAAGGTGCATTTTAATTCTTTTTAGGGTGCACTACATAATCTTAAAGCCTGGGACCCACTGAAACTTTTGGAAATCACTGCGATTTCTAAAAGTGTTTTTAGCACTATTTCCTGGCAAAGCAGGTTCTTTCGGCGCACATCGCTCAGCGCCGAAACTATGCGCCCCATAGCAGTAATGTTATACTGCGTGGTGCATGTGAGGGTAATTCAAGGCTCCCCCGGACTCTGAATTACATCTCCCTTTGAGTTGCAATGACTCAGAGGGGGAATAGTATTTTATGCCACCGGGGATTTGAGCGGCAACACGGTGAGCTCTGGCTCACTCTGCAACCAGCTCACCGGCGGCGCACTAATACGCACTCTTTCCTTGAGCAATTTGCCAGTAATTGTGGCAATGAAATGCTCCCGGCATATTCCAAAAATGCTGCAGGACCTTCCATTGCAATGTGAGGAAGTCGCAACCACGGCAGTGGAATCACCTGCAATGGATAACATCAGCCAGGCGTCTTAAAAATCGACTGCGATTCCAAAGTACTGCCGAAGTGCTGTGAGTGGGTCTCAGGCCTAAAAGTTTAGGACAAGTAGCCCATTAGAAGTTGAAATCAGCTTCACACTTGGTATCAAACTAAAAGTGCCCATTTCCACCATATGGATTTTTGCGCGTTTATAACGTATGTAACTTCGCATCAGAACATATGATACAAAAAAGCAAATGGGATTTTTTCCATTCTATGCGAAAAAAAACCTGACAGCATTCATACATTTTTTGGATGTGATTGCTTTTTACGTGCAATTGCATGTAATGTATTTCAATAGGGAATGCAGTAGTTAGGTGTATGGGATTTTTTCGCATGCATTTCTCAAACAAAATACCTATACCTATCTACCTATAGTTGAGCTGAAAAATAAATAAAGTGAGATAATGAATGAGATAAGTTTGTGAATCAGCCCGATTGTCAGTTGTGATCACCTAATATAAAACATGTAAACCTTCACCATCTCTTTAACCATTTCAACCCATGGGTTGTTTTTACCTTATGGACAACAGGAATTTTCACATTTCAGTGCTTCTCCCTTTCATTCCCCACTAACTTTATCACTACTTATCACAACAAAATGATCTATACTTTGTTTTATTTTCGTCTTTGGGTGGTACTTTTTGCTAATAATTATTTTATCCTATATGCATTTTAATAGGAAAAATAGAAAAATAGCATTATTTCTCAGTTTTTGGACATTATAGTTTTAAAATAAAACATTCTACTGTGAATAAAAGCCACACATTGTATTTGCCCAATTGTCCTGGTTATGGCAACAATTAAATTATATCCCTAGTACAATGTATGGCTCCTATATTTTATTTGGAAATACTGTAAATGCATTTTTTTCAGTTTTACGTCCATCTCTAACTACAAACACATAATTTAAAAAGTAATATACCCTCTAGACATACACATTAGAAAAATGTCAGTCCCTATTGCATGTAGGTGTAATTTTACTATTTGGCCACAAGATGTCCTCGCGCATTATTTTCTATTTGCATACTATAAGTGCGCAAATAGGAAGTAATGCGTGACTGTATTACTTCAGAAGTGACACAGGCATCTCATTGATGCCGATGATCACGGGGACTTAGAGGGGACATGAATGAATGGGAACGAAGTTAGTCTAACAATCAGCAGCAGGGGTGGTGGGAGTGAGCGAGCAGGAGGCAGCGTGGTGGCACAATCATTCCTACATCTTAAAATGATCACTGGTTTTGAACAAAAACAGTGATCATTCTCGCTGCATAAGCACGGATTGGCTCAGGGGACTTCTGCAAAGTGCACGGACATGAGTGCCGCGTCCCCTTGTGGCTGTAGCAGCAGCAGCCGCGGACATGAGACTCACGTCCATACAGCTGAAATGGTTAAGTGATCAAGTACTTATCATGTGGAGTGCATGAGAAGGAAGGCACTGGCATAAATGATTTAACCCCTGCTTACATACGCCTTACGGATTCAGCTTCTCACAAAACCCTTTGCACTCTTCCCTGGATACCACGTTTAAACCATCACATGTAAGAGAGGATGTTGATATGTTTATGATTGACTTTTTCAATTTACCCACAGCGATCAGATTTGTAAAAAATTGCTATTGTATATACTCCAATGTAAATCAATCTCCTATATAAGTCGACCCTCTTGAGTTAGAATTGTTTTAGGAATTCAAGTAGAAGTCTATCCAGTAAAGTTAATGGTTGCACTTAGGGGCAAGGATAGGTTAATAGCTGCACTGCATAAAATATTGTAGCCAATAACCACTTCTGGCCCTGAAATGCATCCAATAATTTCATGTTCCTAATCTCCCTAAAGCAATGTACTGTAAGTCTTAATTTGTCATAATGCAATTGTCATAATTTCACTTTGGTTTAGCGTACAGTCTAAAGACAACATCTTGCTCATGTGCCTATATACAGTAATTCACAAGTTGATTGTAATGTCATTTATGCAATCTGCATTCAATCTCACCTGTTTATAACCCAAACAGCATAAAATCCTGTGTTTGGGTGCTTAAAAAAAGTTTAGCTGGGAGTTGGTAGCTTGAATATTCTTGGATAAGTTATACTCAATCTATATATATAAAATCGTATGTGTGTGTATGTGTTTATGTATGTGCACCCATCACTCGAAAATGACTTGACCTATTTAAACAAAACTTGGTATACAGATCGCTTACTATCTACCTAGCAAGATATGTTCTGGATGTCTCATGCCCTCCCACTTACTCTTGTGCCCCCCCCCCCCCCCTCCCACACACACACACACCTGGGTGGAACCACAAACAGTTTATCAGATTTCACCCATTCATGTCAATAGTAAAATTTAAAAACTGCCATTCTCACAGTAATAAAGCCAGAGTCCCCAAACTTGGCATAGTTGTTTACTTGGTAATTGAGGTTAAAAATTCAGGGAAAGTGGGCGGAGCATAAAACAGCCAATAACATTTCAGGAATTCATTTTCAATGGGAAAATGTAAACTGTAGCCATTGTTATGCTGTTAATGGCAGGGTCTTCAAATTTGGCATAGTGGTCACTGAGTGACTGGGATCAATTTTCAGAAAAGGGGGTGGAGCCACATAAAGCCAATTAGATTTGTTTGATTGATAATCTGCTTCCATTCTCAAATTATTGATGCTAAGCACCCCAAAGCTCACAAACTTGGTAATTCTGTCATTGTGTGTCAAGGTTAGAAATACATACCCACGTAATGCTGGGTCTTCTTCAGCTAGTACAATAGAAAAAAGAACAAATAACATATTTTCTAGCAATCACATCCTGACTCTACAGATTATATGTTTGACACAAAACAATTTTAGTGGCATGTACCATTAAGATGAACTTGCTATCTGAAACCACACATTGTTACTTTGTATATCAGGGAGAATTATGTTTAGCCTCCAGTTAACAGGTTTAAATGCTTATTTGAAAGCTATCATTCACTTACAACTGAGTCACATACTATACCTGTGTCAGTAAAATGCAGTTTGTTGTACAGATGTGTCAGTAAAATGCAGAGTGAGCGCCACAGTGGAAGCTGTCACTCGCCACCGATCCGAAGCCGGGTGCTGCATCCTCTCATCTTACTCATTCATGCCGCTCTGCGTGCAATAGCATTGCTCTAAGTCACAAAGTCACTCTACTTCATTCATGCCGGTCTGTGTGCAATAGCATTGCTCCAAGTCACAAAGTCACTCTTCCTCATTCATGCCGGTCTGCAGGCTATAGCATTGCTCCAGCTCCAGAAGCAGTGGCTGCAGGCTATAGCATTGCTCCAGCTCCAGAAGCAGTGGCTGGAGAGTGTAATGGTTAAGGGCTCTGCCTCTGAAAGGAGACCAGAGTTCAAACCTCAGCTCTGCCTATTCAGTAAGCCAGCACCTATTCAGCAGGAGACCTTAGGCAAGTCTCCCTAACACTGCTACTGCCTATAGAGTGCGGCCTAGTGGCTGCAGTTCTGGCACAAGGAGTCCGCCAGGAGAAAATGGCAATATAAGTTTGTCTTGTTTGTTTGTCTAAAAACAGTTAAAAAAACAGTTAAAAGAAACCTTAAATCAATAGCAAAAATCCAGTTTAACTTACCTGGGGCTTCCACTAGAGATGGTCCGAACCTCCGATTTTCAGTGCGCAAACTTTTGCGAAACGCAATAGACTTCAATGAGGAGGCGAACTTTGAAAACTAAAAACACTTATGCTGGCCACAAAAGTGATGGAAAAAAAGTTTCAAGGGGTCTAACACCTGGAGGGGGGCATAGCGGAGTGGGATAGATGCCAAAAGTCCCGGGGAAAAATCTGGATTTGACACAAAGCAGCATTTTAAGGGCAGAAATCACATTGAATGCTAAATCCCAGCAGTAATGGTCAGCACCTCCAAACTGATATTTGCTCTTTTACTTAAAACATAGCTCTTTATTTGAAGATTTTAAAAGATTCCATTAAAAATGGTAAAGAATTGTGGGGCCATTAACCAGCGACAGCCCGCTGTTTCAGACTTCCGCCTTTCCTCAGGCTGGATAGTCCCACATTAACCATACAAACCAAAAAACACCATCTAATATAGTACTTACTAACCAATCAGGAGATGGCACCTTGGAGGACCTGATGGGGAACTGCATGCAACTACAGTTGGACCAATGGGAACATAGAGTAGGGATTCACCTGTCTTGCAGCATATGTCACAGGGGAAATCCCAGAGCCAAAAAGTAGTGCACTAAAAACATCTCCTTAAGCCGCTCTAATCCCTTATGATCAGGGACAAGCGGCATCAGTCATCGATAGTGCAGTAAAAACATGTAATGTTAAACACCATTGTTCCATAACATTAGCAGCATGCAGCCAGCACTCACCGTCGCATCGCAACTTCCGCGTTCACCGCGCGGCCCGGAGTTACTGTGACGTAGTGTGGAGGGAGATCCCATTACTGCTGGGATCTTGATTGCTGTCCAAGAGGTACTGACGGACGGAAGTTTAGAGCACTCCTACTTTTCTTTCTTCCACAATTTACTGGAAGCCGTGGGTGCTGATCACACTACGTTTAATTGAATGCTAAATTGCAGGCCTAAAGTGCTTTAAAACATCTTGCATGTGTATACATCAATCAGGGAGTGTAATTAGAGTACTGCTTCACACTGACACACCAAAGTCACTGTGTAACGCACCGCAAACAGCTGTTTGTGTAGTGATGGCCATGCTGGACTGGTGCGCACCATGGTGAGAGTGCAGGCCGTGGCGGTTTTCAAGCCCATATGGTCACCGGGCTGTGGTAGCTCAATGATAGAACAACAGTGACTTTCCAGCTGATCAAACTTGGTCTGTCCACAATGAAGCAACGACCTTATTATCTTGGGTGTGCCCCCCCCCCGAGACACTCATATAGCCATCAGTCATTGCTTCATTGTGATATGCAAGCCCCTTCACCGTGGCAAGGTAATGATCATGAACGGGAATTGGCACATGTACATGCCTTTTGTTTTGTTGCAGCTGCAGTGCAACCAGAAAAATTAGGCAGGCATGTACACGCACCAGAGAGAGTAATATAGCGGCCTCTGCTAGCAGCGGCCTTAAAAATTCAGGAATCCACCTGGAGTCCTGGACCCTGTTGGTGGTGGCGGAGAAGGCAGTCAAGCGGCCTGCGGGCAGAGGTGCTGTGTGGGGAGCGACTTAGTCTTGGGGCAGGCAGTCACACGGCGTGCAGGCAGAGATGCTGTGTGTGGGGACTGACTTAGTCTTCGGGCGGGCAGTAGCCCTCTGTGATCCATGCCTCATTCATTTGATAAACTGAACACTTTTGTGACTTAGGCGACTTCTCTTCTCAGTGACAATGCCTCCAGCTGCGCTGAAGGTTCTTTCTGACAGGATGCTTTGGGCAGGGGAAGACAGAAGTTGGATGGCAAATTGGGACAGCTCTGGCCACAGGTCAAGCCTGCGCACCCAGTAGTCCAAGGGTTCATCACTGCTCACAGTGTCTACATCCACACTTAAGGCCAGATAGTCGGCTACCTGCCTGTCCAGGCGTTGGTGGAGGGTGGATCCGGAAGGGCTAAGGCGAGGCGTTGGACTAAAGAATGTCCGCATGTCCGACATCACCATGAGATCGCTGGAGTGTCCTGTCCTTACCTGCATGGACATGGTAAAAGGATTACTGGCAGTGGTACCTTTATTGCGTTGTGCTGTGACATCACCCAAACCCATTGTAAAGCATAGTTGTCAGCTTGTTCCACAAGTGCTGCATCCTTTCTGCCTTCTGGTGATTTGGAAACATCTCCGCCACTTTGTGCCTATACCAAGGATCTAGTCTAAAAACAGTTACTAAAAAACAGTTAAAAGAAACCTTAAATCAATAGCAAAAATCCAGTTTAACTTACCTGGGGCTTCCACTAGAGATGGTCCGAACCTCCGATTTTCAGTGCGCAAACTTTTGCGAAACGCAATAGACTTCAATGAGGAGGCGAACTTTGAAAACTAGAAACACTTATGCTGGCCACAAAAGTGATGGAAAAAATGTTTCAAGGGGTCTAACACCTGGAGGGGGGCATGGCGGAGTGGGATAGATGCCAAAAGTCCCGGGGAAAAATCTGGATTTGACACAAAGCAGCGTTTTAAGGGCAGAAATCACATTGAATGCTAAATTGCAGGCCTAAAGTGCTTTAAAACATCTTGCATGTGTATACATCAATCAGGGAGTGTAATTAGAGTACTGCTTCACACTGACACACCAAAGTTCATCACTGCTCACAGTGTCTACATCCACACTTAAGGCCAGATAGTCGGCTACCTGCCTGTCCAGGCGTTGGTGGAGGGTGGATCCGGAAGGGCTAAGGCTAGGCGTTGGACTAAAGAATGTCCGCATGTCCGACATCACCATGAGATCGCTGGAGTGTCCTGTCCTTACCTGCATGGACATGGGAGAAGGATTTCTGGCAGTGGTACCTTTATTGCGTTGTGCTGTGACATCACCCAAACCCATTGTAAAGCATAGTTGCCAGCTTGTTCCACAAGTGCTGCATCCTTTCTGCCTTCTGGTGATTTGGAAACATCTCCGCCACTTTGTGCCTATAACAAGGATCTAGTAGCGTGGCCACCCAGTACAGCTCATTCCCCTAGAGTTTTTTATACGGGGGTCCCTCAACAGGCTGGACAGCATGAAAGATGCCATCTGCACAAAGTTGGATCCAGACATACTATCCATCTTCTCTTGCTCTTCCTCAGTGACGTCAGGTAAGTCCTCCCCCCCCCCAGCCACGAACAATACCACGTGAACGTTTAGCAGCACAAGCCCCCTGTGACGCCTGCTGCGGTTGTTCTTTTGCCACCGCCTCCTCCTCCAAAGAAACACCTTCCTCATCATCCGAGTCTGACTCCTCTTCCCCACATGACTCTTCCTCCTCCTCCCCCCTCTGTGCTGCCGCAGGTGTTGAGGAAATATCTGGTTCTGATGAGAATTGATCCCACAACGCTTCATCCTGTAAGGTCCCTTTTACACTTAATCAGTTGGTGTGCATTAGTATGCGTTAGTGCGCGTTGGTACGCGTTTTTTCCATAGCAGTGCATTGGGAAGAAGATTTCAGTTAAAACGCGTTAAGTGTGAAAGGTGCCATAGGAAAACATGGGCATTACTTTGAAAATCAGTTTTATTTCTGTTTTAACTGAGAGCGACTGATTAAGTGTAAAAGAGCCCTAACTGTTCCTGTTCACGCTCCTCCACAGCTTGATCCACCACTCTACGCACGGCACGCTCCAGGAGGTAAGCGTACGGAATCAAGCCGCTGATGGTGCCTTCACTGCAACTCACCAGGCTGGTCACCTCCTCAAAAGGCCGCATGAGCCTGCATGCATTTCACATGAGTGTCCAGTTGTTGGGCCAGAACATCCCCATCTCCCCAGATTGTGTCCTTCTACTGAAATTGTAGAGGTACTGGGTATCATCCTCATCATCATAATCATCCTGCCCAGCTTCGCCTTGCCTCAGACACCTCATAAACTGCACCAACAGCAGGAACTTTATCCTCCTTCTCCTCACACGTTACGTCCATAGTGTCACCTAACTCAGACATATTAGGTGGTGTAACTTGCTTAGCGCCTTCATCTTGTTGTAACAATAATGGCTGTGCATCAGTGATTTCCCCACCAAATAACTCCTGCGAAGTGTCAAATGCAGCGGATGTGGTGCTTGTAGTAGTGCTGGTGGCTGCGGAAGATGAGATGTTAAATAATCAACCATCTCCTGACAATCTTGGGAGTTGATGGGACGTGCCTTCTTCTGAGCACTGTACTTTGGTCCAGGGCCACATGAAATCACATCAGCACGACCTTGCACAGACCTGCCGGGTGGCCTTCCTCTGGGTCTGCCTCTACCTTCTGCCTCTACCTGTTTTGTCCGTTTTGTCCATATCGGGAGGGGGGGGATGAAGTGAAAGGTATGCACTGACTTGACTGATAAAACGTGCAGTCACACAGGTGCAGTTAACAGGTATGCACGGAGTAGTATATCACACTGCGTGCACTCACGTTGGTAGCTGGGTGCACTGAACACAACAGGTAGGTATATGCAGTGATGGGTATTACAAATGTGCACCTGTCTCACACACATGTACCTTGAACAGGTACAGTGACTGGTGGTATTAAATATCACACTGCGTGCACTCACATAGGTAGGTGGGTGCACTGAACACAACAGGTAGGTATATGCAGTGATGGGTATTACAAATGTTGCACCTGTCACACACACACACAGGTACCGCCGTGAACAGGTGCAATGACTGGTTGTGTTAACAATGCATGTGCTCACGTAGGTAGGTAGGTGCACTGAACAGTGAACAGGTGCAGTGATTGGGATGGGATTACAAATCTGCTGCTGCCTGTCACACACACAGGTAGTCACTGAATGTGCTGGGCCTGGCAGTGGCACAGTAGGAATTAGGGTGCCAAAGGCCAGCTGCGACTGACTGACAAGGCTGTATATAATGCAAGTGGGCCACACAAAAAAAATAGATCACGGGAACAAGATTAGCTCTCAAAAGAGCTGTTGAGGGGTGCTTTTTTAGCAATAAGAATCAACAAGGAGCAAGCTAACAAGCCTACAATAGCCTAACTAAGCTTTCCCTATAAGAGCCTGCAGCAGCTCTCACTTCTCTAATTACTGCAGGCACATGAGTGAGTGAAAAACCTGACACTGCCTGCCTTTTATAAGGGAGGTGGGGCTCCAGGAGGGAGTGTAGCCAGATTGGCTACAATGTGCCTACTGACTGTGATGTAGAGGGTCAAGGTTGACCCTAATGATGCACTATGGGGGCGAATCGAACTTCCGGAAAAGTTTGCGGTTCTCCGAGAACGCGAACCCGGAAGTTCGCTGGGAACCATTCAATGGCGAACCGTCGGGCCATCTCTAGCTTCTACTGGCCCCCTGCAACCACCCTGTGTCCATGTCGTGACATACCTATCCTCTAGTCCCCCACAGCGACACCCAGTTTTGTTTTTGGCGACTCAGCTAGTCAAAGTCCATTGCGCAGTATGCTCCAGGTGATGTGAGCATGATAAAGGGTGCATTCTGGCAGGGCCACGAAGGCGCAGGGGGCCGGGTCGCTGCGGGGAACCGGAGGAGCGGTATGTCACAACGTGGACACAGGGCTGCTGCAGTGGGCAGTAGAAGCCCCAGGTAAGTTAAACTGGATTTTTTTCACTGATTTTAGGTTTCCTTTAAGCTTAAAACAGTTAAAAATAAGAATGTGTCATGCTTTAATACCCCGAGTTTCCAGTAGGAAATAGAAATGTTCTTGGCAGTTGGCTGCAAGACAGAGAGCTATAGTGTATTCAAATGTTTTGTGTGCACTTCATATTTTCACATTCCATTAAAGATAATCCCTTGTGCACACAAGGAATTGGAAGAACCTTATAGACAGTAACATGGCTGCACTATCCCTCTGGAATTTTTACTTTCACACCAGGGTATTATTCAGTGACAGTTTCACATAGTACATAAATGTGAACTATGACAGGAAGAGGAACAGGAACAGTTTGCATAAAAAAGACACGCTGATGAGTTCAACCAGAAGAGGGAGAAAAAAGGCTAGCAAAAAAAGACTGCTTAAAAGGAAGCATACAGTCATAGGGACCAATGTAGTAGAGAAGCAGAATCCGGGCACCAGTGAACTGCAAATTCCACGCTTTATTTCATCCCCACATAAAGACAGATACAGGTGCACAGGGCTGGTCTAACAGCCGTCTCACAAGCAGACACGCTTGCTTCCTCAGAGACAAAAAACCCCAGTACACATTATATACATAAATGCAAAAGACATTACGCAAAATGACGTCACCACGCGATCTACGCTGGTGACTCCGATTGGAGGAAACTCCTTGTTGCATCAACCCCGAAAGGGGTGGAGCTTGTACGCTGTGCACGCCGGGAGGCTCGGGGCAATCTATCGGCGGCGATACACGCCCGGCAATGAGCCAGTCTAGAATGTCGGTGAGTGGACCATCCCTCCCTCCCTTCTCCTCCCTCTTTTATGCGTAATGTCTTTTTCTTTTGCATTTATTTATGTAATGTGTCATTATACTGGGTTTTTTGTCTCTGAGGAAGCAAGCGTGTCTGCTTATGAGACGGCTGTTAGACCAGCCCTGTGCACCTGTATCTGTCTTTATGTGGGGATGAAATAAAGCGTGGAATTTGCAGTTCACTGGTGCCCGCATTCTGCTTCTCTACTACATTGGTTCTATTGCTCCAAGTTGTCCGGAGGCACAGTGAACCATCCACAACTGACTCCCTACAGAGTCTGCCAGCAGCAACTGGTGCCAGTTTCTTTTTCTCAGTTCTAATACAGTCATAGGGATAAAGCTTGGTGTGGACGTTGATAATTTTGTCTTAAGTAGTACCAGTTGTCCAGTTGTCCAATTACAAACTTCATATAGTCAATGGAGATGCTGCGGTGTTAGAAGACCACCAGAACACTAGTCTGTTAGAGAAAGACCACCCCAATTTTTCCCCATTCTTGACTCTAGTGTATTGTGGTTATTGAATCGCATTTTCTAAATAACTGTTCACTACGAAATTATTTTTAAGATTACATTATTTTTGTATATGTGATATTTATAGCTGTTTTCTGTCCAATTACAGAGATTTTTTTGTGTGAAATTAGAGACCTTATTTTACCTACTGGGCATCAGTGAAGAGTGTACAAAACACAATGCAAACGAGCCATGGTGCCCTCAAATGATGCTACAGATGTTCAGCAGCGAGCAGGAAGACCAATCCCAATAGTAGTCTAGAGGTAAGCCAGAATATAAAGTTCTGCTGTGCTAGCACTCCATCATAAATGTAGTCTCATACTGGTTCCGGGAGATGTCTCCAATAGTTCCACCTGCAGTCGGCATATGCTCCCATGCATACAGAAAAACAAACAGATAAAGGCTCCCTCAGTATGGAAAACTGCAAAAATCACATAAGGATAATAGACAAGGCACTCACGTTTATGGGTCCTAATTCCTTTAGGACCCACTGGCTACAGTTGTTTCCCACTCCAGTAGTATTTAACCATACATCAAACAAAACAACCTTAACTACTTAACGACCGCCTCACGCCAATGGGCGTGGTCGTGGCGGCAGCCCCATGACCGCCTAACGCCAATTGGCGTCAAGCCCTGGGGCTCTAATTTGCATGAGATCGTGCGCACGCTGCACGCGCATCTCATGCTCGGAGGGCGGAGCTCCACCCCCTCTTCAGTCTCCGAGCGGCTATTGCCGCTCTGGAGACTGCTAGACGGCGTGATCGCCGTCTATTTACTTGTACAGCGCTGCGATCTGCAGCAGCGCTGTACTGGGGACAAGAGAGCGATCGGCTCTCATAGGCAGAAGCCTATGACAGCCGATTGCCTGATTGGCCAGCTGGGGGAAGGGAGGGGCTTTCTTAGAAAAAAAAAAAGCATTAGTAAAAAAACATTAAAAAATCATTACATAAATATTTATTAAAACATAAATAAACACAAGGGGGGCGATCAGACCCCACCAACAGAGAGCTCTGTTGGTGGGGAGAAAAGGGGGGGGGGGAAATCACTTGTGTGCCGAGTTGTATGGGCCTGCACCTGCAGCTATGCCTTAAAGCTGCAGTGGCCCATTTAGTTAAAATTGCTCTGGTCTTTAGGGAGAATTTCCACTGCAGTCCTCAAGTGGTTAAAAAAGCCCTTTATCAGTCTTGCCCGCTTTTCAACCCGAGCAGATTCGGTATCCTGCTGTTGTCAGGACCCCTACCCATGATGACGGCAGGGTACCAAAACTGGTTGCAAAGGAGAGAGGCGAGGCCAAGTGGCGGAAGTGTAGTGATGCAGGGTCTTCGGGCAGCTTTGTGAGACAAGACTCTAGAGGTAAATATGACTTATCATTATAGCAACGCTGATGGATTTTTTATTTTTTGTATAGAGGTCTTCTGAAATTGGTTAAATCATTTTTACATTGATAGCAATCTGCTTTGATTGTTTGCAGACCTTGTTTGCTTCACTTCCTCTTTGTCTCTTGAGTTTGAAGCATATGTGCTGTTGGATTCCCGGCCCCCCCCCCCCCCCCCCCCCCCCCCTCCACCACAAGTTGTGTTAAGCCTCGTACACAAGCTTGACTTAAGTTGACTAAGGTGGCTGATAATGACTGTCTCAGCCATTAATCAGGCGTGTGTACAACAGTGCCCGATACTCGACCGAAGAAATGCAAGCAATCTGCCCGGACAACTCACCCCAGCGACGGCTGATTCCTTTGTGCATGCCACTACCCTGCCTGCCACATGATGTCATGGAGGAGTAATAAGCCATTTTTATCTAGTCAGATGTTACCTTCTCTATTGTTTCTTCATCTGTGCATATTGGAATTTGATTGAACATTTGCATGTACTAGGTTACTTCCATAATTTCTAACCTTAGAGCCAACTAGGCTTAAAGAGACTCTGTAACAAAAATGTCATCCTTTTTTTCGACTATCCTACAAGTTCCTAAACCTATTCTAATGTGCTCTGGCTTACTGCAGCACTTTCTACTATCACCATCTCTGTAATAAATCAACTTATCTCTCTCCTGTTGGATTTGTCGCCCTGTGTCTGGAAGGCTGCCAACTCTTCAGTGTTGTTGATCTGTTATGCACGCCCCTCTCCAGGCCCCCTCTATGCACACTCCCATGTGTGTTATTTAGAATTTAGATTATGCAGCCTCTCTGCTCTCTCAGTGAGAGAAGAGAGCTTTACAAGCTGGATAAATCGTCTTCTGTTAGGCTGTGAAAGGAGCTGGGCTGTCACATGCTGAGGAATTACAGACACCGCAGAGCTGTCTGCAGGAAGAAACAATCAGCCTGTCACTCTTCAGTGGATGAGAGCTGCAGGGGGAAAGAAGGTAAACACACAAATGATCTCTTGAGATTCAAAAGGAAGGCTGTATACAGCCTGCTTGTGTATGGATGTATTTTCTATGTGTGGACATACTATACATCAACCTACTTCCGGTTTTGGTGGCCATTTTGTTTGTTTATAAACAAACTTTTTAAAACATTTTTTGACTACTTTTAATGCAGTGGGGAGCAGCGAAATTGTGACAGAGGGCAATAGGAGATGTCCCCTAATGCACTGGTATGTTTACTTTTGTGCGATTTTAACAATACAGATTCTCTTTAAAGTTTAGAGAATATTCCAGACTTTTGCAAGCTATAAAATTTGATGTACAATTGCATTCAAGAGGTATAAATCACAAATAAGATTTAGTTTTGTGCTTAATCCAATAGAACTTTAATCCAATAGAAAACCACAGAATTATTATTTAACCACGGAACAGGACAAGAAGCTAAGAAATATGTTATGTGTTCCATAGTTGTTAGCAGCAAAAAGAAAATATCAAATAGAAATTATTATTATTTTTCTTTACAAGGCAGCTGAAATAGATATAAAATATGCCTCTGGTAAATACACCAATTTTGAGAGCCAGGTCTAATACAGGATGCTTTCAAATATGAGAGATGATTGTAATGAATAGGCAATACATTAATTTGTTAAAAATGCAAACACGATCCCGAGAATTTATTTGCATAAATGTGCAAGAAGAACTATATTAACTTAGTGCTGAAACATAATTTATGCACAAAATAAATAAAATACATAAACACATATATATGTGTAGGAACATTTGGGATGTGGAGTGCTCGAGCTCCTGCTTTTGTCAATCAGTATGATTACTGCTGATATCATAGAGAGCTTTATTAAAGATACAGTTTGTAGTAATCAGTGCTAGTTATGCGTAGAGTTGGTTGGCAGTAGCTGATTACAGCAACCTACAATGATAATGATTGCTGGGAATTACTGTTATAGTCTTTATAATCTTGTTGCTTTGCTAATCACAGTATTATCATTAACTGTACACATTTTTTTTTACATATTTGTATATATTAATTTTTCAGATTTTTCAGGTGTATTTAGATTTACCTCTAAAGCAATATTATGTAAAAAATCTTCTTTCAAGAAGGATTACTTCATGTGTCCTTTCTTAATGAATCACTGTCCTCTGCAGTTCTAGTCTGTACAACATTGCTACCAAAACAGTATGGAAAACCACTAGAAGGAGTTGTGCTAATTTAAAAAGGAGAGAATCAGCACCCGTGGCGTAGCAATAGGGGATGCAGAGGTTGGGAACGCACCGAGGCCCCTAGACTTGGGCCTCATTAGGGGTCCTCCTTAATCCATCTAATTAGATTTTAATTGGTGGTGATATGCTGGTAATGAACACCTCTATATAGTATGCTTTGAATAGTAGTAATCCTTAACTAACTGTTTCCCTACTCTGATTACACCTCTCTGACTCTGAAACTATCCTTGGTTGGTTTTGAGACTTCATATCAATAGAGGGCTTGGGGCCCCATGTAAAACTCACACTGGGGCCCCAAGCTCCTCAGCTACACCACTGATCAGCACAGAGACCCAAGAGATGAGTAACAGCAAAACAACATGATTTTCAGTATGGGGATGAGTGGAGCTTGCAAGAAAAATTCAAGAGGAACTGTAGTGCAAATGACGTAATTAATAAAATGTCTCATTCTTTACAACATGTGTTTTTAAATTGTTTACTCAGTGTTTGCCAATTGTAAAATCTTTCTTCACTCTGATTTACATTCTGAAATGTATCACTGGTGGTGACTGTGGTGATATATTGGGGTGCTGATGATGTTAGGAATAAAGGAACATATTCTTTCATTTTTCTGCCTGTGTTCCGTGTAGGTCTGCCAGAAGGGAGCTGTTACCTTGAGTTGCTTGGGGCAAGGAAATGGGTGATTGTCTTGACCATATGAGGTGCTTTGAGTTTCTGTATGCAGTCCTCTGAGAGTGCTAATGGGATTATCTGCCTGGAGTCTGGAGACTAACACAGGAATGTTGGAAATGTACATGACAGGCTACTGGAAATTAAATTATTAGTGGAGGTGCAAACGATACCCTGTAAATTACATCTATTGGAAGGGGGTTGGAATCTCTGCAGACTTTAAAAACGGAGACAGGAAAAAGCCTTAATCAAGTTTTCACCTGGAGTTGAAAGCCTCACTTCACAATCTTCGATGTATAGACTTTTACCTGGAAATGGAATATGTCTGAGATTTAATTAAAACCTAGTTCCTCCCCTCCCCAAGGAAGTTGCAGCCTCCAGGCATAGCTCAGAGTATAAAAAGCAGAGGCAGATACCTAGTAAGAATCTTCTCTTGGAGATAGTGCATAGCTAGAGATGATCTCGACTTCTGGTCGAACAAGCGGCATGCTCCTGCCGACAACGTTGAGACCTTCAAGTTGGTAACGTTTTTAATCCCCATTTTTATTTTTACGCAAATATCCGTGTGTGTATCTTTGTAACCTCTTATTTTTGTAACGTTTATCTTTGTAACCTTTTCACTTTGTTTTTGTACATCTTTTGTACATATTAAGTTCTGCATTGTTCCACGTTTTTTATGGAATATTAAATCGTTATTTAATAAGCTTGACTTCTGCTGTGCTAAACTAACACTCATAGCCTAGAAGAGACTGAAGTGTAACCGTGTATAAGTTCATGCCTAATTGTACGCTTGAGCAACACTACCGTATGAAATTGTAATTGCATTGTGTGTATGAGGCACTTCTGCGCTCGACAGCCGAGTGGGAAGTCTAACAGTATCGTTCGGAACGACTGTTAGTGGTTTTGCTTCATTACAGCGTAAGATTGCAACTGTGTGTGTGTGCGTGGCGTTCTCGTATTCGGCCTAAGCGCAAAGCTGACCCAAATACGAAAACGCGGAGTGCGTGTTGAGCACTCGACAGCTGAGTGAACGTGTCTAGCAACGGCTAGTGGTGGCAGTGGGAAGTGTTTGAGGGGTCCCAGCCTTGTTTTTAGCTTAAATAAGGCTGTTCCCCGCTTGATCAGGTCAAACCCGCAGTCGGGAACCGTATAAGCAGGCGTGCCGCGGGCCGGTTCCTGACAGTGACATCTTTAATTCTGTCAGGTGAACTGTATGGAATTTTTGTTTACTGAGAATTCTATGCGCAGAGGGAGATATTGCTTGATTGGTTATTGAAAAAATATGTTATTTATCACAATGTAACAAGATTCACAGACAGCAAACTGTCAGGACCATGGTCATGTCATCACACTGTGGTAGGGGTCAAGGCCGGATTTGTACTTTTCACTGCCCAAGGCCACTGTTACCAGCCACCCCCCCTTCAGTATAGGTAGCCAGATGACCCATCCCCCTTTCCCTCTATTATAGGTAGCCTGATGACCCCCCCCCCTCAAGTATAGGTAGCCAGATGACTCCCTTAATCCCTCCCTTTCCCACTCCAACCTTTCAGTATAGGTAGCCAGCTCGCCTCCACACCGCAGAAGCCATCAGTGTCACCTCTCCGCTCGTCTCCAGCGCAGAAGCTTTCTTTTCCCCTCTGTCTCCATCAGCCGCTGCTGTACATCTGTCTCTCCAACCAGCATCTCTCACTTGTGACTACAGCATGTTACCAGCGTGTCAGGCAGAAAGAGGAAGCTTCTATGTTGGAGACAAGCGGAGATGTGAGCGACTGGCGGCTGCTATTCCACATCCGCCACTCGTAACTCTGCAATGCTGCCCAAGTCCATAGCTGCCGGCCACAACGCCAATGTGCAGAGAGAGCAGGGCGGCCGCTGCACAGGTGGCTGGCACCAGAGTACCGTGATCAGACACTCGTCTGATTTCCCTGCACTGCAGCATTTGCAAGCTTTGTAAATGCTGCACCAGTTTAGTCTGATGCCCAGGTGCCCTTGCTCCTGTGGTGCCCTAGGCCATGGCCTAAATCCGGCCCTGGTAGGGGTTTCACCACAATATCAGCCGTACAGACCCCCCCAATGATCTATTCGAAGGAAAGGTTAAGATTTCTCCTGGGAAATTGTGTCTGCTACTGATTGGGATGAAGTTCAATCCTGGTTTAAAGTTCCTCTTTAAGTTCTTCTTTAAAGAAAACCTAAACTGAGAAGGATCTGAATTTTTCCTTTTAAAATAATACCAGTTGCCTGACTCTCCTGCTGATCCTGTGTCCCTAATACTTTTAGCCACAGCCCCTCACCAAGCATAAAGATCAGTTGCTCTGACTGAAGTCAGACTGGGTTAGCTGCATGCTTGTTTCAGGTCTGTGATTCAGCCATGCAGTCAGAGAGATCAACAGGACTGCCAAGCAAATGGTATTGTTTAAAAGGAAACATCCATATCCCTCTCAGTTTAGGTTCCCTTTAAGTTCCTCTTTAAATCTTTAAATTCCCCAACAAAACACAAGTACCCAGTTCTGATGAGTACTGATCTTTTCAGTACATCTGCTACCTAAGAAGAAATGGAGATTACATGTGGGGCTTTATGTGCTTTCTGCCTGCCTCTTTAATGGGATAACAAGTGTCCAACCCCTTTGAGGTGACTAAGTAAAGGGATGTTTTGAAATACACTTACAACAACATCCCTATCAACTGCTAAGATCCTTTCACCACATCACTACCCTCCACACAACCACCAGGACTTTTTTTTTCAAAACTTTTAGTGGTGTGACACATTTCTGGATCATAGCTCTTAACAGTTGAAACAAGATACTCTGCAGTGGTGTAGCTAGAGATCATGGGGCTCCATAGCAAAACTTTCATAGGGTCCTCGGAACTAGGCACTCTTAAGCAATGCCACTTGCCCCATACCCTATGGATATAGGGCAATTGGGTAATTTACATTCTCATGGAATCAAAACTGCACATAGTTCATGGGCAGGCAAAGAGACAAAGTCAGAGGTTGGAGAAACACAAGTGGTGAATACATTAGGTACAATGCTCCAGGGCCCCATAGCAGCTGCTACACCCCTGATACTCTATATTGGCATTTTTTTAAAGGACAATTAGACACCCAGTATTTAACCACATGCATTAAAACGGCCAAATAAAATGTTTATTGAGTCTCATACATATCCTGTTGTCTTGAATCAATTTTTTTGCAAGTGATTTTATTATGGAGATATGACAGTAGAACAATTCTGACAATTGAGTCATGGAAAGGTGTGCTTACTAGGATTTGTCAAGTTTTCCTTAAATCAATTTTTTTTTGTCAGCCCATACCAAAGAATCAATCAGCCTTCAAATTCCTTTGTGAACAAAAAAAAGGAGATTTAAGCTAGGTTCACAGTGGTCAGTTGCATAAGGCATGCGTTGTAATGCGTTGTAATGTCTGTGAACTGCAATGGAGACTGGACGTAGACTTTAATACAAAGCCTGCATGCAGCGCATTAGAATAATGTGATAATTTACAATGCTACTGACTACCCAGCAAGCTCATGGTGAACTAGAACTTATTTGAATGTGTAAGGAGCTGCAAAGGACCAAAAAGCTATTTTACTAAAATGTTAAGCAAAACAAAAGTTTGCCTTCTCAAAGCAGAAGGTATTTGCAATAATTCAGGTTGGAGTGAACATATGATGTCTCCCAGGATGCATCACTGCTGAATATGCAAATACAATGCCTTGTAATTAACAATGCAGTACTGTGAACATAGTATTTTATGGGCAGTGAGCTGACATGCAGAATTATTCTGCAATGCAACTAACCACTATGAACAGGGCCTAAAAGTTCTGAGACTGTTAGAAATCTATTGCTATCATTATAAAAGGTTTAATCACAATTTTCAAATAAATTAAATAAAAATGCTTTGTAATCTAATAATAAAGATAAAGACAACAAATAATGTAACCATAGAAGAAAAATAACAGTAACAATACATGTTTTTGTATTTTTGTTTAGTATATGGTTGTAAGGTCCACCGGTGACTGTCAGCAGCGGAATACCGAGACCCGGACGTCACTGGAGCGCAGGAGGCTGCGCAGCTCTCATTGGACAGATGGAGGACGCGTTCTCAGTATGCGCAATTCTGCTTGTGTTTGATTGGTTAGTTCTTGTATTTAAACCTGGTGAGCGCCCCCAGTCATTGCTTGTGATAGCATTAGCTGTGGCTTGTTGCTGGGAATGCGCTCACTATCTGATTGATTCCTGTTTCTGATTACTGCCTTGTATCCTGACCACGTTTAACCTCTGATTGATTCCTGTTGCTGACTACTGCCTAGTATTCTGACGACGCTTATCTCTACTGGATTTCCTGTTGCCAACCTTGTTCTTGTACCTGGGCTATGCTTGCTAACTGCCTGGATTGACCTCTGCTTGGACACAGACTTGCATGAACAACTTGCCCAGACTACACTATCTCTGGAAAGTGTTATCTGGACTGCCTTGCCATTCTGGAACATCTGTCTCTGCATTCATCTGATTTATTAGTCTGGATTGCCTCATCCTTCAGGCCTCAGGTGGCTATATATGTATACTTGTGAATACTGTGCCCATTGCATTGCTAGAGTTATCAGGTTCTGTTGGTGGATTACTATCTGTCAGTCTGTATGCTACATCTACCTGCAGGGTGTATTGTAGTATTGTGTTAGGTAGGGGTTTTCGCAGGTGTTATGGGCTGGGCTATAGGTCAGTCATACAGTATGGGCATACAGCCTGACCTATAGTCATTGACCAGACAAACCTCACAATGGTATTTAACATCTGAGCCCATATGCAATTCACTTTTTCATCTGAGTTTTCTCCTATGAGAAAAATGTTCATCTTCCATTTAAAATAACATTTTAGCACTTTGCAATGGAAAAAGTATCAAAACATTGGTGAAAAAGTATTATCAACATTATGTTGAGCATTTTTTTTCCTTGCTGATGGTTTAAAAGTCATTTTATTGACAAGTTTCAAAATTTCAACAAGTGAAAAATTGAATTGCATATGGCCCCTGGTATTAAAATAAAGCCTCACCTGTATTTAAAAAATATACTAGGATTATTTATGTCATATAAATGCAGGTCGCATGTATCAACAATTGGTAGCACTTTATGTCATTTCTTATATAAGCCTCCATGTCCTCCTTTGGCAAAGTTGTTACTACGGCAGAGTATCTGATTACTGGCAGAGTGTACATTGATGGTATGTATCATGTTTTCCCATTAAGTTCACCTCACATATCTTGACTTTTGGTGATACTTGGCTGTTACTGTCTTCCTTGCCTGCTCATTGTGTATCCCATGTGACTGAGGGATACCATGGTACTTGTAGCAGGTCTGCACGTTTGTTATGTGCCCTACTGGCAGCTTCACCCCATCATTCGAAACATTCTACTCTCTTTTTTACTACAACCTGACAATACTGTTTTAGTCAAAGGTGGCATCCCTATGTCCTTACTGTAAATCTGTGTCAGATAGATCAGGGAGTCAATATCTTGTTTGGTCTTAGCATACAACTTGATGTTGTCTACAAAGAAGGTGGCTGATGGTGCTTCCTTTCTGGAACGTATATCTATATCCAATTCAATGTCACACTTGATGATCACTTGTGCTAACTTTCTTGAGTTGGCCTCAAATGTTGTCTTCTACTTTCCCATTGAGTTCTTGAGGAAGGTTGTTAGAGAAAAATAAGTATAACTCATCAAGAAGTCCCCAAATAGTGTAGTAAAGAGGTTTCTGTAACCCAGTTAGTACATTGTGATTTGAGTCTGATCTGGTCATAAATGTTAGTTCATCTGTAATAATCAAATAGTCCAGTTATAGTGTAGTATAATATCAGAGGATAGACATGATCTTAGTTAAGTACCTACAATCATGTAGTGCAGGCCATGTATTCTTGCTGGAAAGGGCACAGTGCAAGCATATTCATTTATTCATAGTCTGAAGTGATGGCTGGGTTGTTGATATGCCTTGTAAACCAGTCAAACCAATAGTTCATTCCCCCTGAACTGAGCCTTGTAGCACAATGACAGCTCTCGTAATGCATGGCTGAACAGTGATATAGTGGTGATCCAGTAAAAACAATGACCTGCTTGCTGGTGGTGACTATTCTTCTAGAGCATCGTTGCCTGACAGGTCCTGTACTATTCATGTCTGACATGGACCAGGAAACGTTGTTTAAGTACACAGGCTTTTTCATTTTCAATTATTTATGAAGACCAGCACAAAATAAGATTATGGATAAAGGAGAGAATCGGAGATAAATGGTTAAAGGAGAAAACAGGTGCACTTACCTATTGTGAGATGTTTCTAACCCTGAACATCCAATAGCCTGGCACTCCTAGATCCTGCACTGTTTGATGAACTTGGATTTGTGATTACTTAGAATAAAGACTTTCTTAATAGGCTGGTGCACCCATTTATGTAAAAACAATTGTATGTATTTTAAATGCAGGTAGTGCAAACTATTACATTTGCAAAGTTTGTATGGATTGTAGCAAGCTAAAAAAAAAAGTGCAGTGACAGCTACACTTTTTCACAATAATGGTCCTATAAAGGGAGTAAATGGGGTGGGGAAGAAGAGGGAATGGGAGCCTCCTGACAAAAAAAAAGGAGTTTAGCCAAAAGTCAAATGTTTTAAAAGAGTGGTTACAGGGACCAGAGGGAATGAGGAGGGGAAACAGAAAAAGCAGAGATACTGTATGTGGTTCCAACATTAGCATACCTCTGTGTCTACCTAAGGTAGCTTTGCCTTGTGTCAATTATACTTTGATTTCTGACTATTTCCTGATGAATCTGGTGGTGCCTAGTTTGCCTTTACCATGATTGTCTATAATTTTCCTTCTGATCTCCTCAAGCAGCTATCTTCTTTGTTTTCTTTGGACCTTGTTCATTGTGAAAAACTGCAGAGTTACTCCTTTACTCCATTTAAATAGGCTTTATGATGACTAATAGCAAAGCTACCTTGAGGCAGTGGCGTAGCTAAGGAGCTGTGGGCCCCGGTGCGAGTTTCACATTGGGGCCCCCCAAGCACTTTATACATAACAAAAGATACAGCACACCAAAACCTGCCAAGGACAACCACAGTGTCAGAGGTACAAGAAGGGGATGGGGAACAACTTGTTAATGATTACCACTATTTAAAGAATCTAGAGAAGTGATTATTACAAGCACAGGAGCTCATGCTGTGGTTGAGGGAGGGCCCTGGCCCAAGGGCCCTCATGCGGTCACAACCTCTGCAACCCCTATTGCTATGCCCCTGCCTTGAGGGCTTATTCACAGTGTGATATTGCAGAGCGGTGGTATAAACTCTTATAACGCAGCTTACCGCACTGCGATGATAAGCCTATGGGACAATCACAGTGGGACGTTAGTGTTGCATTGTAACGTTTAGCGTTGTGCTAAGGCACTGCTGCAGTGTGTTACCTCTAAACGCACACGGTGCAGGAAAGCATACTTTTCATTGCTTGCATGCTTTACTGTACCTAATGTATGCGACTGTGATGCAGCATTAATGTGCATTAACACCTTTTTTTGCATTGCGTTGTATTGCTGCGTTGCCACTTTAATGTCACATTACAGCGCAACGTCCCACTGTGAAAGTAGCCTGAAAAATCCTTCTTATTCGATTATTTATGATATTTTCTAGGGGAACGAACAAATGTGTCCCAACTATTTTAGAATATCTTTGTTGAATAGACAATGCTTATTCTCTGCTAACACTTGCTTTACTTCATTAGATGGCAAATCAGCATGCAGGTATACATGGGAGATTTCCTTTTTTACTTACTCTTCCCATTTCAGGAGGCATAAAGCACTTTTCCTTAATGAGCTATAAGGGTGCCAACAAATTTGTTCACACCTGTATCATTGAATGACATAATCATAGCATCATGACAAAATTATAGACATAGCATTTTTTTAAGAAGTTGGATTAACACTTGACATATAAAAGTGTTCAAACACCTGCCAAAGAAACTGAACCACAGTAAAGAAAAATGCCATCATCTGCCTTAGACGTAAATAAAAAGAAAAAAGTTACATTCAGAGCACAACACCTTCTGAAAAAAATAAATAAAAAGAAGAAAATAATAAATGAACAGGTCAAAGTCTGCTCGTCTCAAATTAACTAATAGCAGATACACAGGATAGAGCAAAGCTCGTCAAAACAGAAATAACCTACAAAAAGCCACCCTACTTTTGGCAGAAAATAATCTGATGATTGCATCTAGTAAAAGAACAGCTAACAAAACTTCTGCCTAAAATATCAGGGCTGTCCTTATTGCAATAGCATCTGACATGCTCTTTGCTCTGTGTAGCTTAACACTTACATGCTTTCTATCATTTTCTGTGCTCGACTGATTATACTGTGGGCCTGATTCTGTAACAAGTTTTAAAAAAAACTTGCGGGAGTCTGCAGTCATTGCCAAAGTTTTGAGAATAGCATAAATACTGGGTTTCACAGAGTTTGCACACACACACGCACACACACGCACGCACGCACATATATAGTAAATATGTCCCAGGGTAAAATGCACTACAAGTTACCCTTTTACTATGTCGCTATCACTTGCAGTAAGTTGTAAAAATCGAACAGCTGTGACAGGTTTTGGACTAGTCCATCTCCTCATGTGGTATTCTCTGCATTTACTTTACATTTTTCTTTTCTTCTCAAAAGCAATCCCTGGAAATCCCTGGAAACAAACCTGTACAAAGATGACAGTTGGCCTACCAACTCACTGCCCATTTTGACTGTGCCACTGCATACAGGGAGTGCGAGTGAGAATTACCCATGCAGGCTGAGGCTTTGTAAGCACCTTGTCATCAAGAACCATAGGGCTGATACTGTTCAGGTGGTGGTAACCCCATGGTCAGCTGTATTGCTCTTACCAGCCTGCATGGGCAGAAGAAAGTTTAATGTATTGGAAGGGGGGAGAGGCAGGATGATTTTTTTTATAAAAAATTAAAATAAAAACCCAAAACCTAAAAGCTATTGAAATGTAATAAAAATGTAATTAAAAAATAAAAAAATAAAACATGTGGGTGAAGTCTATGGGGCTGTTGGGTTAATGTCTGCATTTCTGCTCATCAACTAACACTGGACCATACTTCACTTGAAGAAGGACTTGGGAATACTGGTTGATAACAAGTTAAGCAACCATATTCAATGCCAAGCACCAGCAGCTAAATCAAATTCTGGGATATATAAAGTGGGGAATAAAATCATGGTATACGAGTATAATACTCCCTCTATATAAAGAACCTGTGAGGCCATGGCCAGAATATGGGATACAGTATTTGGCACCACATTACAAGAATGACATTGACATTCTATAGCAGGTATAAAGACAGGCAACTAAATTAATTATTCCAGTGGAAGGTCTCACTTAGCCACACTTGGAAAAAAATCAGGGGAACCGATTAATTTGTATAACGATATCCAAGGGCATAGGGCAATATAAAAGCTTAGCAAATGAGATTTGTATCCCTAGGTCTGTACAAAGGACAAGAGGACAAGAACTATGTATAGAAGAAAGGATATTTTACTACTTATCTAGAAAGGGTAGAAGTAGGGGCAGTCACTGTAGGGGAACCAAGGTAGCCTGTGTGACAAAGACGAGACCAGGAGCCAAATGGTGCAGTACCATGGGATAAAATTAGCTCAATATTAAACAAATAGTTATACTCTCACAGGCATTTTTTGCACTGTTTTTTTTTTGAACCAATGCTGCAAACTAAATTCCCTAAGGCACTTTATTGACCCGAGGAAGCAAGCAGAGACTCGAGAAATGCATTATCTTTTTTAATTGTGCTTGAATAAACCTTGCTTGATCTAAACCCTTGTTTTTCTGCGTTGGTTTATCTTAAGAGAAGTAAGATACCTCATGTATTTATGTCTTTATAACGTATACTCTAAGAGATATTTATTTTTGAGCACCTCCGCCCTTCTCCATTATCTAGAAAGGGACTCTTCACAGTGAGAATAGTTAAAATGTGGAATATTTTACCACAAGAAAATTCTATATTTGTGTTTAAAAAAAAAAGGTTTGGATGCTTTCCTTACTTTGAAGAGATTCTACAGCCATGACTGCTAGATCTAAAAAGATGATACCTTTATCCAGTCAGGAAAGTGATTTGCAATGCTGAACTTGGTGGGCAAATGTCTTTTTTTCAACCTAGACATCTATGTAACAAGGTTTTTTATAGTTAATTAAATTGAGATTTTCCCTTTTCACTAAGTAAGTAATATTAAGCACCCTCAACAAACCACAACAATCCATTATGTTTAGTTAGCCAGAAAATGATTTACCTTTGGCACCATCTACGTGCTGTTAAACTATACATTGCAAAACCATGGTTGAATAAACTTATGTCAGTGAGTTATTTTTAAAGCTGAAAAATGAATCCTGAAAAGAACACATGTATGAAATTATAAAATTCACAACTTTCTAATTGTTTTGTTGCTAGCGTTTAACAATGTTCTTAAGCATCTGTGTGTGCCTAATAGTTTCTGAAGGTTGGCGCACACCATCGATTTTCATTTCACATGACTCCTTAACTATTATAACCAAACAAATCTTCTCTTATTACGGCTGAAAACTTGATGACTTCAGGAGAAAGAAAAAAAATGCTGCTAAGCTTTCCTGGGATAGCAAAGCATCATACCTAGACTTGGCTTAATTAAAGTAAAATATTATGCATATGTATCACAACAGAAATTAACCAACTTAAAAAAATGGCAAGACATCCAGTGATTAAAATTTTCATTTCGCTCTAACACACACTGGATATTTAGAATGTTCATTGTGCATGAAATTACCTCATATTATGGGAAATGCATGCCTTGTAGCAATTATGTCACTTATGCTTATAGTAATTAAGAGTTGATATGCAAGTGCTACGTTCCATTGATGTTAACTAATGTACATAAATATTCTCTCAAATTGTAATTGCACTCCATAACTGAGCCTAGCACAGGTTGCCATGTTCTTATACAAATATAGCCTCGACAATACAGCTTAACCCAAATAAATACAAAGGTTTGACAGAGGGAAAGAGAAGTTGCTAACTGAGTTATGATTCACTAGACTGGCAGGTGCATTTACATGTATCCAAGGACACAAATGTGTGCAGGGTATACCCGTTCCACCCAGAGGGATTCAGATTCCAAGTCTGAAAGATGCAATATGACTTACTGTTTAGAAAATACCTAAAAGTTAATAAGTGGACTATGTTCTTGTCAAAAGAACATTGCTGATGTGCATTTTCATGAATCTACGGTTATTTCAAAGCTGTGATTGCCTAAAGTTACAGTAAAATGTATTTTTATACTCAATCTTGAACTTCCCTGCTGGCACAAAAAAGAATATTAACCCTCCTTCTACCTTCATGCACATTTATTTGAAAGAATGGTTTCAACTACATCTACAATATTGTTTATGTTTGTTTTTCTTGCTTTCATTTAGATGGTTTCCTTCACTGTTTCTTTGGATTCTGTTTCTCTCCTTATTTTTTTTCGCTTAATACAGCTTCATTGTGTTGTTTTTTAATACCATTAAAATCATATACCATAATGTAGCTAAACCCTGGGCATAAACATCTGGGCACAACCCTAAAAATATGAAAACAAATGTTCCCAATTACATTACTAAACACAGAAATTGCAATCCAACAGACACTTTGGCCTATTTTTTTGTAGAATTAGGTGGAGAATATAAAAGAGCTAAATAACAGGCTACAGAAGCAGCACAGCCAGGATCTCTCACATATATGGCAAGATGGTGTCTTCATGACAGCTAAAACAGCAAGAAATGTCAGACCTAAAGAGGACTTTACAATCTCTGGTTAATAGATTACAATAGTAGGGGAAAGTGACATAGTGTGACCCGTCACCCGGGGTGGGTTTATAGTGGGAGGGGAGGGACTTAGGGGGGAAGGGGTTAAGACACATGGGAACTCCTGTCTTTTTTTTTACAAATTTTACAATAGTGAAAAATGCTTCATAGTTCTTTTGTGTCTTTAAAACTGTTGAAATATGTTTTGAAAAAAAAGAAATGTCATACCGGAATAGGACTTTATGGAAGATGTTCATGCTTCTGCATTCAAACTGGTATATAGGGGTAGGGATGCTCATTCGGATTTCGCGGAATTGAAATTTCCGAATTTCCGATTGGAAATCTGAACTTCCGATCGGAACTCGGAAATCGGAAAACGGAACTCAAAAATCGGATTTCTGCAGAAATACTGCATTACTGTAATTCGGTAATTTTAGCCCAATCACAGAACTCGAAATCAATGGACCAATCAGAGAATGCAGAAACAACTTGAAAGTATTTGGCCAATCAGAGAATGCAAAAAATGTAAAAGAAAAAACACTACTTGGTAACTGGAAACTGATCGGAAATCGGATTTCTGTAGAATACTGCATTACCACAACTCTATAATTTTAGTCCAATCACAGAACTCGGAAGCATTGGACCAATCAGAGAATAAAGAGTCAACTCGGAAGTATTTGGCCAATCAGAGAATGCAAAAAATGACCAAAATGACCAAAAAACCTACTACTCAGAAATCCGAACTCGAAAATTGGAAATCGACTGGAAATCTGTGAAATCGGTAATCGGCATTGGCGGAATTTCTGCAAAATCGGAGATCGACATTTCCGACCATCCCTATATAGGGGCTTCTCTTCTTCACTTTAAAGGAGTTCTGTGTTACTACAAAAGTAAAACAAGCTGACACTTACCTGGGGCTTCTATCAGCCCCCTGCAGCAGTAATGTCCCGCGCCGTCCTCTCCCGATGCGCCATTCCCCTCCACCGGTCCCCATGTAATCACGCAAGTGATTACGCTGCGGCTGCGCGGCCCAGCTCTCCCTTCCGCACGCGTCATCAGAGCTTACTGCGCAGGCGCAGTACAAGAAAACTTCGTACTGCGCCTGCGCAGTGAGCTCCTGATTACGCAAACGGGAGCGCACATTATTCAGCTATGCCAGATGACTAATGCCCGTTGCCGGCGGCGGGGAACGTGTGATCAGAGGTGGATGGCATGGCACATCACCGCTGCAAGGGCTGATAGAAGCCCCAGGTAAGTGTCAGCTTGTTTTACTTTTTGACTACTACAGAACCCCTTTAAGGACCTAATTCGCTTATGTGCGTGTAACCTTATGTGTCTGACCCGTCAGCCTGATTAGATATTCAAATCTATTGCCGAATCCTGTTTGTTTGACTACACAATCTTCTTGTCTAACATCCTGAATTGTAGATGAACCTGGCCTAGCTGACTACCTGATTGTTACCAAACTGGTTAAGTCTACAACCATCCAAATATTCCAATCCTGGTTGTCTTGGTGCTCGGTTGTCAACTCCAGAGTTCCAGACAGCAAGTTGCAGGTGTAGCTGTTCACGCTGTAAAGTTTCACATACATTGGTACACACAGTACATGATAATAAGGCAACAACTGCCAGAACAGCACACACAAGAACACAACAGTGCCACGTGTGCAAAAAAATAAATACATACAAAAAACAGTTTTTAAACAGTCTATCTAAGAGAGAGAGAGAAGAGAGAGAAGAGATGTCAGTTATCAATCTAAAAGAGGAGGGGAATGTTCATCAGAAAAAAAAATGCTGTTACTAAGGGGGAAGGAGCTATCAGATACTGTGAATGGTATTTCAAGATGTCTGTTAAGAAACTGATGGTCTTTATATGGCTGGAGATTACTGAAGAGGAAATGAGGATCTATGAGTTGGTTAAACACAATGGGCCTGATGCTATTCCAGGTGATAAGTAGCTTGCAGATGCGAGCTACTTATCACCTTGCCATCGCACGAGGATTATCGCCAAATCCTATTGCCAGTTTCACTCATGCAATGGCCGATCGTTAGGGAGCATTACTCAGGCGAAAACCTGAGCGATGCTCCCTATTACCGGGCGATGGGGAGCGAGGTTTACCCTGCGGTGCTGTCCATCAGCACCATGGCCTCGCTCCCTACACATGTGCACTACCCGCTGAACATCCGCCGCCATCTTCTGCTGCTGCATCAGGGGTCTCCTTTAATAAGGAGACCCTCAGAGCTCCCCGCCGGCCGCCGCTAGTCTGTGCAACCCCCCCCCCCCCCCCCCACGTAGCTGCAAAGATAATTGTAAGCAATTTCCCTCCCGCCGCTTTACACTCGCCGGCCGCCGCATCTCGCCGCAAGTCCCCGCTGTGTAATTACAGTGTATGATTTACCGTTATTACACTCGCTAATAACAACGTCCCGGCAAAGCATCTTTGAATCAGCCGCCGGGGCTCCCCATTGGTTCACAGGCTGAGCCATTGTCATTGGTTCAGACTGTGAACCAATGGGGAGCCCCGGCGGCTGATTCAAAGATGCTTTGCCAGGACTCTGTTATTAGCAAGTGTAATAACGGTAACTCATACACTGTAATTACACAACAGGGACTTGCGGCGAGATGCGGTGGGTGGCGGGTGTAAAGCGGCGCTAGGGAAATTGCTTACAATTATCTTTTCAGCTACGTGGGGGGTTGTACAGACCAGCGGCGGCCGATGGGGAGCTCTGGGGGTCTCCTTATTAAAGTAGACCTCCAGATGCAACGGCGATGATGTGCGTTAGCATGTTAAGACCTGCTTTCTGCAGGTCTAAGCTAACGCTCATGTCTGCTGGGAAGCATCGCTTCCCAGAGGCATGCAAAGTGTAATAGGATAGGGTGTAAGGAACTTGCTGGGCGATAATATCGCCCAAGCGAGTTTTTTTTAACACCTTGCCTAGGGCTAAATGCAATTGAATCAGGCGACTTTATTGTAGCCTGATTATTGGACTCACCAGCGTTTAACACTGACAAGTCTGACAAAAGCATCAGGCCCAATTTCTATAAACTGCAGCTTTTCCTTTTTACAAAATTTGTTAAAACAATGTTTTATAAAAATATGTAAACAAGTATCTGAACTTGAGCATTAATTCAGATGTTTCTGGTCATATGACCCAACAGTCATTTTAGCTGCAAAAGCCAAATTTTGCACAAAAATGTAACATTTGAGTACTGTGATAAGCCCTCTCCATACCATTCAGAAGCTTTGTATCTCAGTTTCAGCAGGTGGATAATTCAAGCTAATTTTTCAGTCCTCTCTGCTCCGTTTTCCTTCATCTTCCAGCCACTGTCTCATACAATGTCCACCTCCTGCTCTTCTTTAGTACACTTAAAATACACTGCATATACTGACAGGTCAGCCAAATATTTCTGTCCCATTCTCACTCCCACAACCACTAACAATGTGTTAGCAAGAAGTGTACAGGGTATTCAATAAACAGAGGATTACAAAAATTCCTGGGCCCAGATTCTGTTTCTTCTGCGTCCTTGAAATATTCTGCACACCAAATAGCACAAGTGTCTACAGACATTTTTGTCAAATGTTCATGTCACCAATGGAACTGTTTTTGAAAAGCCAAAGCTCAGTGGCTTGAATGGCTACAGAAGAGTGTGGGCCTGTGACAAATAATTACTAACAAACCATTTCAGTATTGCCCTTGTTCTGATTAACCCAGTAAAAATCCTGCCTTCAGAAGAGATGTTACCGGAGTGTTGTATTGGGGTATTTCTAATTAGGTTGAAATAACCTTTGATGTCAGTATACCAAATATTTTGTGATGACATCGATGATTGTATCAGTTAGTCATATAAATGAGATTGTATTGTGAACAGTGAGGGAGGTATTCCGGGGACTCCCAGTGGCTGGGGCCTGAAATCTGCTACAGTTTACATACAGGTCAAACAGGTCTGCAGATGATTTTGTCAACATGGGCATTCTGCAGCAACTTGATTTTTTAGGATCCTTTGCTAGGATTTTGTTTGTTGACTTGAGCTTTGCCTTCACCTTCAGTACCTGATTGTTGCACAACAAACTTTACCAGAAAACCGAGCGGGACGGAGCTACTGTGCTGCATGAGCTGCCGACATATAGCAACAACCTCTTGTTTGGGGTCTCAACGCTGGAACAGAGAAACGGAGAAGGGTGGGGTAAGTCTCTTTTGGATGTAGAAGCTTTCCCCTGCCAAGATAAGTACCAGTGGTGCTCATCCAATATTCGGGTATCCGAACTACCCAGATAATTCCAAACTTTTTCCACTATCCGAACTTTGAATAGCAATTCGGATATTTTTTAAAATCTGAATAGCACAACATTTCATTAAACACCCTCCTGACCCCTCAACCTCTATTTCAATCAAAGCTAAACTATCAGCCCTCGAACTTTTCTCCCATGACCTCAACCTCTCAGTATGGGACAAATTGGGTTTGACCGATATAAGTGATCTATTTTTGGGAAATGAAATAAGATCCTTCCATAATCTAGCTCAAACATACGGAGTACCTCAAACACAACTGTTTACTTATCACAGAGTTTTTCATCTGATCAAAATGCATAAAATTTCCCCTCCCACATTACACCCATCAGTAGCCACAATGCTTAACTTCAAGGGATATTATAAAGGTGGAATATCAGTTTGGTATAGAGTGCTTCTAGCAAAATCACAGCATGCGCTTAATAAATATGCAAAAATATGGTCAGCTGATCTACAATGCACTATCTCCCCCCAACAACTCAACAGTGCCCACAGAGTTATATCTGCTATATCTAAGTGCAACAGTCACTGGGAAATGACACGTAAAATTTTATATAGATGGTATATAACGCCAAGAAAAGTAGCTACTTTTTCCCAGACAATCCCACCCACATGTTGGAAATGCAATAAGGATATAGGAACATATTTCCATATGTTTTGTGAGTGCCCGTTAATATCTAATCTATGGGCGGAAGTAGAATCCTTGATCCGAATCTTCTTGCTACCGAACTTCAAACTCACCCCCCAAATGGCACTCCTTCAAATAGACTGCGAAAAACTGCCTAAACATCTACAACCACCCATCTGCCATATCATACTAAGCGCTCTATACCTAATCGAGTAGCAGATGTACCCAGAGAACATGCATTACAGAAAAAGGTCAGAGAGAACACAGGTATAGACTTCCAGTTTATTACTGGCTTTAGTCAGCAATATAGAGAGGTGGAAAAGATATTCTATAAGAACTGGCACATGCTTAAAGCTGATGCAAAGATTGGTCCGTTGGTACCAGACAGACCCAAGTTCGTGTATAGGAGGGCCTATAACTTGAAATCGTTACTCGCCCCAAGTTGTGTGAACCCACCTGCAATTCAGAGGAATCTATGGCAACAGGACGGTTTTTATCCTTGTAGATCCTGTGGGCCATGTCAGGCTGGCTTGACAGCCAGAGCAACCACCATTGACTCTTTTTCCAATGGACAAAGTTTCAAGATCAAAGGGTTCATAGCTTGCAACACCAAATATGTTGTATATTGTTTAAATTGTGTCTGTGGGAAGCAATATGTGGGCCGCACGGGGAGAGAATTAAAGGCCCGACTAGGTGAACACAAGCATAAAATTGAAAAGGGGCACACCAATCATAGTGTGCCCAGACACTTTGTTAATAACCATAGGTGCAGATTGAGTCAGCTGAAAATGTATGGGATTGAAAAATTAAAACCATCGTGGAGAGGGTGCAATAGAATCCGAGAATTATCACGTCTTGAGACGAAATGGATATATGAATTGGGGACGTTAGAACCCAAGGGCATTAATATCGATATTGATATGAATTGCTTCTTAAACAATTCTTGAATGGGCAGTGATGATGATGATATATGGTAGGGGTGCCCATCATATTAACAATATATATCCTATGAAAGATAACATCTAGATTGCTATTTTTAGTTTAATGAAATGAGTTCTGTGAATTTAGGTACTATGCCTTTAAGAGAAGGTTCAGCAAGGCTTTGTGCCTGTTTCCCTTCGTCTTTTATATTGTTTTATTATTTTTTATAAAGTATTAATGGTCCTATCAGTATATATTTCTATAGATACAATGTATTGATATTATATGTATGTTTATATCCAGCTGTCCGTATTGAGCTATGCATATATAGTTGGCATATAGCTAAGCTGACAACGTTAGAATTGGAGCATGCTCTGTAGCGGTTTAGGTCGTTATGACAATCTAGCATGTGAGGGGGGAGTTACCTCCCGGATGGCGGCTGGGAGGCGTCTTAGGGATTATAAGGGCAAGCGTGGACGTCACCATGATTAGCCCCTGATGAGCTGTTACCAGCGAAACGCGTAGGGCGTGGCTTGAGTGACGTCAACGCGTACATGCGTAGCGTGTGACGCGTACACCAGGAAGTACAGCCGAGAGGAGTCACTGGAGTGATCCCCGGCTTGGCGTTTTTTATTTGCAGTTAGCAAGTAGCGTAGAGGAATAGAGAAGGCGGTGAGAGGCGGCTGCCCGGGAGCTAACTCTGCCTAGCCTAAAGATTTCTCTGTAATCCAGCCGTACTTGCTGCATGTTTTTAACTTTTTTATGAAAAAATAAAAGGAGGTAATACACGAAGAGAGGCTGGTCCTCTTGTTTTTATTTTTTCTTCTCACACCTACACGAGTGAGAGGGAGAGCCCAGCGGAGCCCAGCAGAGCCAGTGATCACTGGAGGACGAACAGTAGCCAGAGAGGCGACGGGGGGGGGGGCCAACACCCCCGGATGCGAGATTTGGTCACTTGAGACCTAAGGATCTGGTGAGTCTGTACCCGAAAGGGGATCTATACTTCTACATTTTCATCGAAAACGTGTTTATTGTGGATGAAGGGGAGCGCATGATCATTTACCTGCATTAACTTTACCAGTACAACCTGGCATATCCTGCAGCACCCCATATAGGGTTTATTTACATTTGGACATTTGTGGCCAGGTGCCACTGGGACTTTATATACCCAGAGAGGTGGTTGTGCCATCTGGGGTGATTACAAACTAACTGTGAGCGCTGAAATTATTCTTTCTTAACCAAATTTGTTGTACAATTTTTAGCAGCACACTGAAATATTAGCTACGATGGATCCGTTTGAGTTTCGCATGCATAGAGACATAGATTTGGATCAAATTTTCGGCCGCGAATTCGAAGCAAAAGGTGCTTTAGACCAAGACTTTAAAAAATTGAACGGGTGCATGACCAAAGAGCTTACTACTTGGTGGGATATAGCAACCCTAAAAAAATATCATATTAAAGGAATAGTACCAAAAACCATTAGATGGGAGATTGAAGCTAATGATGGAGAAGACACAGATGTTAATGATAAAGAGTGGGAGGAGTTTACCAATAAATGTGGTTTGGGCCTAATGGAAATCCTTATCAGGAGAAAGCAGGCCAGACTGGAACGTATTGGGAAAGAGATAGAGGGAATAAGATCTAAATTAGACCCATTCAAAAACACTGAAGAATTTCTTGAAAAGTCCAAGCATCTGTGTGAGGCATTGAACTGTAATGAGAAACAGATCATTGTCGATAAACAGAAGAAGTTTGCAAAAGACAGTGAGCTGTTTAGAAACCATGTCGCATACAGATGGCAGATTAAAAAGAAAGCTAAAGCTCAGGAACAAACAGCCAATGCAAATGCACCTCAGGGGAATATCAACCCCGTGCCCCAGGGACAAGGGGTGGTTACTGGGGCTATCCCAAAAAGGGGGAGTCAAGGACCAGACCAACACCCGGTGGGGAGGAGTAGGGGGGCCCCGGTTCATCAATACCCACAAAGGAATAATTGGAGGGGACAGAACAGGCCTGCTCCCAAACAAATCCCAAGCAATAGAGGTTATGTCCATGGGAGACCTTTCAGACCAGCTTACTCACAGCAGGTCCCAAAAAGCCCTCAATATGGGGTTCCCACTGAGAACAGATTTTATCCCCTGGAAGAACCATACAATCAGGCCCCTTTTACTTGGAACTACCCGAAACCCAGGACGAGGAGATGGGAGGAGGAGGAGATTTTAGGCCTCTATGGCTCCCCTCGAGGTCAAACAAAAAGAAGGGCAGACGGGGATGCAGAGGGGGCAGACGACAAAAGGAGGAGAGAATAACTCAGGATGGTATCTTTAATATCAGTGGAGTTGAATTAGGTAAACAGGAAAAAAGCCTATTGAATAAAGGATTGAATTATGCACCCAGAAAATCATTAAACAAATTTGAGACATATATAGATATTAATAGATTCATTAGAAGACTAAACATTAAAAAATACTTTATGGATAAACCAGCTGTGAATAGAGAACAACAGGTCTAACGATTCAGGCACACTACTCTGAGGAACAATTCTGTGTTCAACCCTGTGGGTGGTTCAGGGGGCAGCACAGTTGAAGCATTTAAAAGAGTGGTGTGCAAAGAATTAGAGGAATTAAATATTAAGAGAGGGGATGGAATCCCCAAAAAAGTGAAAACTTTTAGAGATGAAAATAAATTAGTGGTGAGACCTGCTGACAAAGGGGGGGGGGGGGGGGGTTGGTGATGACTGACGAGCAATATAACCAAGAGTTGTTGAAACTGGTCAGTGATGACGCCACGTATAAGCCCTTACCTAATGATCCCACTAAAAGGTTACTTGAGGAACTACGGGACATCCTGAAGGGGGGGCTGAGGGAAGGACTACTTAATGATCGGGAATTTGATTTCTTACTTCCGTCTGCACCCAGGATACCCATCATCTATCAGATACCCAAGGTCCATAAAAATCCGGTACAACCCCCAGGGCGCCCGATCATAAGTGGGATTGGGTCAGTTACCCATAGATTAGGACAATATTTAGATGACATGTTGCAGCCGGCAGTGGCAATGATTCCACACCTACTAAGGGACACGAGGCATGCCCTGGAGGTCCTTGAAGGGGTGAATATTGAGCCACATATGTTGCTAGCTACAGCGGATGTATCATCACTTTATTCAAACATCCCCCATAAGGCGGGGGTGGAGGCAACGAAAAATTATTTGGAAAGGACAGGGATGCATGAAGATCAGGTGGCCTTTGTCATAAAATTGCTGGAGTTTGCGCTGAGAAGTAATTATTTCTGGTACCAGGGCAACTACTATGTACAGATTAAAGGATGTGCGATGGGGGCGGGGTTCGCACCCAGTTTCGCCAATTTGTTCATGGCGGTCTGGGAGGAACGGGTTCTTGAGAGCCCCGCCTCCATCGCTGTGAAAAAATGGGCTAGATATATAGATGACCTGGTTATTATATGGGACTCCACTGAAGATGACCTTAAAGAATATATAGAGGCTCTGAACAAGAATAACCTCAACATTGAGCTCAGTATGGAGTGCAGTCAGTCCAAAGTACACTTCCTCGACTTGGAGATCCACAAAGGTATTAATAGGGTGTGGACACGTACATATTTCAAAGAGACAGATAGGAACGGCTACATTGGGACGGATAGTTGCCATCACCCAAATTGGGTTAAATCCATCCCTGGTAGCCAATTCCTTAGAATCAAAAGAAACTGCACTAGGCAGCAGGACTATTGGGAACAGTCTGAGACCCTAGAGAAAAGGTTCTTGGACCGTGGATATGATCAGGAGTATGTACAAAATGAGAGAAAGCGAGTAGCAGATGTACCCAGAGAACATGCATTACAGAAAAAGGTCAGAGAGAACACAGGTATAGACTTCCAGTTTATTACTGGGTTTAGTCAGCAATATAGAGAGGTGGAAAAGATATTCCATAAGAACTGGCACATGCTTAAAGCTGATGCAAAGATTGGTCCGTTGGTACCAGACAGACCCAAGTTCGTGTATAGGAGGGCCAATAACTTGAAATCGTTACTCGCCCCAAGTTGTGTGAACCCACCTGCAATTCAGAGGAATCTATGGCAACAGGACGGTTTTTATCCTTGTAGATCCTGTGGGCCATGTCAGGCTGGCTTGACAGCCAGAGCAACCACCATTGACTCTTTTTCCAATGGACAAAGTTTCAAGATCAAAGGGTTCATAACTTGCAACACCAAATATGTTGTATATTGTTTAAATTGTGTCTGTGGGAAGCAATATGTGGGCCGCACGGGGAGAGAATTAAAGGCCCGACTAGGTGAACACAAGCATAAAATTGAAAAGGGGCACACCAATCATAGTGTGCCCAGACACTTTGTTAATAACCATAGGTGCAGATTGAGTCAGCTGAAAATGTATGGGATTGAAAAATTAAAACCATCGTGGAGAGGGTGCAATAGAATCCGAGAATTATCACGTCTTGAGACGAAATGGATATATGAATTGGGGACGTTAGAACCCAAGGGCATTAATATCGATATTGATATGAATTGCTTCTTAAACAATTCTTGAATGGGCAGTGATGATGATGATATATGGTAGGGGTGCCCATCATATTAACAATATATATCCTATGAAAGATAACATCTAGATTGCTATTTTTAGTTTAATGAAATGAGTTCTGTGAATTTAGGTACTATGCCTTTAAGAGAAGGTTCAGCAAGGCTTTGTGCCTGTTTCCCTTCGTCTTTTATATTGTTTTATTATTTTTTATAAAGTATTAATGGTCCTATCAGTATATATTTCTATAGATACAATGTATTGATATTATATGTATGTTTATATCCAGCTGTCCGTATTGAGCTATGCATATATAGTTGGCATATAGCTAAGCTGACAACGTTAGAATTGGAGCATGCTCTGTAGCGGTTTAGGTCGTTATGACAATCTAGCATGTGAGGGGGGAGTTACCTCCCGGATGGCGGCTGGGAGGCGTCTTAGGGATTATAAGGGCAAGCGTGGACGTCACCATGATTAGCCCCTGATGAGCTGTTACCAGCGAAACGCGTAGGGCGTGGCTTGAGTGACGTCAATGCGTACATGCGTAGCGTGTGACGCGTACGCCAGGAAGTACAGCCGAGAGGAGTCACTGGAGTGATCCCCGGCTTGGCGTTTTTTATTTGCAGTTAGCAAGTAGCGTAGAGGAATAGAGAAGGCGGTGAGAGGCGGCTGCCCGGGAGCTAACTCTGCCTAGCCTAAAGATTTCTCTGTAATCCAGCCGTACTTGCTGCATGTTTTTAACTTTTTTATGAAAAAATAAAAGGAGGTAATACACGAAGAGAGGCTGGTCCTCTTGTTTTTATTTTTTCTTCCCACACCTACACGAGTGAGAGGGAGAGCCCAGCGGAGCCCAGCAGAGCCAGTGATCACTGGAGGACGAACAGTAGCCAGAGAGGCGACGGGGGGGCCAACACCCCCGGATGCGAGATTTGGTCACTTGAGACCTAAGGATCTGGTGAGTCTGTACCCGAAAGGGGATCTATACTTCTACATTTTCATCGAAAACGTGTTTATTGTGGATGAAGGGGAGCGCATGATCATTTACCTCTATACCTAATCACCACCAACTGGAAATCACAAGATGACTTCAACACAAAACACCTTATAGCTACTGTCAGAAATAATCTAACTATGGAGGGGAAAATTAGGAAAGCCCTTTTCCTTCCACACAAAAACTTCAATCTCCCCAATACATGGATCTCCGCATATTCTCACGAATAATAAGAAAATCACTAGATTCCATAGGCCCACTATATAGGCCCACTATTAAGGCCTAGCCTAACATATCGCAAGATATAATGTAAGTAATGTTATCTGATCTTATCATATACAACGTACCTGCGGGTCATTTTCTTTCTTTTTTTTTTTTTAAGTACTAAGGTGGTATTATAATATAATACTAAACTTTATATTTCTGTTCGGTTATCTCATTTTTAAGTTTTAAGTTTTGTTGTTCTTTTCTGTTCTCTGGTCATTAAGAACTATACTACTTTCTAACCGTTTCATTCATAAGGCGCATTGGAACATTACAGAACTTTTGACTTCCGACGCGAAGATAATAACTCTTAATCTGTCAAAGGTCTCTCTAGTGACCACCTGATTTCGTCAGATCCAGCTCAAGCTGTACGTCTTACTGTCTACCTATAAGGTCTTGCAAATGACTGTTAAGGGGTACATATTGTAAACAATGTCGCTTTTCTTGTAATATGTAAAACCTTTCAACACAGTGGTTAGCTATTTGTATGATGAAACTCTAAGCCTTAATAAAAAAATTTTATGATGAAAAAAAATCTGAATAGCACTATCCGAGCAAACTCGGATTTCCATCTTAAATTCGAAATCCGGGTGGATAGTTTGTTCAGATATCCGGATATCCGAGCAGCAGCCAAAATCACCTTCAATGGCGAAAATCCCTTTTTGAAGGCAGAGAGAGAGAGAGAGAGAGAGAGAGAGAGAGAGAGAGAGAGAGAGAGAGAGAGAGAGAGATCCGAATCTGGGCGGATATCTGGGATGCTGGGTTCTGATATCCGACTCAGATTCAGCTTCCAAAATTTCAAACTCGGATATCCGATTCGGATCGGATATATTGGTATCTGGATCCGAATTCAATCTGGATTTTGAAAAGGGGTATCCGAGCAGCACTGATAAGTACCCCATAAGGGCACTTTTTCTCCTTACAGGTACACTTTAAGGATGAACTGCATAAATCCCTCCAGCACCAACAGTAAATGTTGTAACCACCAGAATGTGAAGCTGTACAGTTAAAGCATACCTGAAATGGAGGAAATTAATTCTGTTTTACTTACCTGAGGCTTCTTCCAGCCCCCTGTAGCCTTGCAGGTACCTTTGTTCTCTACCTATCCACTTTGTTGTGTCACACTGAAAGATCACCGTTCTCCACATGCACAGTCTATGCAAACTGCACTTGTTTGGATCAGAAGAGCACAGCGGCACAATGGAGATGTTTGGGCTAGTTCATCCCCTAATAGGGGATTATCAGTAGCTATACAAAAATGTCCTCCAGCCTCCCTACTCATTAACACACTATTTTGACAGTTGGACTTAGCTACAGTCATACAGTAAGTGCTTTAAAGAAAATATTGAAAACCCTCAGAATCCCCCCATGAGGAGATAGACTAGTCCAAAACCATTTAGATCTGTCAGATCTTTTTACTTTTCTCTGTAAGTGACTGTGACAGAGGAGAAAAGCAGTTTGTATGCATTTTACTGTGGGACAAATGCACATCTTATATGTATGTATCTTTAAATATTTCAATACAGTGGTCCATTAAGTAATTTGTTTTGCTTATTTTCCTTTTTCAATTGTGTTTCAATTAACAATGAGTTTGATTTGTTTATTGCGCTGATTTCGTTTTCTATTCCTTCTTTATTGGCTGTTTGGATCCAAACAATTTTCTAGTGCTTTTTAGCTCTGCTTAAGTGAAAAAGGCAAAGAAGAATAACATGGCCTTAATTAGGCATGTTAAAAGATTCCATGCAAGTAAGAAGATTGCAGATTCTCAGCACTTGCGGTGGCAAAAGGGATAGTTGAATGATAAGAAAAATTCAGTCCTTGAAAGGTTACCAGCAGTAGGGTACTTCAGGGAAAATTGTAGAGCCCTCAAATTGATTGTCTCATAATTCATTTGGTTGATGGTAATGAACACAAGCATTCTGGTACTCTGAGAAAGTGTTATATTTGCGAGCAAAAAGAAAAAAAATCAACAGGGAGCCGAATAATCATATATGTGGGATGATTTGATGCTAGGAAACCATATGCGTTTTTATACAAAAATGACGAGCTAATTACAGTAAGCACAACAATTAAATGTAATAACTGAGAAGCAATGACTTATGAAGTGGGTAACTACAATTTCATGGACAGTCCCCTGTCCTTTTGTTCATCACTGGAGACAGCAAATTAGGACAACCTTCACATGCCATGTTGGATATTAATCATTTAGTAGAGAATGATCTCTTCCTAATTAATGTCACCTTAGTATAATCTAATTACTAATAAAGTTATATTATAATTTAACCCTTTAACTACATGTACACTGCTCATGGATTTTCTTGCTGTACAGACTTCAAAATTAATTGCTTTATAGAGGAACTTTTACCAATGATTGAACTTCATTCCAATAAGTATCTTATACCCCTTTCTCTTGACAAATCTTTACCTTTTCTCGAATAGCTCATCAGGGAGGGACTTCTGTGTGGCAAATATTGCCCCTCCCACAGTGTGATGTCAGGACCACGGTCCTGACAGTTTGCTGTCTGTGAACCTCATTGCATTGTGGGAAGCAATGGCTTTTTCCAACTGCCAAGCAAGCAGCATCTCAATCTGTGCATAGAACTGTCAGTATCCAACAATCTGTACAGGACACCTGGCAGAACTAAAGATGTCCCAACCAGTGTTAAATTTCAGAATGTCAGTTAGGGAGAAGAAATATTTTACAATGGGCTAGGGTTAGGCCTCTTGCACACTGCACGCGATTCCGATTCAGATTCCGCTTTTTAATCAGTTTTTACATCCAATTCAGATTCAGATTTGCAGTGTGCAGGGAGCAAACTGCAAATCGGAATCTGAATCAGATGTAAAAACTGATTAAAAAGCAGAATCTGAATCGGAATCACTTGCAGTGTGCAAGAGGCCTTAGACCGACTGAATAATTTAAAAATTAATACTGTAAAAAATTAGCAATTGTATTCATTATGTTATTCTTTAAAGGAGTTATCAGGCAAAAAATAATAAAACAAGTGCTACTTACCCGGGGCTTACTCCAGCCTCAAGCTCCCAGCATGGCCCTCGCCACAGCTCTGCCCACAGCCGTTCGCCGCAGCTCCGTCCCGGTCCCCGGAGATGACGTCAGGCCGACCTCCAGTGCATGCAGTGTTACTGTGCCTGTCCAGTACCTGTTTGTGAGTGACTGACAGGTGCACATTGTAATATCCATCACTGCATATACCTACCTGCTGTGACTGACAGGTGCACATTGTAAAAACTATTACTGCATATACTTACCTGTTGTTCACTTCGGTGCACCCACCTACCTACGTGAGTGCACACAGTGTCACTGTGCTTGTCCGGTACCTGTCTGTGTGTGACTGACAGGTGCACATTGTAATACCCATCACTGCATATACCTACCTGTTGTTCACAGTGCACCCACCTACCTAGTCAATTCAGTGCATACATTTCCCTTCTTTCCCCCCCCCCCCCGATATGGACAAAATGGACAAAACAGGTAGAGGCAGAGGAAGAGGCAGACCCAGAGGACGGCCACCCAGCAGGTCTGTGCGAGGTCGTGTTGATCTGGTTTTGTGCGGCCCTGGCCCAAAGTACAGTGCTCAGAAGAAGGCTCGTCCTATCAACTCCCAAGATTGTCAGGACGTGGTTGACTATTTAACAAAGAACACCTCATCTTAGGCAGCCACCAGTGCTACTACAAGCATCACATCTACTGCATTTTACACTTTGCAGGAGTTAATTGGTGGGGAATGAACTGATTCACAGCCATTATTGTAACAACCAGATGAAGGCGCTAAGCAAGTTACACCTCCTCATATGTCTGAGTTAGGCGGTGACACTATGGACGTAACGTGTAAGGAAGAGGATGAAGTACCTGCTGTTGGTGCAGTTTTGGAGGTGTCTGAGGCAAGCAAAGCTGGGCAGGATGATTATGATGATGACGATGATACGGATACCACATGGAATCCTAAGAGACAAGATGACTAAGGGGACAGTTCAGAGGGGGAGCTAGAGAGGAGTAGGAGGATACGGGTTGCTGAAAGAAGCAGGGGGAGCTCGTCGTCAGAAACAGCTGGTGGCAGTGTCTGGCACCAGCCAACATGCACTTTAACGTCAGCTGCTGATGCCACCATAGTGCCATCACCCCAGGGGGGCTCAGCGGTTTGGACATTTTTTCGTGTGTCGTCCGTAGATCAGAGCAATGCCATCTGTTCTCTCTGCCTCCAAAAATTGAGCCATGGAAAGGCCAATACCCACGTAGGGACAACTGCCTTACGAAGGCACCTGCAGAAAAGGCACAAACTGCAATGGGAAGAGCACCTGAGTAAAAGCAGCACACAAATGCAAAGCCACCCTATTTCTCCTCTTCCTCCTTCAGGTGCAGCATCTTTAGCCGCTTTCTCCCTTGCCCCTTCACAGCCACCCTCCTCCACTCCGCCTCTGCCCTTGAGCGATTCCTGCTCCTCTGCCCACAGCAGCCAGGTGTCCGTGAAGGAAATATTTGAGCGGAAGAAGCCAATTTCTGCCAGTCACCCCCTTGCCCAGTATCTGACAGCTGGCTTGGCGGAACTGTTAGCTCGCCAGCTGTTACCAGACCAGCTGGTGGACTCTGAGGCCTTCCATAAATTTGTGGCCATTGTGACACCGTAGTGGAAGATACCAGGCCGCAATTATTTCTCTAAAAAGGTGATACCCAAACTGTACCGTGAAGTTGAGAGGCAAGTGGTGTCATCTCTGGCACACAACGTTGGGTCAAGGGTCCACCTGACCATGGATGCCTGGTCTGCCAATCACGGTCAGGGCAGGTACATAACTTACACAGTCTATTGGGGCAACCTGGTTACCGCTGAAAAGCAGGGAGTACGTGGCTGTGCAACAGACCAACTTGTGACACCTCCATGGCTTGCAGGCAGGCCTCCTGCCACCTCCTCTTCTTCTCCTCCTACTCCTACTCCTCCTGCTACATCCTCTTCACTATCGTCCTCCTCCTTGGCTGAATGGCAGTTCAACTCTACTGCTGCTGCGATCTCCTCTCCAGCTACACAGCCCCATCTCCCCAGGGCCTATGCTGCACGCCATCTTAGACATGTCTTGCCTCAAAGTGGAGAGTCACACTGGAGCAGCTCTTCTGGCTGCTCTTAACAAACAGGTGGATCAGTGGCTGACCTCACATTAGCTGTAGATCGGCAACGTGGTGTGTGACAACGGCAGCAATCTCCTTTCCGCTTTGAATTTGGGAAAGCTGACACATGTACCCTGCATGGCACAAGTGCTGAATCTAGTCATTCAAAGATTTGTATCAAAGTACCCAGGCTTAGAGTACGTCCTGAAGCAGGCCAGGAAGTTGTGTGGGCATTTCAGGCGGTCTTACACGGCCATGGCACGCTTTGCGGACATTCAGCGGAGAAACAACTTGCCGGTGAGACGCTTGGTATGTGATAGCCTGACTCGCTGGAATTCGACCCTGGTCATGTTCTCTCGCCTGCTAGAATAGGAGAAAGCTGTCACCCAGTACCTGTACAATTACAGTAAAAGGACACAATCTGGGGAGATGGGGATGTTCTGGCCCAACAACTGGACACTGATGCGAAATGCATGCAGGCTCATGCGGCCGTTTGTGGAGGTGACCAACCTGGTGAGTCGCAGTGAAGGCACCATCAGCGACTTGATCCCGTACGCGCACTTCCAGGAGCGTGCCGTGAGTAGAGTGGTGGATCAAGCTGTGGAGGAGCACGAACAGGAACAGTTATGGGAGGAACAGTTGTGGGAGCAATTTTCATCAGAGCCAGATGTTTCCTCAACACCTGCTGCAGCACAGAGGGGGAGGAGGAGGAAGAGTCGTGTGGGGAAGAGGAGTCAGACTCAGATGATGAGGAAGGTGTTTCTTTGGAGGTGGAAGAGGCGGCAGAAGAACAACCGCAGCAGGCATTGCAAGGGGCTTGTGCTGCTCGATGTTCCCGTGGTATTGTTCGTGGCTGGGGGGAGGGGGAGGACTTACCTGACATCACTGAGGAAGAGCAAGAGGAGATGTATAGTATGTCTGGATCCAACTTTGTGCAGATGGCATCTTTCATGCTGTCCAGCCTGTTGAGGGACCCCCGTATAAAAAAACTCAAGAGGAATGAGCTGTGCTGGGTGGCCACGCTACTAGACCCTCGGTATAGGCACAAAGTGGCGGACATGTTACCAACTCACCTGAAGGCAGAAAGGATGCAGCACTTGCAGAACAAGCTGGCAACTATGCTTTACAATGCGTTTAAGGATGATGTCACAGCACAACACAATAAAGGTACCACTGCCAGTAATCCTCCTCCCATGTCCACACAGGCAAGGACAGGACACTCCAGCGATCTCATGGTGATGTCGGACATGCGGACATTCTTTGATCCAACGCATCACCTTAGCCTTTCTGGATCCACCCTCCACCAACGCCTGGACCGGCAAGTAGCCGACTACCTGGCCTTAAGTGTGGATGTAGACACTGTGAGCAGCGATGAACCCTTGGACTACTGGGTGCGCAGGCTTGACCTGTGGCCAGAGCTGTCCCAATTTGCCATCCAAATTCTGTCTTGCCCTGCCTCAAGCGTCCTGTCAGAAAGGACCTATAGTGCAGCTGGAGGCATTGTCACAGAGAAGAGAAGTTGCCTAAGTCACAAAAGTGTTCAGTACCTCACCTTTATCAAAATGAATGAGGCATGGATTCCAGAGGGCTACTGCCCGCCCGAAGACTAAGTCAGTCCCCACGCACAGCATCTCTGCCTGCATGCCGTGTGACGGGCTGCCTGCCCCAAGACTAAGTCGCTCCCTACACAGCACCTCTGCCCGCAGACCGCTTGACTGCCTTCTCTGCCACCACCAAAAGAGTCCAGAACTCCAGGCGGATTCCTGAATTTTTAAGGCCGCTGCTAGCAGAGGCCGCTATAATAATTTTTCTGGAGCGTGTACATGCCTGCCTAATTTTTTTGGCTGCACTGCAGCTGCAACAACAAAACAAAACGCATGTACATGTACCCATTCTCCTTCCCAATACATGTAACCATTTCCCTTGGTGAAGGGGCTTGCATATCACAATGAAGCAATGACCACCGGCTATATGAGTGTCTCGGGGGGTGGCACATCAAAGATAATAAGGCCGTTGCTTCATTGTGGACAGACCAAATTTGATCAGCTGGACAGTCACTGTTCTGTCATTCAGCTACCTCAGCCTGACTTTATGGGCTGGAAAGCTGCCATCACCTGCACTCTCGTCATGGTGCGCACCAGTTCAGCACGGCCATCACTACGCAAACAGCTGTTTTCGGTGCGTTACACAGTGAGTTTGGTGTGTCAGAGTGAAGCAGTACTCTAATTACACTCCCTGATTGATGTATACACGTGCAAGATGTTTTACAGCACTTTAGGCCTGCAATTTAGCATTCAATGTGATTTCTGCCCTTAAAACGCTGCTTTGCGTCCAATCCAGATTTCTCCCTGGGACTTTTGGCATCTATCCCACTTTGCCATGCCCCCCTCTAGGTGTTAGACCCCTTGAAACATCTTTTCCATAACTTTTGTTGCCAGCATAAGTGTTTCTAGTTTTCAAAGTTCGCCTCCCCATTGAAGTCTATTGCAGTTCGCGAACGTTCGCGTGAATTGAACATTTGGAGAAGGTTTGCGAACCCGGCTCACGAACCTAAAATTGGAGGTTTGGGACATCTCTATAGAGGACATGTCCAGGAGCAAGAAGAAGAAAAAAAGGGGGTGAAACTGCTGGAGCCCTGGTATCTGCAGCTCAGAAACAAGCAAAGCAGTCAGCCTGCAACACTAGGAGCAAGATGGCCCCTGATAGTGAAGACTCTCTAGGGTGGCTTCTCAAGCCCTGATAAGCAAACCCCTCGCATCTTCATACAGCACTAAGAAGATTACCAGTCCCTGCGTGCCCGATTATCCTAGGAATCCCCAGTGGCGGACATTATTTCCTCACTGAGCTTAAAGAAGCTGTAGGTGACATTTCCCCCCAACTCCGAGAACTAGGTGGCCACGTGGCTGATCTTGAAGAGCAAACGGACTCCATTACTGATGCCTTAGAAGCTGACAAGACGTTTATGGATGAGCAATTGGCAAAAATCCACACCGTTGAATTGAAACTTGAGGATGTGGAGAATAGGAGTAGGAGAGCGAATATTAGAATTTGGGGCCTACCTGAGACAATAACGGAGCTGAAGCCTACGGCCCTCAATATTTTTAGTGCCCTCCTTCCTCAAGTGGGCCAAGCCTCATTCCGTATGGTTCACATTCACCGAGCACTAGGCCTCACAACACAGATCTGCCAGGGGACGTGATCTTAAAGCTACAGTTTGAAGAGGTCCATGATCTGATCCTGGAGGCTGCATGAAACATCAAACCATTGGCAGGTGTCCTTCCATGGTGCAACTCTTCGCAGACTTGGCCCCATTCCAACATCCAGTTTCAGAGGCAGCCGAAGCCGATTACTCTCTCACTACAGAAGGAGTCTGTGCGTTACCGCTGGGGATTCCCGTTTGCTTTCAACTTCCAGCATGGGGGTAGTGTTGGGCGAACAGTGTTCGCCACTGTTCGGGTTCTGCAGAACATCACCCTGTTCGGGGGATGTTTGAGTTCGGCCGAACACCTGATGGTATTCGGCCAAACTGTTCGGCCGTATGGCCGAACTAAGAGCGCATGGCCGAACGTTCGGCTAGCGCTGTGATTGGCCGAACGGGTCACGTGTAGTGTTGGGCGAACATCTAGATGTTCGGGTTCGGGCCGAATATGGCCGCGATGTTCGGGTGTTCGAGCCGAACTCCGAACATATTGGAAGTCAATGGGGACCCGAACTTTCATGCTTTGTAAAGCCTCCTTACATGCTACATACCCCAAATTTACAGGGTATGTGCACATTGGGAGTGGGTACAAGAGGAATTTTTTTTTTAGCAAAAAGAGCTTACAGTTTTTGAGAAAATCGATTTTAAAGTTTCAAAGGGAAAACTGTCTTTTAAATGCGGGAAATGTCTGTTTTCTTTGCACAGGTAACATGCTTTTTGTCGGCATGCAGTCATAAATGTAATACAGATAAGAGGTTCCAGGAAAAGGGACCGGTAACGCTAACCCAGCAGCAGCACACGTGATGAAACAGGAGGAGGGCGGCGCAGGAGGAGAAGGCCACGCTTTGAGACACAACAACCCAGGCCTTGCATGAGGACAAGAAGCGTGCGGATAGCAATTTGCATTTTGGTCGGCATGCAGTCATAAATATAAAACAGATGAGAGGTTCCAGGAAAAGGGACCGGTAACGCTAACCCAGCAGCAGCACACGTGATGGAACAGGAGGAGGGCGGCGCAGGAGGAGAAGGCCACGCTTTGAGACACAACAACCCAGGCCTTGCATGAGGACAAGAAGCGTGCGGATAGCAATTTGCATTTTGTCGGCATGCAGTCATAAATGTAATACAGATGAGAGGTTCCAGGAAAAGGGACCGGTAACGCTAACCCAGCAGCAGCACACGTGATGGAACAGGAGGAGGGCGGCGCAGGAGGAGAAGGCCACGCTTTGAGACACAACAACCCAGGCCTTGCATGAGGACAAGAAGCATGCGGATAGCAATTTGCATTTTGTCGCCATGCAGTCATAAATGTAATACAGATGAGAGGTTCAATAAACAGGGAGCGGAAACGCTAACCCATCACAGATGTTCATTGTTCATGTTACTTGGTTGGGGTCCGGGAGTGTTGCGTAGTCGTTTCCAATCCAGGATTGATTCATTTTAATTTGAGTCAGACGGTCTGCATTTTCTGTGGAGAGGCGGATACGCCGATCTGTGACGATGCCTCCAGCAGCACTGAAACAGCGTTCCGACATAACGCTGGCTGCCGGGCAAGCCAGCACCTCTATTGCGTACATTGCCAGTTCGTGCCGGGTGTCTAGCTTTGATACCCAATAGTTGAAGGGTGCAGATGGATTGTTCAACACAGCTATGCCATCTGACATGTAGTCCTTGACCATCTTCTCCAGGCGATCGGTGTTGGAGGTGGATCTGCACGCTTGCTGTTCTGTGTGCTGCTGCATGGGTGTCAGAAAATTTTCCTACTCCAAGGACACTGCCGATACCATTCCCTTTTGGGCACTAGCTGCGGCTTGTGTTGTTTGCTGCCCTCCTGGTCGTCCTGGGTTTGCGGAAGTCAGTCTGTCGGCGTACAACTGGCTAGAGGAGGGGGAGGATGTCAATCTCCTCTCTAAAGTCTCCACAAGGGCCTGCTGGTATTTTTCCATTTTGACCTGTCTGACTCTTTCTTCAATCAGTTTTGGAACATTGTGTTTGTACCATGGATCCAGAAGGGTATAAACCCAGTAATTGGTGTTGTCCAGAATGCGCACAATGCGTGGGCTGCGTTCAATGCAGTCCTAGGCCGAAGAGGTCATAGCCTAGGGTCACAAAAACCTGTTTATTTGGGCAATTTCAATGGTAGTGATGCTGACGTACATAAATCTAAGCCATGGCCGTTAGCAACGTCTGAATTTCATGAAATGTCTCATGCAGGTAGAAGACATATTGTTAGACTTGGATTCCAAAGATGGGGTCCCTACATCTCTGCAAACCAGAGTTACAGGGGTCCAAAATTGGTAAAATCCCCCATAGGCTTTCATTGCCTCCCTATTTCACTTTCCAAAGTCTCACATCTTTTCAAAGGGCAATTGCTCAGCAGTGGCAAATTTTCTATCATTGTAGGGACCCTTAGGGGGAACATGACTGGTGAGTTTCGGGCCCCTAGGCCGAAGAGGTCATAGCCTAGGGTCACAAAAACCTGTTTATTTGGGCTATTTCAATGGTAGTGATGCTGACGTACATATATCTCAGCCATGGCCGTTAGCAACGTCTGAATTTCACGAAATGTCTCATGCAGGTAGAAGACATATTGTTAGACTTGGATTCCAAAGATGGGGTCCCTACATCTCTGCAAACCAGAGTTACAGGGGTGCAAAATTGGTAAAATCCCCCATAGGCTTTCATTGCCTCCCTATTTCACTTTCCAAAATCTCACATCTTTTCAAAGGGCAATTGCTCAGCAGTGGCAAATTTTTAAGCATTGTAGGGACCCTTAGGGGGAACATGACTGGTGAGTTTTGGGTCCCTAGGCCGAAGAGGACATAGCCTAGGGTCACAAAAACCTGTTTATTTGGGCAATTTCAATGGTGGCGAGTCTGACGTACATAAATCGCAGCAATGGCCGTTAGCAACGTCTGAATCTCACGAAATGTCTCATGCAGGTAGAAGACATATTGTTAGACTTGGATTCCAAAGATGGGGTCTCTACATCTCTGCAAACCAGAGTTACAGGGCTCCAAAATTGGTAAAATCCCCCATAGGCTTTCATTGGGCCTACTATTTACCGTTCCAAAATCTCACACCATTTCAAAGGGCAATGGCTCAGCAGTGGCAAAACTCACCAGTCATGATCCCCCTAAGAGTCCCTACAATGCTAGAAAATTTGGTACTGCTGAGCCATTGCCCTTTGAAAAGATGTGAGATTTTGGAAAGTGAAATAGGGAGGCAATGAAAGCCTATGCGGGATTTTACCAATTTTGCACCCCTGTAACTCTGGTTTGCAGAGATTTAGGGACCCCATCTTTGGAATCCAAGTCTAACAATATGTCTTCTACCTGCATGAGACATTTCGTGAAATTCAGACGTTGCTAACGGCCATGGCTGAGATTTATGTACGTCAGCATCACTACCATTGAAATAGCCCAAATAAACAGGTTTTTGTGACCCTAGGCTATGACCTCTTCGGCCTAGGGGCCCGAAACTCACCAGTCATGTTCCCCCTAAGGGTCCCTACAATGCTAGAAAATTTGCCACTGCTGAGCAATTGCCCTTTGAAAAGATGTGAGATTTTGGAAAGTGAAATAGGGAGGCAATGAAAGCCTATGGGGGATTTTACCAATTTTGGACCCCTGTAACTCTGGTTTGCAGAGATGTAGGGACCCCATCTTTGGAATCCAAGTCTAACAATATGTCTTCTACCTGCATGAGACATTTCGTGAAATTCAGACGTTGCTAACGGCCATGGCTGAGATTTATGTACGTCAGCATCACTACCATTGAAATAGCCCAAATAAACAGGTTTTTGTGACCCTAGGCTATGACCTCTTCGGCCTAGGGGCCCGAAACTCACCAGTCATGTTCCCCCTAAGGGTCCCTACAATGCTAGAAAATTTGCCACTGCTGAGCAATTGCCCTTTCAAAAGATGTGAGATTTTAGAAAGTGAAATAGGGAGGCAATGAAAGCCTATGGGGGATTTTACCAATTTTGGACCCCTGTAACTCTGGTTTGCAAAGATGTAGGGACCCCATCTTTGGAATCCAAGTCTAACAATATGTCTTCTACCTGCATGAGACATCTCGTGAAATTCAGACGTTGCTAACGGCCATGGCTGAGATTTATGTACGTCAGCATCACTACCATTGAAATAGCCCAAATAAACAGGTTTTTGTGACCCTAGGCTATGACCTCTTCAGCCTAGGGGCCCGAAACTCACCAGTCATGTTCCCCCTAAGGGTCCCTACAATGCTAGAAAATTTGCCACTGCTGAGCAATTGCCCTTTGAAAAGATGTGAGATTTTGGAAAGTGAAATAGGGAGGCAATTAAAGCCTATAGGGGATTTTACCAATTTTGGACCCCTGTAACTCTGGTTTGCAGAGATGTAGGGACCCCATCTTTGGAATCCAAGTCTAACAATATGTCTTCTACCTGCATGAGACATTTCGTGAAATTCAGATGTTGCTAACGGCCATGGCTGAGATTTATGTACGTCAGCATCACTACCATTGAAATAGCCCAAATAAACAGGTTTTTGTGACCCTAGGCTATGACCTCTTCGGCCTAGGGGCCCGAAACTCACCAGTCATGTTCCCCCTAAGGGTCCCTACAATGCTAGAAAATTTGCCACTGCTGAGCAATTGCCCTTTGAAAAGATGTGAGATTTTGGAAAGTGAAATAGGGAGGCAATGAAAGCCTATGGGGGATTTTACCAATTTTTGCACCCCTGTAACTCTGGTTTGCAGAGATGTAGGGACCCCATCTTTGGAATCCAAGTCTAACAATATGTCTTCTACCTGCATGAGACATCTCGTGAAATTCAGACGTTGCTAACGGCCATGGCTGAGATTTATGTACGTCAGCATCACTACCATTGAAATAGCCCAAATAAACAGGTTTTTGTGACCCTAGGCTATGACCTCTTCAGCCTAGGGGCCCGAAACTCACCAGTCATGTTCCCCCTAAGGGTCCCTACAATGCTAGAAAATTTGCCACTGCTGAGCAATTGCCCTTTGAAAAGATGTGAGATTTTGGAAAGTGAAATAGGGAGGCAATTAAAGCCTATGGGGGATTTTACCAATTTTGGACCCCTGTAACTCTGGTTTGCAGAGATGTAGGGACCCCATCTTTGGAATCCAAGTCTAACAATATGTCTTCTACCTGCATGAGACATTTCGTGAAATTCAGATGTTGCTAACGGCCATGGCTGAGATTTATGTACGTCAGCATCACTACCATTGAAATAGCCCAAATAAACAGGTTTTTGTGACCCTAGGCTATGACCTCTTCAGCCTAGGGGCCCGAAACTCACCAGTCATGTTCCCCCTAAGGGTCCCTACAATGCTAGAAAATTTGCCACTGCTGAGCAATTGCCCTTTGAAAAGATGTGAGATTTTGGAAAGTGAAATAGGGAGGCAATTAAAGCCTATGGGGGATTTTACCAATTTTGGACCCCTGTAACTCTGGTTTGCAGAGATGTAGGGACCCCATCTTTTGAATCCAAGTCTAACAATATGTCTTCTACCTGCATGAGACATTTCGTGAAATTCAGACGTTGCTAACGGCCATGGCTGAGATTTATGTACGTCAGCATCACTACCATTGAAATAGCCCAAATAAACAGGTTTTTGTGACCCTAGGCTATGACCTCTTCGGCCTAGGGGCCCGAAACTCACCAGTCATGTTCCCCCTAAGGGTCCCTACAATGCTAGAAAATTTGCCACTGCTGAGCAATTGCCCTTTGAAAAGATGTGAGATTTTGGAAAGTGAAATAGGGAGGCAATTAAAGCCTATGGGGGATTTTACCAATTTTGGACCCCTGTAACTCTGGTTTGCAGAGATGTAGGGACCCCATCTTTGGAATCCAAGTCTAACAATATGTCTTCTACCTGCATGAGACATCTCGTGAAATTCAGACGTTGCTAACGGCCATGGCTGAGATTTATGTACGTCAGCATCACTACCATTGAAATAGCCCAAATAAACAGGTTTTTGTGACCCTAGGCTATGACCTCTTCAGCCTAGGGGCCCGAAACTCACCAGTCATGTTCCCCCTAAGGGTCCCTACAATGCTAGAAAATTTGCCACTGCTGAGCAATTGCCCTTTGAAAAGATGTGAGATTTTGGAAAGTGAAATAGGGAGGCAATTAAAGCCTATGGGGGATTTTACCAATTTTGGACCCCTGTAACTCTGGTTTGCAGAGATGTAGGGACCCCATCTTTGGAATCCAAGTCTAACAATATGTCTTCTACCTGCATGAGACATTTCGTGAAATTCAGATGTTGCTAATGGCCATGGCTGAGATTTATGTACGTCAGCATCACTACCATTGAAATAGCCCAAATAAACAGGTTTTTGTGACCCTAGGCTATGACCTCTTCGGCCTAGGGGCCCGAAACTCACCAGTCATGTTCCCCCTAAGGGTCCCTACAATGCTAGAAAATTTGCCACTGCTGAGCAATTGCCCTTTGAAAAGATGTGAGATTTTGGAAAGTGAAATAGGGAGGCAATTAAAGCCTATGGGGGATTTTACCAATTTTGCACCCCTGTAACTCTGGTTTGCAGAGATGTAGGGACCCCATCTTTGGAATCCAAGTCTAACAATATGTCTTCTACCTGCATGAGACATTTCGTGAAATTCAGACGTTGCTAACGGCCATGGCTGAGATTTATGTACGTCAGCATCACTACCATTGAAATAGCCCAAATAAACAGGTTTTTGTGACCCTAGGCTATGACCTCTTCGGCCTAGGGGCCCGAAACTCACCAGTCATGTTCCCCCTAAGGGTCCCTACAATGCTAGAAAATTTGCCACTGCTGAGCAACTGCCCTTTGAAAAGATGTGAGATTTTGGAAAGTGAAATAGGGAGGCAATTAAAGCCTATAGGGGATTTTACCAATTTTGGACCCCTGTAACTCTGGTTTGCAGAGATGTAGGGACCCCATCTTTGGAATCCAAGTCTAACAATATGTCTTCTACCTGCATGAGACATTTCGTGAAATTCAGATGTTGCTAACGGCCATGGCTGAGATTTATGTACGTCAGCATCACTACCATTGAAATAGCCCAAATAAACAGGTTTTTGTGACCCTAGGCTATGACCTCTTCGGCCTAGGGGCCCGAAACTCACCAGTCATGTTCCCCCTAAGGGTCCCTACAATGCTAGAAAATTTGCCACTGCTGAGCAATTGCCCTTTGAAAAGATGTGAGATTTTGGAAAGTGAAATAGGGAGGCAATGAAAGCCTATGGGGGATTTTACCAATTTTTGCACCCCTGTAACTCTGGTTTGCAGAGATGTAGGGACCCCATCTTTGGAATCCAAGTCTAACAATATGTCTTCTACCTGCATGAGACATCTCGTGAAATTCAGACGTTGCTAACGGCCATGGCTGAGATTTATGTACGTCAGCATCACTACCATTGAAATAGCCCAAATAAACAGGTTTTTGTGACCCTAGGCTATGACCTCTTCAGCCTAGGGGCCCGAAACTCACCAGTCATGTTCCCCCTAAGGGTCCCTACAATGCTAGAAAATTTGCCACTGCTGAGCAATTGCCCTTTGAAAAGATGTGAGATTTTGGAAAGTGAAATAGGGAGGCAATTAAAGCCTATGGGGGATTTTACCAATTTTGGACCCCTGTAACTCTGGTTTGCAGAGATGTAGGGACCCCATCTTTGGAATCCAAGTCTAACAATATGTCTTCTACCTGCATGAGACATTTCGTGAAATTCAGATGTTGCTAACGGCCATGGCTGAGATTTATGTACGTCAGCATCACTACCATTGAAATAGCCCAAATAAACAGGTTTTTGTGACCCTAGGCTATGACCTCTTCGGCCTAGGGGCCCGAAACTCACCAGTCATGTTCCCCCTAAGGGTCCCTACAATGCTAGAAAATTTGCCACTGCTGAGCAATTGCCCTTTGAAAAGATGTGAGATTTTGGAAAGTGAAATAGGGAGGCAATGAAAGCCTATGGGGGATTTTACCAATTTTTGCACCCCTGTAACTCTGGTTTGCAGAGATGTAGGGACCCCATCTTTGGAATCCAAGTCTAACAATATGTCTTCTACCTGCATGAGACATCTCGTGAAATTCAGATGTTGCTAACGGCCATGGCTGAGATTTATGTACGTCAGCATCACTACCATTGAAATAGCCCAAATAAACAGGTTTTTGTGACCCTAGGCTATGACCTCTTCAGCCTAGGGGCCCGAAACTCACCAGTCATGTTCCCCCTAAGGGTCCCTACAATGCTAGAAAATTTGCCACTGCTGAGCAATTGCCCTTTGAAAAGATGTGAGATTTTGGAAAGTGAAATAGGGAGGCAATTAAAGCCTATGGGGGATTTTACCAATTTTGGACCCCTGTAACTCTGGTTTGCAGAGATGTAGGGACCCCATCTTTTGAATCCAAGTCTAACAATATGTCTTCTACCTGCATGAGACATTTCGTGAAATTCAGACGTTGCTAACGGCCATGGCTGAGATTTATGTACGTCAGCATCACTACCATTGAAATAGCCCAAATAAACAGGTTTTTGTGACCCTAGGCTATGACCTCTTCGGCCTAGGGGCCCGAAACTCACCAGTCATGTTCCCCCTAAGGGTCCCTACAATGCTAGAAAATTTGCCACTGCTGAGCAATTGCCCTTTGAAAAGATGTGAGATTTTGGAAAGTGAAATAGGGAGGCAATTAAAGCCTATGGGGGATTTTACCAATTTTGGACCCCTGTAACTCTGGTTTGCAGAGATGTAGGGACCCCATCTTTGGAATCCAAGTCTAACAATATGTCTTCTACCTGCATGAGACATCTCGTGAAATTCAGACGTTGCTAACGGCCATGGCTGAGATTTATGTACGTCAGCATCACTACCATTGAAATAGCCCAAATAAACAGGTTTTTGTGACCCTAGGCTATGACCTCTTCAGCCTAGGGGCCCGAAACTCACCAGTCATGTTCCCCCTAAGGGTCCCTACAATGCTAGAAAATTTGCCACTGCTGAGCAATTGCCCTTTGAAAAGATGTGAGATTTTGGAAAGTGAAATAGGGAGGCAATTAAAGCCTATGGGGGATTTTACCAATTTTGGACCCCTGTAACTCTGGTTTGCAGAGATGTAGGGACCCCATCTTTGGAATCCAAGTCTAACAATATGTCTTCTACCTGCATGAGACATTTCGTGAAATTCAGATGTTGCTAATGGCCATGGCTGAGATTTATGTACGTCAGCATCACTACCATTGAAATAGCCCAAATAAACAGGTTTTTGTGACCCTAGGCTATGACCTCTTCGGCCTAGGGGCCCGAAACTCACCAGTCATGTTCCCCCTAAGGGTCCCTACAATGCTAGAAAATTTGCCACTGCTGAGCAATTGCCCTTTGAAAAGATGTGAGATTTTGGAAAGTGAAATAGGGAGGCAATGAAAGCCTATGGGGGATTTTACCAATTTTGCACCCCTGTAACTCTGGTTTGCAGAGATGTAGGGACCCCATCTTTGGAATCCAAGTCTAACAATATGTCTTCTACCTGCATGAGACATTTCGTGAAATTCAGACGTTGCTAACGGCCATGGCTGAGATTTATGTACGTCAGCATCACTACCATTGAAATAGCCCAAATAAACAGGTTTTTGTGACCCTAGGCTATGACCTCTTCGGCCTATGGGCCCGAAACTCACCAGTCATGTTCCCCCTAAGGGTCCCTACAATGCTAGAAAATTTGCCACTGCTGAGCAACTGCCCTTTGAAAAGATGTGAGATTTTGGAAAGTGAAATAGGGAGGCAATGAAAGCCTATGGGGGATTTTACCAATTTTGGACCCCTGTAACTCTGGTTTGCAGAGATGTAGGGACCCCATCTTTGGAATCCAAGTCTAACAATATGTCTTCTACCTGCATGAGACATTTCGTGAAATTCAGACGTTGCTAATGGCCATGGCTGAGATTTATGTACGTCAGCATCACTACCATTGAAATAGCCCAAATAAACAGGTTTTTGTGACCCTAGGCTATGACCTCTTCAGCCTAGGGGCCCAAAACTCACCAGTCATGTTCCCCCTAAGGGTCCCTACAATGCTAGAAAATTTGCCACTGCTGAGCAATTGCCCTTTGAAAAGATGTGAGATTTTGGAAAGTGAAATAGGGAAGCAATTAAAGCCTATGGGGGATTTTACCAATTTTGGACCCCTGTAACTCTGGTTTGCAGAGATGTAGGGACCCCATCTTTGGAATCCAAGTCTAACAATATTTCTTCTACCTGCATGAGACATTTCGTGAAATTCAGACGTTGCTAACGGCCATGGCTGAGATTTATGTACGTCAGCATCACTACCATTGAAATAGCCCAAATAAACAGGTTTTTGTGACCCTAGGCTATGACCTCTTCGGCCTAGGGGCCCGAAACTCACCAGTCATGTTCCCCCTAAGGGTCCCTACAATGCTAGAAAATTTGCCACTGCTGAGCAATTGCCCTTTGAAAAGATGTGAGATTTTGGAAAGTGAAATAGGGAGGCAATGAAAGCCTATGGGGGATTTTACCAATTTTGGACCCCTGTAACTCTGGTTTGCAGAGATGTAGGGACCCCATCTTTGGAATCCAAGTCTAACAATATGTCTTCTACCTGCATGAGACATTTCGTGAAATTCAGACGTTGCTAACGGCCATGGCTGAGATTTATGTGCGTCAGCATCACTACCATTGAAATTGCCCAAATAAACAGGTTTTTGTGACCCTAGGCTATGACCTCTTCGGCCTAGGACTGCATTGAACGCGACCCACGCATTGTGCGCATTCTGGACAACACCAATTACTGGGTTTATACCCTTCTGGATCCACGGTACAAACACAATGTTCCAAAACTGCTTGAAGAAAGAGTCAGACAGGTCGAAATGGAAGAATACCAGCAGGCCCTTGTGGAGACTTTAGAGAGGAGATTGACATCCTCCCCCTCCTCTAGCCAGTTGTACGTCGACAGACTGACTTCCGCAAACTCAGGACGACCAGGAGGGCAGCAAACAACACAAGCCGCAGCTAGTGCCCAAAAGGGAATGGTATCGGCAGTGTCCTTGGAGTGGGAACATTTTCTGACACCCATGCAGCAGCACACAGAACAGCAAGCGTGCAGATCCACCTCCAACACCGATCGCCTGGAGAAGATGGTCAAGGACTACATGTCAGATGGCATAGCTGTGTTGAACAATCCATCTGCACCCTTCAACTATTGGGTATCGAAGCTAGACACCTGGCACGAACTGGCAATGTACGCAATAGAGGTGCTGGCTTGCCCGGCAGCCAGCGTTATGTCGGAACGCTGTTTCAGTGCTGCCGGAGGCATCGTCACAGATCGGCGTATCCGCCTCTCCACAGAAAATGCAGACCGTCTGACTCAAATTAAAATGAATCAATCCTGGATTGGAAACGACTACGCAACACTCCCGGACCCCAACCAAGTAACATGAACAATGAACATCTGTGATGGGTTAGCGTTTCCGGTCCCTGTTTATTGAACCTCTCATCTGTATTACATTTATGACTGCATGGCGACAACATGCAAATTGCTATCCGCATGCTTCTTGTCCTCATGCAAGGCCTGGGTTGTTGTGTCTCAAAGCGTGGCCTTCTCCTCCTGCGCCACCCTCCTCCTGTTCCTGCTGCTGGGTTAGCGTTACCGGTCCCTTTTCCTGGAACCTCTTATATGTATTACATTTATGACTGCATGCCGACAAAAAGCATGTTACCTGTGCAAATAAAACAGACATTTCCTGCATTTAAAAGACATTTTTCCTTTTGAAACTTTAAAATCGATTTTCTCAAAAACTATAAGCTCTTTTTGCTAAATTTTTTTTCCTCTTGTACCCACTCCCAATGTGCACATACCCTGTAAATTTGGGGTATGTAGCATGTAAGGAGGCTTTACAAAGCATGAAAGTTCGGGTCCCCATTGACTTCCATTATGTTCGGAGTTCGGCTCGAACACCCGAACATCGCGGCCATGTTCGGCCTGTTCGGCCCGAACCCGAACATCTAGATGTTCGCCCAACACTACATGGGGGTAGGTCATTTGTTTGCCATACATTGGAAGAGGACCGCCACCATTTTAAGGTTGCTGGTATCCCTGTCAAACCTATCCCAGACCCACTAGAATCTGGTCAACCAGATCCAACCAACCTAGAATCTCTCAACATGCTGATCTTTAGTGACTCCTTTCCTGTAAGTACTGCTTCTTTCTTATGTTCCAAATCCCTGACTTAATGTACACTGGCCACACGGACTTGGCCAGGTTTTCTGGTGTCATGTCCCACTCTCTATGTCCTTGTCCCACTTGGGTCAGTCACTACACCCTCCGTTTACCTTAAAGAATATGCCACACAATCTACTTTGGAGGTCTTGAACCGGTGCCTGGGCCCTTCATTATGTTTTTCCTCTGCTAACCAGAGTCTCTTCATGGCTCTCCACCATGAACCACGTGGCCTTTTGTTTTTTGCTACCATTTACACATGAGTCCTGGGATTATGACTGCTGTTTATGCTGATTTGCTAGCCTCATGGTTGTTACAGGCTACCATTGGATTACTCCGTGTTTAAAGCACTCATCTACCACTTGCTGCACCGCTGGCCCTAACTCTCATTTCTTTTTGCTCAATCAGGGAAATGCAGAATGATCTATAGCTTGCAATTGGTTTTTGTTTATTTTTTACATGTGTTATGTCACTGTTTATTATTATAATGGTAACTAGGATGACAATACTGTGGATTGCCTCTCTGCGGCTTACAATAGGGCCTCACTGAACACTTCCTTTGTGTTGTACCAAATTATATGTAGCTAGTGAGTTGGCTTTTCAACAACTGAGTGCATTCTTAACCTTTCAGGGAAAATTTTACAACTGATTGCCCGACTAGGCCAGGAAAATGTAGATTTACCCCGAGCTCTGCTGCAGGGTTTTCCTAACCCCAGAAGTCCAACTCTGTCCATCACAAGGCCTTGGTGGCTGCTGAGAGGTATACCAATGCAAGGTGCCTAGAGATTACTGCCTGCTTTCTCCTATATAACAGACTTTAGGAACAGATGCTTGGACATTGGCACCTCTTGTTATCTGTTAGCCTTCTTTTTGTTCCTCCCTTATGGGTTACCACCTTGTTGCTATCATGCTTTGCCAGGTGGCCTTTTCATTCTACCAAATGTCAAGATTGATTTGAGTTGTAAATTAAGTACTGTCCTCCCTTTGATTCTTTGCATCACCGGCCTACTAATTATGCTGGCCATGCAACTTATCACATGACGGCCATTGTCCTCCTATAGGTGTCCTCACCCACTGTTACACTTCCTTACTGCTCTATGGTTATGCATTACCATTTCTGAGTTATCAAAATTGTTTACTTTATTTGCTCTTAAAGCACACAGGAGATAATGGGCCTATTTCTTTTTTCTAAAACTATTCAATATTAGCCCTGCTATCTATTTCGATGGCTACTCTTAACGTAATCTCCCATAATGCCAAGGGACTAAATTCGCACATGAAATGAAGAAAAGCATTTCTTGAATACCAGAAATGTCGTGTTGACATACTTTGTATTCAGGAGACTCATTTCTCACAACAATCAATGCCCAAATACTTCCATAGGTCCTTTCAGAGGTTCTATGCCTCCTCGCTACTAAGAAACACAGGGGAGTGATTACCTTGCATCCTTCTTCCTCCAAGTGGCAACAACAAATGGCCTCTAAGCTTCTCCAATACTCATTACTGGTTGACACTTGGAGACAATGTAACCCTCAAATTAGAGGATATTCTTTTTAGTCATATGGTCATCGCACATATTTGAGAATTGACACTATCCTGTTATCTACAACACTAATACCCAATCTCATCTTCTCTAGGCATGTTGTAAACTCCTGATCAGATCATGACTTAGTATGGACGGCGTGCAGGTCTCTCAGCACCGCTCTTAGCCCACCTCCCTTGTTGGCTAAATGAAAGCTTACTATCTGATAATGAAAATTGTTTAGATATTGAAGAACAATTGATGCTACACTTTTATGAAAATGACTCTCCTGAGGTTAAGACCGATACCTTATGGCTGGCTCATAAGCTAATGATTAGAAGCCAATTTATTAAAATGGCTGCCAAGCATGGGAGGTCCAAGACTGAACGGCAATTGAACCTTGAACGCAGGCTCTCTCATCTCAAATTAGCTTAGGCTCACTCCCCAACACCATTTCTAGCCAAACAGATTCAAGACTTATCCAATCAGATAGATGTCCTTCTATCACCACGTACGGAGAAAGCTATGAGATGCACTAAGTCTAAAATATATCATCAATACAACAAGCCTAATTCCTGGCTTGCCAGGAAACTGCGAGTGATATACTCCTTGAACAAGGTCCTGCAGATCAGATTGCAGCACGAAGATGTTATGTCAGATCCAGTAAAAATACACAAAACATTTGTTAACTATTATAAATCACTATATGCTGAAAAACAGGTCTCTAGGGCCATCCCCTCAATAGCTGACTTCCTCTAACCTGTATCTACTCTGATTATTTCCCCAGATAAGGCTTCTGATCTTAATGTTCCCATCATGGAACTTGAAGTATATACGGCCATTAATAAACTTAAGAATGGTAAAGCCCCTGGCCCGGCCATCCTTAGCTTTCACTTTCAGATAATTTAGGCCTTAGGTCATCTGTTTTGTAAGTCCGATACCATGTAGTTACACTTTTAATGTTCCTTGGGAATTTGATTTGGTCCTTCATCTTTTGCTTTCCTATATCTCCTGTATATGTGATGTTCAGTGATTAAGCTATTTGAGAGCATTTCCAAGGTAACTGTTATTTTAATATTTTATTTTAGGCTCTACCAGAATATCAGATTCTTTTTGGAATCTTCAGAGGATAAAACAAGATGAAGTAGAGTTAATAAACCATGGAATCTCTAGAATAATGTACTTTCTAATTATCATTACAATGAATCCAATAGGGTTTTAAGACACTTTATTCCTTTTTCTCCAGTCTTTTATTTCATTCATTAAACTCATTACTTTTTCAAGTCTATATTACATGTTAAATATAGGCTGGTTCTTCAGATGTAAAGACTGAAACATTAAGATGTGAAGCAGTGCAAAAAGATCGCTGAAAAAAATAAGTCTCTTGTATTCTTTTTTGAGTACAAACTTGCAGTTTTCCTTCAATTTAAAGCTCTTATACTTCCCAGACTTACCAGTAAAATATTTTTAATATCCAGGAAGACAAGTGGTTCATAGATATTATTTTCTCTTAACACAAGCAGAAATCCATTCAAGAATTTCTAACCCATTTAAAACTAAAATACTTTTCTTCCTGGATTTGGCTTTAAAATAAAACTGTTGTAGAATGTAGAACTTGGAGCAAGCAGGAACACACAGATTTTCAAAGAGTTCATGGTGAAATCAATTGAGAATCTGTATGTAGTGTGTGGAGGGAATCAAGCAGCTAGATCCCTCTCTGATCAGATAATGATCGGAGAGGGATCTATATGCTGTCTTTCTTAAGAGTTCAGGAATTTGTAACACAATGTGGGAATGCAGCATCAAGAGTTGATGCCATCTATTGAAGATGTGAGATAAGGACTCATAAAGTGCATGGAAATGTCAGGAACATGTTCTTTTAGTGTCAAATAGAGTTATCATTTGGAGTTCAAAGGTCTTTCTTTTCTGTGCAGTTTTGAAATGTTTTTTTTTTTAAAGATTTTGTGGAGAGAGTAGAAGAGGTTGACAGCAGAGGGGAGGAAAGAGTTACTGAGTCTTGAAGTCCTGGTGGAAATGGCACAAAACCTTTGGCCTGAAGGGAGCCGACTGAAGAAGTGGTGGCCTGAGCTTGAGAGGTCATTGGCAATCCTTAACGCTGTGGAGTGCAGTCTGGAGTTGTAGAGGAGATTAAGTGGGGGAGGGGTTTCCCAATGATCCTCTCCACTGATCTGATGACCTTCTGAAGTTTGTATCTGCCACTGGTGGAGGAACGAGCGTACCAGACCAGGATGGATTAACAGAAGACAGATTCAGTAGTGGCGGTATAGAAGCTCGTCCACAACTCCTGGGCCATGCCAAACTTCTTCAGTTGGCGAAGGAAAAATAGCTTGCAGAAAACTCTTCTAACCTATCCTCTCACACTAACCCTAATACCACTATGCTTAACACTAACTGTTCCTAACGATAGGCCCAATACTAACCCTCCTACCGATATGCCTTACACTAACTGTAGCACATTACTGAATATGCAGCAGTATGATCTGCTGGTTATTTGCAGCTTTGGCATGGTTAAGTTCAGTTGTTAATGTTGGCATTATCGGAATTATCAGAATGAAGCTTCCTTTTAACCAGTTTGTGGCTGGGGTTGGGATTTCTGAAGACCAGAACCTGGGTTTCTGCAAACATTTCCTTTAGTGTGTCATCCTCTGTTACAAATTACTATGGAAAGCCCTAATTAGTGATTGGTTATACCTCTATGGCACCGTGTGGCAGCACGGTGGCATAGTGGTTAGCACTCTTGCCTTGCAGAGCTGGGTCCCCACTTAGAATCCCAGCCAGGTCAACATCTGTAAGGAGTTTGCATGTTCTCTCCTTGTCTGCGTGGATTTCCTCTGGCCACTCCGATTTCCTCCCATGTCCCAAAAACATACACATAAGTTAATAGCCCCCCTCCTAAATTGGCCCTAGACTACTATACATGCACTACACAATACATACATAGACATATGACTATGGTAGGGACTAGATTGTGAGCCCCTCTGAGGGACAGTTATGTGACATGACAATATACGCTGTACAGCGCTGCGTAATATGTCAGCGCTATAAAAATACTTAAATAAATTAAAAAAAAATCTTCACTACATGCTCACATTTAGTGATAGAACTAGTTCTATAAATTCATATGTTCATGTGTTCCTATTCATTTCTAATTCAGACATTTTAACAAAGGCAGTGATTTTTGAAATTTAATCCTAAAACTAAAAGGTAAAAGCTTGAATTAATACTAAAAGGTGTATAGCTAAAATGGCATTCATCTAGACATAGACGTTTCCATTTTTTTTTTTTTATTTATTCAGGAAATGCACTTTATCAAAATAACCAATCAAAAATCTTTTCATAAATTGCATCAGAGATCTTTAAAGAGGAGCTGTTAGGTATAGGGTCTCAGAGAAAAAAAAACACATATATCAGTAGCTAAATATTGGCTGTACTTACATTACATATGCATTTCACTGTCCACGTTAGGATTTCACAGAATTTTTATATAGTATTTGCAGAGCCAATTGTGATGTCATATCCTCCCTCACCCTGCTTCCTGATGGTTCGACTCACAAAAAAGATCCAGATCAAAGATCCTAAATGGTTCATGATCCGGACAACACAGAAGTGCAGTGAATATTAATTAGCCATGTGGCTAGGAACAATACCGGACTGGTGCAGTATACTCTAACAGATCATGTGCCCTGTGAACAGCACTTGATTTTTCAGAGCCGTGAGCTTGGCTGCAAGATACAGGCTGCTGTAACATGAGCCTGTAACTTCTCACTGTGAAAACAGCCTTAAGGCGGGGTAATCAAATGAAGGGGAGGACCAGGGAGAAAAAGCAGCCCCAGAATGCTTTGCAGTATCATGCGGCCTGAAGACCTGCGGCCTCCTGAGGAACTTGGGAATAAAGAGGCTTGCTATTAATCCAACAACAAAGTAAGAGAGATTTTTAACTTCAGTATTGCCTTTTTGGCTTCCTTCTAAACTGTTTAACACAGGAGAATAGAGGTTTAAATTAGTTTTTTTAGCCTGACAGTTACTCTTTAATCTCATGAGCTGGAGGCAAACATAGAGGGGCTATGATCTTATTTCAAAATATTTTTCCTCTATAACTAGAGATGTCGCGAACCTCCGATTTTCGGTTCGCGGAAGGTTCGGTTCGCGGAAAAGTTTGCGAACCGCAATAGACTTTAATGGGGATGCGAACTTTGAAAAAAAGAAAAATTTATGCTGGCAACAAAAGTGTTGGAAAACATGTTTCAAGGGGTCTAACACCTGGAGGGGGGCATGGCGGAGTGGGATACATGCCCAAAGACCCGGGGTAAAATCTAGATGTGACGCAAAGCAGCGTTTTAAGGGCAGAAAGGACATTGAATGCTAAATTGCAAGCCTAAAGTGCTTTCAAACATCTTGCATGTGTATACATCAATCAGGGAGTGTAATTAGAGTTCTGCTTCACACTGACGCACCAAACTCACTGTGTAATGCACCGCAAACAGTTGTTTGCGTAGTGACGGCCATGCTGGACTGGTGCGCACCGTGGCAAGAGTGTAGGCCGTGGCAGTTTTCAAGCCCATATGGCCGCCGGGCTGTGGTAGCTCAATGATATAACAACAGTGACTGTCCAGCTGATCAAATTTGGTCTGTCCACAATGAAGCAACGGCCTTATTATCTTCTTGTATGTAGGTAGGCATAAGTAGTTGTCCCAGTAGTTAGCTAGGCATAGGTAGGAGTCCCAGTATAGGTAGGTAGGCATAGGTAGGAGTCCCAGTATAGGTAGGTAGGCATAGGTAGTAGTCCCAGTATAGGTAGGTAGGCATAGGTAGGTTTCCCAGTAGTTAGCTAGGCATAGGTAGGAGTCCCAGTATAGGTAGGTAGGCATAGGTAGGAGTCCCAGTATAGGTAGGTAGGCATAGGTAGATGTCCCAGTAGTTAGCTAGGCATAGGTAGGAGTCCCAGTATAGGTAGGTAGGCATAGGTAGGAGTCCCAGTATAGGTAGGTAGGCATAGGTAGGTGCCTCAGTAGTTAGCTAGACATAGGTAGGAGACCCAGTAGTTAGCTAGGCATAGGTAGGAGACCCAGTAGTTAGCTAGGCATAGGTAGGAGTCCCAGTATAGGTAGGTAGGCATAGGTAGGTGTCCCAGTAGTTAGCTAGGCATAGGTATGAGTCCCAGTATAGGTAGGTAGGCATAGGTAGGAGTCCCAGTATAGGTAGGTAGGCATAGGTAGGTGCCTCAGTAGTTAGCTAGACATAGGTAGGAGACCCAGTAGTTAGCTAGGCATAGGTAGGAGACCCAGTATAGGTAGGTAGGCATAGGTAGGTCCCCTAGTATAGGTAGGTAGGTAGGTGTCCTCGTATAGGTAAGTAGGTGCCCCAGTAGTTAGTTAGGCATAGGTAGGTGTCCCAGTATAGATAGTTAGGCAGGGCCTGGCTGACACAGTAATAACAATTACCAAGGTCCAGCTGCAACAGATAGAGCTGTATAATGTCAGTGAGCAACACACACAAAAAAAACCACATCTGGAAAACATTATCTCTCAAAAGAGCTGTTGAGGGGTGCTATTTTAGCAATAACAATCAGCCAGGAGCAAGCCAAGACCAAGAGCCTAACTAATCTTTCCCTAGGAGAACAAGTCTGCAGCAGCTGTCCCTAGTCTGTCTCTAGCAGGCACATGAGTGAGTGTAATGGCCGGCAAACTTGCCTTATATAAGGTGGGGTGGGGCTCCAGGGCTTAGTGTAGCCTGAATGGCTACAATGTGCCTGCTGACTGTGATGCAGAGGGTCAAAGTTGACCCTCATAGTGCATTATGGGGCGAATCGAACTTCCGCAAAAGTTCGCTTGGTCCAGGCGAACGCGAACCCCCAAAGTTCGCCTGGAACCGTTCGCCGGCGAACCGTTCACTACATCTCTATCTACAACTAACACTACTTTGCTGAGGAAGCAGGAAGACTCCTGATAATAATAGGGTCAATGCTTGCACATAAACTCTGTATTATAACACCTCTCCAACGAAAAAATATATTCCACATTTACTATATTATGTGGGTATTTTAATTTCACCACTAACCCCAAATTTAACAGGATCTTAAATTTTATTTAAAAAAAGGCCTCAAGTGGGCTCACATCTATTATTCTTATCACAGCCCTCACATCCCACAAGAATTTTAATGATATGACATGTCAATTTGGAAGATTTTTAATAATGGAGAAAATTATGAATATGTATGGAAGCGGTGGGCGGCACTGACATACCCGCATCACGTGCAAGGCCCTTCTATAACAAATATTGTCTCCTATCTGCTTTTGGCCAAGCCCCTGATGAGCTATCCTTGACGAAACTAGTCGGGCGGAGCCCAGCAGCAGAGGAGATGCTGGGACACATGCGAAGGATTTGAAATGCGTATCTTTAAGGAAATTTTGTAAGTGCACTACTTTTTAAATACAAACAGTATTACACTATGCCAGTATCTTCTTGAGTTGAAGGTATGAGAATGAGGATGTGACTGGAGAATCTGCAATTATATAAGCGCATTAGCTGGTCTGTGCTGAGTCAGCCGGGAGATTCGGTGACGGTGAGAGGCTTGTATATTTAATCTCTGATCCATCTAACCTGTGGTGCTGGTTCACGCTAGTGGTTTGGATGTGTGTGGTACCACTGGAGGTTTCATAATAGTCAAGAGATACTGCACTCTGTTTTGTTATATTCATGTCCCTGCATGAGGTTGATGAAGAGGCGGAGGAGTCTGGAAGGAGGATCGTTTTTGCTGGCTGGGCCACATGTGTGTTTGCTGATCTGTATAGATTAGCCCGGAGTTCTGGTGAGCGTATTCTGGTTACTCATAGTGTGGAAAAAGACAATAATGAAGATTTATGATTGTGTCAAGCTGATAATTTGGACTTGAATGCACACGAGAACTGTTTTATTAAAATTTTTTAGAGGATTACTAAATGTTGAGCGCTTGGTCGGAACGATCCATAGGTCTAATAGTGGATAGTGATACATTTGATCTTAACAGGTTGTAAGGAGCGCACCCCTTTGCACATATATTTAGTAAAAATAACTTAATCAATAAAATTGCTTTTTTTTTTGTTTTGTTTTACAATATTCATGTATAAATTATTTAGCCAGTGTTTGCCCACTGTAAATCTTTAATCAACCCTAATTACATTCTGAAATTTATCACAGGTGGCAATATCTTACAGGTCAGGTGCAGTTCTGCGGAATGTTTTGAGAATTCAGAAGCTAGTAAAAATAATGCCTCGTCTCCCCAAATGCTTTAAGAGGCACATTCTGCATAGCTAAACAGCTTAGGCTAGGCATCGTTGGGATGGTGTATATATATATATATATATATATATATATATATATATATATATATATTCCCCATTTCCCTGGTATTCAGACTAATTCTTCCGCAGCCTACAATTTACAAGCTTCCCTGGACCTCAGATGGATAGTTTTCTTCCACATCAGTGGCAGCTTTATCCTACCAGAGCACAAATAAATCAGGCCTTATTATTCCATATTCATTTAATCCAGAGACATTAGTCAGAGAGACCTTTCTGTAGCCTAATAAACAGAGGCAGCAGCAGTTTTTCTTTATGGGAGCAGTTGTTCATCCTAAATTAGAGCTAGTGCTATAAAGAGACAGAAATGTTTCCAGCATGATTCAAGCCTGTACTACATTAAATTCTAAGACAATATGAAAATTGCACCCACGTGTACAAAATATATGGAGATCATAATTTTAATATTTCTATGTGTGGTGCTTTGTTATTTTTGCCCTACAAAATCACCTCCACTGGAACGAGTATATCTAATTATTGTTACTTAGAGTCAGCTAGCTAGATCCTTACAAAGTTTAATGAATTATAAAAGTAGTTGGAAATTGTATTTGTGTTTGAAAGCCATGCAAACTGTGGGCATCACTTTCAAGTGACCCTGTAGTGAGTCCATACAAATGAATCCACAGTCACATCCAGGGCCGGATTTACTCAGGAACTCAGGAGCCTGTAGGCACAGGTGTTTTGGCAACTTAAACTCTGCCCCTCAACACAGGTTGTGCTGTTGGGACATTTGGGATGTGTCCTAATGGTGCCCATACATGGTACACATTTTTTCACCCAATCTTACCATTTCTATGTAATATAAGGGAACTGCCTAAATTATCCTTTAAGTATATTCAATTAATTTACCCTTATACTACATAGAAATGGTAAGATTGGATGAAAAAAAATTGTACTATGTATGGGCACCATAAGAGTTGTGGGATGTGGCAAACGTGGCTTGTTACTATACCTTATGATCGTGCTTCACAAGTCCCAGGCTCCGCTCCTCCCTCCGATGCAGTTAGAGGTATGGTGATGCAGGCAGCATCACTCAGTCTCTGTCCTGTTGATGGTGCCTCTGCACTACACTACACTGGTGGAGTTCTTCTGTATTGTACGGGTCCTGGCTTGATGCATTTTCTTACCCTGATAATATCTCTTTCCTTCTGCATTACCACTTCAACTACCCAGTGAACTTAAAGAGACTCAGAGATGAACACAAGTACAGCTCTGATACTTACCCGGGGCTTCCTCCCGCCCCATAAACACGTCTAAGTCCCACGCCGTCCTCGCACGGTCCGCCGTTCAGCCGCGTTGAGCTCCGTTACCAGCCTCAGTGACGTCATTCCGGGTCTACTGCGCATGTGCACGAGGTCTGCGCATGTGCAGTAGACCCTGACTGGCATTGACTGGGGCTGGTAACAAAGCTCAACGCGGCTGAACGGCAGACCGCGGGAGGACAGAGTGGGACTTAGACGTGTCTATGGGGTGGGAAGAAGCGCCGGGTAAGTATCAGAACTGTACTTACAAGTTTGTCTCTGGGTCTCTTTAAATTATGGCAAAGAAAACAAAAAAAACAAACAAATGTAATTCAGTCTAGCCTGTTTGCTGCTGTTTACCATGTGATCACTCTTCACTCCTCCCTTGTAATTATTGATGGACGAACAAAACCAATAAACATTCACAAACTATTGAAAACTTTTCACCAAAAGAGCACGAACCGAACATTTGTGGCAAACCCCATTGACTCTAATTGCAGGCAAACTTCAGAAACCTTCAGAGCATATTTGCAGCCAGAATTTCTTTTAAAAGGCTATCAAAACTGTCAAAAAAAAAACAAACCATTTAATGGAATGGCAGAGGGAAATCAATGGCAACATTTTCCCCCAAAAGTATGAACTTTATGCAGAGGCTTTTTAATGTATTAATGTAAAAAAATGCTGCTTGTGGAGTGTGGTGCTCAAACTGTCCTACAATCTCATCAGTGATGTGAAACACTTTGTGTGACAATGTCTGGTGACACAATTTTTTTTAATGCACAGTGTGGTCACTCAATCACTATTTTAGCACAGTGACAGGCTGACACAGACTGTAATATATATATTTGTATATACTGTAAGCTTACTACGCACCACACCACAAACAGCAACAAAAAAATAACAGCAGAATCAGTCCTCAAAAGGACTATTGGGGTCTCTAGCTGAAGAACAGCAAGAAGCAGAACACCTATGGAAGCAGCTATACATCACTGGACTTACGGGTGAAGGGACAAAAAAATAGCTCTGTGCTAAAATATAGGGTGAACGCGAGCTTGGTGTACAGTTTACGGTAAATGCAAATGGCGAACAGCGAATGTTTGCCGGGAACTGTTTGTCCATCACTACTTCTAATGACTTGTGCCCTCACATGGAATAAAACATCAAACGGGAGGGGGTGAGCAATGATCATGTGGGAGCAAACTGAGTTGAGTAGCTTAATAAAAGAAAAAACTATTTTTTAAGCTAAGAAAGGAACAGGACTGTAACTATTTAAATTTTGATTATTTTTTTTTAGAGCTGAAGATGACAGAGAGTGTGCCGAACCATAAGCTCTTGTTGTACTTCTGTTTCAAGCTTCTAGCTTCCCATCATTTCACATAGAATCCTCCTGGTGTACTTTCTTTTCTGGATGGGCATACTGACTTTAATTGCACTTGCCTACTCCTGCTTGCCTGGTATTATCTAGTGACAGATTCCCAGCACATTTGAATAGTACCTGAGATAATGGTTCTTGCTATGGTATTAGTATGTTGTTTTGGAGTATTGCTTTTATTTTGTCCATGTCATTTGTATTAGTGGATCTTGCTATTTATCTGTTTTTGAGATGCCCACTGTGGCCTCTACCTGCTGATATAGGAAAACATATTTTTTCAACTTATTTCTTTTGCCCTATGAAACATTTCCTAATCAAAGATAACATTAATTTTCTTTTTGAGGTATCCATTTTCCTTTTCACATTCCCAGATAATCAGCATAAACAATGTTTTGCTATTACTATGCAAAAAAATTAATCTTCATTTTTAAACTCGTTACAAAATGTATCTCTATGATTAGGTCTTTGTTTAGGTGTGAAGAACAACATTGTTTTATAATCCCATCCGCATGACGAAAAAGCAAGCCCATAATCCATTAGTTCAATATAGAGGGCAGAGGCATGCAAATCACCCAATCCCAAGTTGAAAAATTGCGTAAAGGACAACTAAAGTGAAAAGAATATAGAGGCTGCCATATTTACTCCTTTTAAACAATACCAGTTGCTTGGCAGCCCTGCTGATCTCCTTGGCTGCAGTAGTGTCTGATTAACACCAGAAACAAGCATACAGCTAATCTTGTCGGATCTGACAAAAATGTCAGGAACATTTGCTCTGCTGCATGCTTGTTCAGGGTCTATGGCTAAATGTATTAAGGTGGCCACTAACGATACAATCTTTTTCATCCAATTTTACCAAATCTATGTAGCATAAGGTTAAACTGCGTGAATATGGATGAAGTGATAATTTAGGCAGTTACCCTGTATTACATAGAAATGGTAAGATTGGATGAAAAAGATTGGACTGTTAGTGGTTACCTTTAGAGGCAGAGGATCAGCAGGATAGCCAGGCAACTGGTATTGCTTAAAAGGAAATAAGCAGCCTCCATATCCCTCTCGCTTCAGTTTTCCTTTAACTCAATGTTAGGAACAAGAGGCTCTGCCTCAGCTCCGGGGCTTAGAAGGAGGTGGATGTATACAATGAAAGGAGCTTGTGATGTTAGCAGGTTATCCTCTAAATAAGAGGTAACAAAATAATTACCCCCCAACTCAGATAAGTAGGGAAAGGGGTCATTTTTGGCCACTTTTATCTCTACATGAAGTGTTAAAAAGAAAAAGATCTACATTGTAAAAAATAAGATGTTAATAAAGCATGTCTGGTTTTAAAATTCTTCATTAAAATCCAGAGTCGTAATTTGCATTTTCTAGTAATCTTTTCTTATTTCCTTCTGTTCTTTTAAGTTTTTACACTACGCTTGAATTGCAAAGGAAAAAATATTTAAATGTGTCACATTTTACAGGGTTGCTGATGTTCTGTACATAATTGATAAAAAAAAGTTATATATATAAAGCAAACAATGCATTGGCAGCATATTATGTCACTATTGGGTGCAACTGAAATGTCCCCTTGAAATGTTGTAACTTATGTTCAGTACTAGAAGATTATACAAAAGATTAATTTGAATGATCCACATTGCCACAGGAAGTCGTTATGGCAAACTCTATACCTGCATTTAAAGGGGGCTTAGATTGTAGGGGGGCTTAGATTCCTTGCGTTGAAAGACATCCATGGCTACAATTACTAGGTAATGCCTAATGATGTTGATCCAGGGATTTTATCTGATTGCCATCTGGGGTCGGGAAGGAATTTTTCCCTTTAGGGGCTAATTGGACCATGCCTTGTAAGGGTTTTTTCGCCTTCCTCTGGATCAATAGGGATATGTGAGGGAGCAGGCTGGTGTTGTACTTTATACTGGTTGAACTCGATGGACGTATGTCTTTTTTTCAACCAAAATAACTATGTAACTATGTTGTCCTCAAATATACAGTATATGAAATGTCCCCTCCCCACTACATTTCACAGTTTTCCTCATTCACTGTAAAGGTGATTAAACTTTACAGTGTAATGTGTTTGAAATATTCTCCTTTCAGAATATAATGATAAAGGTTTTTTGTTATTTCTGTAATTTATGAAAAATCATAATACCCTATCAGGTTATAACCAAGTTACTACTCTAAGTAGCTATTGTGCAAAGTAATTTATATCCAGGTCGGTCAAAGGGTTGAGCATGAGAGTAGAAAAACATTCTGTTATCCAGTTCTGTATGCTAAAGTAACACTCTTATTCATGTACTTTTTAAAGTAAGATTTTTTTGTTAATAGATAAAATATTTGATAGAACAGAAGAAAAACTTTGTACACAAACACTTAAGGGATAGATTTGCTCTCATGAAGGCAGTCACACATAGCAATTTGGCCAAACCTACCATCAGTACGTCATGACTCCAAATATCATGGAAGGTTTCAAGGGGGAAAAAATCCCTTGGTTTCTCCTTGGAAAAAACAAAAAACAAACAAAAAAACCTATTTCAACATTGGCATGTGATGAGAAAAAAAAATGTGTTTACTCAGTAGTTTGAAAAGGCCCTTGGAGGATGTTCTTCCTAACTAGAGAAAATAGCCAGGCCTCAAATTAGAAACAGAACCTCCTCCCCCAGAAATAAATAAATACATAAAAAAATGTGAAAAATATAGCAAAAAGCTGAAGCTTCATTTTGCAGTAGGACCTAAAATTACAATGTTAACATTAGAAAAGATTATAATCTCATAAGTGTTGTGATTTTTAATTAGCCAAACACATCTGACTGGAAGTAATTAGTAACTTTATTTACATTTGATATTGAAAAATATTGTATTAAATCCTAGAAAAAAATAAGAATTTTACACTGATAAATACAATATAATACAATAATATTTTAAGACTTTCTTAACTAAAACAAGCCTTTAGATCAGGGCTAGGCAAACTTTACGCGGCCTGGGCCGCATTCCTAGCATATTTTCCCTCCTCCTTCCCTGCAGAGTTGGAAGTGGGGAGAAAGGGAATGGTTAACTCACCTAATCGCCACTTCCAGTGTCAGCTCTCCATGGCAACAGCAGCATCATGTGCATAGAGGTCAGCACCACGGAATATGTTGGCGCTTTATAAATCAATAATAATAATAATAATAGAGGTTTGTACTACAGATGTAAAAGATGACCATACAATATTTAAATACATTCTGAAACATAAAAAATATTACATGAGATAAAAAACCAGGCACAGTGTTAAGATTCTGGGTGAGGTCAAGACAAATAACATTTATACTGCGCTTCTCTCCTGGCAGACTCAAAACACTTGAGCTGCAGCAACTAGGGCACGCTCAGTAGGCAGTAGCAGCATTAGGGAGTCTAGCCCAAGGTCTCCCTGTCTCTTGAATTCTAGCTATACAAACATGTGCATATACAGTGTATATATACTGTATATATGTGTGTATATATATATATATATATATATATATATATATATATATATATATATATATATATATATATATATATATATATATTTATATAATGTGTGTGGCCTGTAAAAATTGGTGTGGGATTTACCTATAAAAAAAAAATTGTTAATGGTTTTGTTTATATTTCGCCATCCACAATGATAATCGTGTAAATATGCCAATAAGAGTTAAATAATGTATCTGTTCTCGGGAAGAATATTAATGCAGCTACTTAAATTTAACAAATACTATTGCCTGCTGGATGTAGCTGAAAAATCAATCAATGTACATTTGAATAAAATATCTATGTACAGTGACTAAATAAAAGATATATTGATCTGATCTCTGTAACTTTTCTAACAGAGAAATGTTATCAGCTTGGAACCAACTTGAAAACATCTTTGCCCTCTAACTTAATTGTAATATATTTTTCCCAATATCTAGCTTCTGTAAGGCTAAATGGATCTCATTGACGCTTTATATTATATTGCCTGCATTCAGTCCACCAAACTGAATTCTTCCTTTGTACAGTAGCGTGGATCGGGGGGTTGGCCACACTCGCGGCAGGTGCGGACTGCGCAGCCGCGGCCAGCTCCAGCGGCCATATTGGCAGAGGCAGGAGAGCCCGACCCGGGCCCTGCGGTCGTCACAGGCCGGGGGGTCTATTGAGCGGCGGGGACCCGGCGGAATGACACGGAGGGCGTGGATGGTGTCCTCTGTGCCTTTTAAAGAGATGCAGGTACTTCACTTTTTTAACTTTTTTTTTAATAATTTGGCCTCGTAAGTCCTTTAAGAAGACCTTTGCTTGCTTTTCTTGTGCATCAAGCAGGTGCTTTTGATATGTGATGGTTTTATAAATGATTGTTTTCAAAAGCTCTCTGAGTTCTGCGTTTTGGAACTCAAAAGCTAGATAATGCAATGAAAAAATCACTTGGATAAATACAGTCAAGGATAACAATGTATTTTATGACCACAATATAAGGTAAAATTTAAATTAATTAATTAACCTCAGTTCAAATAAAAGTCAATTTACCTGAATAAGTCCCAAAAAGTAGGTTTCTGTGGGACCTAAACTCAAATGACATCAATAGGGGGATTTTGGTTTGTATTTTGGTTTCTGAAGAGATGCCAAATGCACATATAGGTATTGGAAAACCATCAAATGTATGGAGAACACTGTGGTATTTGCAAAAAAATGCTATTTAAAACAGGGGAAAATTTAAGGGACGACACCGAGAGCCCAGTATAGTGTAGTATGTACTGTAAATTGGGTATGGAAGGTAAAATAGGTAGGTTATACTCACAAACAAGGGTTACCGTCCAGGTAACCACTATGAAGGCAGGTGAGGAGATTAGACCTGTCCCCACTCAGGATTAAGAAGTCGCTCTCTGTAGATCGGGAAAAAGGAAGAATGGGTGGAAACAACTGCAATAGTGGTACAGAGGCGCCAACAGGGTAAAAACAATATTTCTTTAAAATGGATAAAATGAAGTAGGTAGTGGTGGACTTACTCCTCCAAAACAGACACAAAAAATTGCAGTTTTAAGCAAAAATCAGTTTAATTACATACTCTGAACAAGGTGCAACACGTTTCATGGGTATATCTCACTTCCTCAGGCAATAAATAGGAGCATATCACCAATGCGGTCCGGTACGTAGCCTGGCGCCTCTGTGAGAAAATTGCTTACAGTTATGTAGAAGGTTAACTTTTAAGGTTAAAGTGGGAGATACATAAATGCTTAAATCATGGGCATCCGCAGCATAGGGCAAGGTAGGGCATCGGCTCACCCCTGGCCAGCTGCAGCTGCCGCCCCCCCCCCCCTCCCCGGCCATCAGTCGACCCCACCTGGCCGTCCCTGCTGCATCCCAACAGCCAGCGTCAGACCTCAGAATCAGCCGGCGACCAGTGAGTATGGGTGCTAGGACCTCGCAGACATCACACTGATATGCGGAAATCACTTCTGCATATGCAGCGTGGTGTCCGTGCGGTACCATGCACCTGCTCTTACTGGTCACCAGCTGATTCTGAGGTCTGACACTGGCTGTTGGGATGCATCGGGGAGGTGGGGGGGGGGGGGGCGACTGACGGTTAGTGGGGGTCCCTATCACTAAACATGGGGAGCACCTGTCACTACCTAAACCAGGGGGAACCTGTCAATACCTAAACTAGGGGGCACCTGTCACTACCTAAACTGGGGGGCACCTGTCACCACCTAAACTGGGGGGTCCCTTTCACTAAACATGGGGGTCCCTGTCACTACCTAAAACTGGGGGGCACCTGTCACTACCTAAACTGGTGGGCACATGTCACTACCTAAACTGGGTGGCACCTATCACCACCTAAACTAGGGGGGTCCCTGTCACTAAACATGGGGGTCCCTGTCGCAACCTAAAATTGGGGGCTCCTGTCATCACCTAAGATGGGGGGGTCGCTGTCACTAAACATGAGGGGTCCCTGTCACTACCTAAACTGGGGGCACCTGTTTCGGAGGTGCTCACAATCTAATCCCTACTATAGTCCTAGTCTAATGTCAAACCATTGCTGAATTCATGTAAATTTGGCTCCACCCGTGACCACACCCAGATCCTGGTCAATGGCCATGCCCATTTTTATGTACGGTGCAGAAAAAAATTGTGGATAGCATAGTTATCCGCATGCCAATTTTTTTCCCCACAAGGCTTGCGGAAAAAAAAATTGTCTTGCGGATAACTTTTAGTTATCCACAAGCCAATTATTTTTTCCATAAGTTTGTCTTCGGAAATTTCCCCCTCTTGCTGCTAATCGTGTGCCTTCGGGTGCCCAAATTTACCTTCATATCCACATATTGCAGCTTTGTGGAATTAGCTTTAGGAGGGGGATTTAGGGTTGGTTAGGCGCCACCAACGGTGTTAGGTTTAGGCACCACCAGGGGGGTGTCTTAGGATTAGGCACCACCAAGGGTGGTTTTAGGGCTAGGCACCACCAGGGAAAGGTTCTGTGTGAGAGTAGGGTTAGGTTTAGCCATAGTAAAATATCAGTAAATATTACTGATATTTTACTATCAAAATACTGTAGTAGAATATCGCTAAGTTTAGCGATCTTTTACTAGCGGCAATCTCCTGCTACATTTTTTACAGGTGCCTTTCTTACATGTATGTTACCTACACTGGCCAAAATAACACTGTAAAATGGCTGCTAGCCAGGGGAGAACTGCTCTTTTATACAGATAGGAGTGGCCAATGCCAAATGATTGACAGCATCTAATAGGACACATGCCACTACCACATGCAGAACAGAATTCACTGCTCATTCCAGGTCCTGATTGGTGGACCAAGGCATTATAGGAAAGCCATAACATTATCCAAGAGCCCATTCTACCCCCAAATGTGGAAACCTGAATCTAGGCAGAATTTGGGTTTCAAGGGTTCAGATAAAAAAAAGATGTTCAAACTGAACTTGAGGGTGATCTGCCTTCAAACACCAGCACTATTTATAAAAGCCTATTTCTGAAACAGTCTATTCAAAGTGCAGTAATGTTCCATCCATTTGGTTGCTATGCATTACTGCACTTTGTACATCAACCGTATTCAGGTTTGTCAAATAAACTTCAAAGATGATTTTTATGATGCAATAGTATCAATATTCTAAAGGTGTGGATGTAGACTAAACCACAGTTTATAACTGCTTCTATTTACCTCTGTTGTTCTGCAATTTTCCAGTAGAAATGTAAAGTACTGCACAGACAAATGAAGTGCTATTGTTCAGAATCGTAAGTCTGACCTTTGCAGTTTGACAGTTTCAGAATTAGCTGTTTATGTGCTTCATGTAAAAATAAATGTTTTCCATGGCATTTGGTCAAATACACTGCAGACTCTAATAAACACACAACCTAATTTATCAGTTTCAGACCTTGTGTTGGGGTTTAAATATCATTTCACTGGATTTCATTTATACCCAGGTTTCTGGCATTACAAAACAATGTATTTTTTGGTGTTATTGCCTGACAGCTCAAAATATATAGAAACACCAATAATGCATGAACTAATTTTCTCCACACAAAACCGGAAAAGGCTTCCAAATGTATTATACATGGATTAAGATAATAGGATGGCCATACACAATTAAAGGGTACCTTAAAGTGGATCTAAAATTAGAATGTCCTCTCTGCTCTAAAAGATTAGCCACGGCATGATAACCTTTAAGGGAAAAAATGATTAAACAATTTATTAAATCCTAAAAACTGAATTTTTTACAGGATGAACTGTGCAGGGAGCACAGAAAGGGTTAAGATGCAGTCTTTCCTGCAGAGGCAGAGTTGAGCCAGAGCCCTGGTGGTGCTGTGAGTCACATTTGCTGATAAGCTAATTACAATCTGATGTAGCTACATAACAAACACACAGGTCACACTGCAACTGATTTCAACAGCACTTATATGTGGAATTAAAGTGTTTCATAGCATAGTGTGCAAGAGTTTGGGTCCACTTTAAGTGACACGTAACATGATGAGATAGACATGTACGTATATATTCCTAACTCTACATACTATTAGGCTGTGTTCCTTTTTTGTTTTTTCTAATGTTTATATAATGAGACTGATCTTCTAATGAAGGACTTCACCTTTACCCAATGGTATTGTATTGCCTGAAACAGCTGAAAGGGTTCCTACGACATTTATAGCCTACATCATCAAGCTATTGTTTATTCAGTATAGCAGAAGTGCTTCACCTTTCTTAGGTCAGGGATGTCTAATTTCAGTCCTCGAGGGCTGAGGTCCTCACACATTGTTGGCACAGCTCACATTAACTGGTGGAACTGAAAGAAGCAATGTAGAGAAAGAGAGAGAGAGAGAGAGAGAGAGAGGGGGGGGGGATGGATAGGAAAGGAGGTGATCCTGAGATTAAAGACTAGGTTAGGGGTTGAGGGTTTTGTGGTAACTGTAGTTACAAGTTATATTATATGTGCCCAAGAAATGGCAATATTGTACAAAATTTTTGTATCATTATCATGTTTCCCAGAGTGGTGTAATGCCTACTTTTGCCTACGAAAAGAAAAAAAATGAGAAAAAAATGTAGTTATTCATCAATAAGACAATAAAACTTTTTTTAATATAAATTTTAAACACAAAATAAGACTTTGGGATTTCAGTAAACTCCTAGGATTAACCTCTTAAGGACCACAGGCTTAATCCCCCCCCCCCCCCCCCAGTGACCAGGCCATTTTTTTTTACAGTTTAGGCCACTGCAGCTTTAAAGGATACTAGAACGCAAAGGCTCTGGTCAAATAAAACCTGCAATGGGTAGGGAGAGAAAGTTAGATAATTACCGCTTCTGTCATTCCCAGCAGTCAGCCGCCAGTCTTCTCCTATTCCTCCTGGTGTCCTGGCGACTTGGCTGACCTTTAACCTGGATAATCTTCACTTTTGGCCGGCTCATAATAACGTGCAGAAGTACGCACACTCCCCCGCCTCCTCTGTCCTAGCGTCTGCGCTCCACTGAAGAACAAGCGCTCCACTGAAGAACAAGCTTTAGAAGCTAAGTGATTAGCATCTGACGCTTGCTTTTCAGTGGAGCGCAGGCGCTTAGATGGAGGAGGCGGGGATAATTTTTTTTTTCTTGTTGAAAAGGCACATTGTTAATAACTTAAAGAGACACTGAAGCGAAAAAAAAATATGATATAGTGAATTGGTTGTGTACTATGAATAATTACTAGAAGATTAGCAGCAAAGAAAATATTCTCATACTTTTATTTTCAGGTATATAGTGTTTTTTCTAACATTGCATCATTCTATAATATGTGCAGATTACACAACACTCAGCATTCAAAATGAGTCTTTCAGAGCAGTCTGTGAAGTAATGACCTCTCCTCTAGCAGAGGAAAAGTAAATAGTCCAGGAACAGTTGAGATAATAAAAGTCAGATAACAGCCCTCTCCACGACTAACTTAGTCGGAGAGCCTAATGGCTTGTTTGCATAGAGATAACAACTGGAGTTTCTCAACTCTTCCTGTACTGGAAACAATTACACTGATGTATCTGATCTTAATGTTTTATTTCTTAGCTGTACTACACATACAAATCATAATATCATCATTTTTTTCGCTTCAGTGTCTCTTTAAAGGCATACAAAACCGCATGAAAAATGGAAATGCAAATGCATACAAAATGCATACAACAAAATGCAGATGCCTTAAAATGCATACTTTTCTGCACAAGTGTGATTGGCCCTTTCACACTTACTCAGTTGTGTTGCTGCACAACGGACGGCATTGTTGCATCAGAATCGCATTGCAAGGAAGTTATATTGCATTTGTTGTGCCCCTCACAACACATCTTCTCCTGTTAATTTGACTAGCTGAAATTACTCAAAAGCACTATTGCACCCTTTTCACTTTACAGTGACAACAAAAAGACTTCTGTCTGTGACATAACTTGCAGTACTGACATGCTTTCCACTGCCCTATTCTTAGACCACCTGAAAATGACAGTTCTGCTTTCAAGTAGCTGTATAAGTACCTAGCAGCTATTGCTTGATATTTTCTCCACCAGTCAGTAGTCCATTCATAAGTTGCATAAGTGCTGTTCATGACAATCTGAGAAAGAGGACCTAAGGCATTAAATGGGAAGAATCAGAGCCAGTGTAAGCTAGAAGCTGCCATTAAATAAGCTGACAGCTGCTTAATTGACCAAAATCTTGTGGTTTTGATTAGCTAAATAGAATTCCTGGACCTAGTATGGTTTAGGAGACCAGTGAGAAAGTCCATAGGTAAATTCTACTAACATGATTTAGTGGACAGCAGCCTCTTGAACTTCTAGGTTTTAGATAGTTTGTAGTAATACAATTATACTAAAGTTGTGACAGGGCTCCTCTTCTTATGATCTATAGAATTAAAAACAAAAGCTCCACATAGTGCATTACTGTAAAAATGACAATGCAAAAAACATGCAGCCACCCTCGCGTGCAATTGTGACTCTCCTTGCTCCACTCTGTGTTTCATCCACAATCACCCATCAAATGTAGCAGCTCACCAGATTGACACCACCTCAAAATCCAGGTGGGTCTAGCATATACATGTACGGGCCACAGAATCCACTGCTCCACTTCTTCAGCAATATAAATCCAGTATTTAATGCACAAACCATGTAAAAACAAATAAAACAAATATAGCGCAATACAGCCTTGATATTCAGTGTGCTTGGCCTGCGCATATATGTGCAATCACTTGAACCAGAAGTTAATGAAGCCTATCAGGCCTTTGCAGCCCAGCGGTATCCGTCTCTCGTGCGGTGCCGGTGTCCCGTGCCTCCGCTGTGTGATAGTTCCTGGTTCGGTGAATCCTCCGCTGCCCAGTGATGTCAGACGCACCTGGCTCCGCCCTACGCGTTTTGTGCTACGGACTCATCAGGGGCTGACCACATATCAGGTGCGGCCGACATAAAACATTTCTTAACGTTATAAAATTAGGTAAGAAAACTATTTTAATTATACTAATACAAAATAAAATAAATAAAAAGAGTGCCTCATAAACTCTGAACCAACTTTTTCTCTGTATGCTAAAATTCATAAATCTGCACCCGGAATAAATTAATGTAGCATTCCTTTGATATCCCTACTTTCCGGGTTTTGGACAGTCTGCTAATATGGGGCTAATTCCACATATTATTCCCGAGGATACCCGTGGGCTGTGTTGGGGTGACAAATATTTTACTGTGACAATACTCCTAGTGGATGATAAATTAGTGTGTATCCCCAATGTACATCCTGTGAAATTGATAAAAGATTCAAAAATCCCCAGTTGGGTTTATGTGCAAATTCACAATTATATATATTGCCCTTCTAGCCCCTGTTGACACGATGGAGGCCTAAGCCAAACCATCCACAGGAGGAGAATTCTGTGTAGCCCTCAATTTTCTCGAATCCTGTCCCCTTGGGACCCCTCATATCCATCCCCATATTTTAATTAGTGTTTAAAGTGCTTGTGATTCCCTAAGTATATTAACCGTATCACAGAATTCTCAGAAATCCACAATTATGCATATGTCTTAATTGTCATTGGTGATAAAACAGTTTAAATCAAACTCTACATTTAGCCCCCCTGTTACGAGGGTTTTCATATTGAAAATCCAGCGTCCCTCTGCTTGAGAAATGTCCATTTTTTTTATATGTGCTTCTACTGCCATAAACCTTAAACCAGCTGGATCACTATTATGCTGTAATCTAAAGTGATTGGACACACTGTGTGTAATAAGCCCTTTGGTTATATTGGCCACATGCTCTCCAATCCTTTTGTGGAATTGTCGGGTTGTTCGTCCTACATATTCCAGGTTGCATGGGCACCATAGGACATAAATGACCCCCTTAGTGTGGCAGGTAATACATTGCTTCAGTTTATGGTGATAGCCCGTGTTTTTGGCCACAAAGCCATCCGCCTTTATTGGCTGTGCCTCCCTACAACCTCTGCAATTGCGGCATGGAAAAAAACCTTTTTGTCCCAGGAGGTCCGTCATATTGGTTTTCGGAGGATCCTAGAAACTAGACACCAGTTTAGACCTTAGATTAGGTGCCTTTTTGTAAATAAATCCTGTTTTTTTGGGGAGTACTTTGCTCAGCGTGCCATCTAGCTGTAGTATCCTCCAGTGTTTTATAATTATGGATTCCACATTCTTGTGTTGGCTGTTATAATCAAACAGCATTTCACAGGATGTTTATTGGGGATACACACTAATTTATCATCCACTAGAAGTATTGTCACAGTAAAATATTTGTCACCCCAACACAACCCACAGGTATCCGCGGGAATAATATGTGGAATTAGCCCCATATTAGCAGAATGTCCGAAACCCAGAAAGTAGGGATTTTAAAGGAATGCTGCATTAATTTATTCCGGGTACAGATTTATGAATTTTAGCATACAGAGAAAAAGTTGGTTCACAGTTTACGAGGCACTCTTTTTATTTATTTTATTTTATATTACTATAGTTAAAATTGTTTTCGTACCTAATTTTATAGGGTTAAGACATTTTTTTATGAGAATTTTTTAGTACTGATCAAAGTTTTAAAATGAGTTGTAATTACCCTTGTAAATTAGTAATTGGACACTAGATGACGTGAACTTTATTAGGAGCCTATTGCTATGGCAACAGACTATAACCACCAGAACAGGCTATATGCGGCTAAGGAATCATACCATTCAATCACGGCCGAGATGCTCATGATGATGCGATGATTGGGACGCACGGGAGTAGCGTTGCGGTCCACGTAAGGGGAAGTACGCGCATGACCAAGCTGGAGCCCAGCCCTATAACAGACATTGGCCGCACCTGTCATGTCAGCCCCTGATGAGTCCGTAGGAGAAAATGCGTAGGGCGGAGTCAGGTGCGTCTGACGTCACTGGGCAGCGGAGGATTCACCGAACCAGGAACTATCACATAGCGGAGGCACGGGACGCCGGCGCCGCAAGAGAGATGGATACCACTGGGCTGCAAAGGCCCGATAGGCTTCATTAACTTCTGGTTCAAGTGATTGCACATATATGCGCAGGCCAAGCACACTGAATATCAAGGCTGTATTGCGCTATATTTGTTTTATTTTTTTTTACATGGTTTGTGCATTACATACTGGCTCTATATTGCTGAAGAAGTGGAGCAGTGGATTCTGTGGCCCGTACATGTATATGCTAGACCCACCTGGATTTTGAGGTGGTGTCAATCTGGTGAGCTGCTACATTTGAGAGGTGATTGTGGATGAAACACAGAGTGGAGCAAGGAGAGTCACAATTGCACACAAGGGTGGCTGCATGTTTTTTGCATTGTCATTTTACAGTAATGCACTATGTGGAGCTTTTGTTTTTAATTCTATAGATCATAAGAAGAGGAGCCCTGTCACAACTTTGGTATAAGTTTATATATGGACAATGTGGTAGCGAATACTCTAAACTCATAGAGACTTAACTTAGTGGATGGTATAAGCAGGCGCAGTTTGTACAAAGATTGACTTGTAGTAATAATATGCCCACACTATTCGGCCAATTAGAATGCTTTAAACTGTAGGCGTTACTGTAACTGTTCCCTATGGAACTTTCTCGCTGGGTCACCTAAACCCTAGGTTCTCAATGTGTGGTACGCGTACCCCAGGGGGTACATCTGATGGTTCCAGGGGGTACTCGGGCTTGATATACTTAATCAAGAACAACAAATTTAGAGTTTCAGAAAATGAAAAATCTTATTTAAACAACACCAAAATAGTGTTTTAGCTAATTAAAAGCAATGGTAAATTCATGGAAACTGTTTAGAACCAATTATCATGTACTATGATTAAATATATATTTGTCAAGGGGTACTTGTGATAATGTTTACTATACTAGGGGGTACTTGGTGAGTACAGGGTTTTAAAAGAGGTACATACCAATAAAATGTTGAGAAACACTGACCTAAACCATACTAGCTCCAAATTCCTAATCCCTACTTGGGTCCGTAGAGATTTGCATGTTAGAAAAAATGTTTGCTAATTACTAGTAGTTCTATCCAGCTTAGATTTTCTGAATTCCAGCCTCACTCAGCTGATCAATATTTTCATAATAAACATTACATAACACATGGTACATAATGATAGAATAATGATGGATAGTAGTTGTCAAAATAATAACAACAACAGCAACAATAACATGCATGTAACTAATGCTGATGATTTCTGAAACGCTTTACAGAGAGAGTGAATAATTCATATTTTATTCAGATTTGAATGCTAAGTGTAATTAAGCAGAGTGGTCGGTACACACAGATAGGTACCCAGTATAATAAGTTTACTGAAGAAAAACATGCAGAAATAAAATCATACACCTCCATCAGGAAATCCAGCTTACTTATAACAGAGAGGAACACAGAAAGAATACAGGAAATAACCATCCAATAAAGTTCATCATCATCCCATTTTTAAACACAGTGACATCTTGTGGTTGTTTTGTTACACTGCAGTTTAGGTAATAATTCTGATGATACTTCCAACAAAGTGTACATGATGTTTTATTCTATTGCTAGATTACTGCATCACAAGCAGTACATACAGTATCTGCCCTTGAATTGATGCAATCGATATTAGGTAAGATCTCTGCTGAGTTCCAATCTGTTATGTAGTGGTGCAATATGACAGGCAGGTAAACAATCAATACCAGGTAGACCACATACAATCATATAACAATGTATGCCCAGCTTTAGTCTAATTCTGCTGTATCTGTGCTGTTAGCGTGCAGATTTGCATGAGCCGTGTTGTTTACATTATCCTCACTTTGCGTGAGAAGGAGATCATTGATTTTCATTTAAAATGTTACATGTGTGATTCCTATGTTTAAAACAATACCCTTGATTACAGTTATAAAAACAGCAATAACAACAACGATAAAAACAGCAATAATAATAACGAAAATAATTGCAATGCAAAGAATTATTGATTTCTTTCTTTCTTTTATATTTGCCTAGTCTTTCTTAAATCCCTAGGCTTTGCCAGTAAATGAAGAGGTTAAGACTGACAAGCAGTATATTTCCTTTGAGAAATTGCCCCCACAGAGATTGTATCAGAGCCCCTTGTATACTGGTTACGCAAAAGGCACAGTGTATCAGCTGATGAGCAGAGTGATTGGCACTGGCTGCTGTGTCTCTGAATAGGCTTATTCTTCCTTTCAAACAGGGTTTGAGTTGGTACTGATTTTTGATAGCCAGTTTCAGGCAGGAATCATGAAGTTATTGCACATTTCAGACTGTCAGCCTGGAGATCATTCTGTTTCTAATTCCCTTCCCTTTTCTTCTGCTTTCTCCCTCTCATCATTTCATAGGACTCCAAGGTTACGGAAAGGTCTAATCAATTGTCAAACTCTCCTTTATCACTGGGAAGGTGGTACAAAAACCTAACTGCCTTGCTGTAGGGGGTTCTTCTGACTACACAGCACCCTTTTCCTCATACAATGCTACCATGATTAATGTCCTCCCACCTCAGACCTTGTTAAAGCCTGTTCTTTAAAGCTGCCTGGTGCACCGCAGTGAAAACAAGAGCGAGGTTGCATAAATCAACGTGTTCTCACAGCCCCCAGGATATCCATTATAGATGCCAGCTGGATGACTGCAAGATAGAGAAAAATGAATATTGTATCCTGTGGCCTTTTGCCTCTAATGACCACTTTTCAACATTTTTGCAGGCATGATTAAATTTTGATAACTGGGGAAGTCACTCTAAGCAGGCTGAAATAGAGATAAATTGACTGAGGGTCTGACATCTCAGTGGAGAGCAAGCAACTAATTAGTGTGTGAATCGCACTCTGAAAGAGATGTAAAAGGGAGGCAGGTTTAATCAGAAGAGCTGCTGAGGTACAGGAATAGTACTGGATAATTGTGGCCTGTGTTGAAATCACAGGCTCAACAAGCGGCTTTTTCTGTCTCCTTGATTGGCAGTCACTGACCTGCCGGCCAGACCCTTCGACATTTACAATGGTGACGGCATTGTCAAAGCAATTTGCTTTGTAACACTTGCTGACCATTTATATCACGTATAAAGTTAGGTCATTCATGATGAAAGATTTTTTTTTTTTTTGCAGAATCAGATTGTCACAAAATTACATCCAACAATGATCAGTTCAGTGTTGCTATTAATAGAAGACATATTTGTATATTTAATGGAAATTAGCAAAATAAACCTTGCAGAACTATAATATTAAATAGATCAATTATTTGGTTAGAAGCTCAAACTGTTGCTGGGGGAGTGTAAATTATTTCACAGGATAAGCATACCTTCTGCCATGTTATTCTTTGCCCAAAGCCTACACTTTTTAGGCCTTGTTAAAAGGACACCGTAGTGAGAGGGATACAGAGGATGCCATATTTATTTTCTTTTAAAGCACACCTAAATTCAGAACTTCCTTTCCCTCTCCTGTCTAACAGATTAGCAACAGCATAATAGCCTTAAAAGAAAAAACATTTCTTTGTTACAACTTATAGAAATCCTACAAAATACCTGCAGTGTTTACTTGCTGGACATTCCTGGGAGCACAGGAAGGGTTAACCTTCAATGTTTACATATTAACACAGAACCCTGGTACACCACTGCACACCTGATAGCTCTGATTTACACTTGCTGAACAGCCAATTAGACAGGCTGGTCTCTCTAAACACACAGAGAGAGCAATTATATGTGTTTTCATTGTCCGCTGTGCAAGAGTTTAATGCTGAATACACACGGTTTGTTCCCACATCGAATGCGCTGCTCTATTCCCGACGAATCGATTATTCCCGAACATTTCCGAGCGCATTTTGATAATTTTTAGGTCGATTGCCATGTAAAGTATGGCAAATCGACCTATCGATCCATCGAAATGCGAATCGGACATGCCGGAAGTAAACGAATCGATGGGAATCAAGCGGTGCATCGACGGGAATCGAGTGCGGGAACGTACCGTGTGTATCCAGCATAAGTCCGCTTGAGGAATGCCAATCCCCTGACAAGCTGACTCATCCTTTTGGCTGCAGTAGTGTCTGAATCACACACCTGAATCAAGCATGCAGCTAATATGCCCAGACTGTAATCGCAGCACCTGATGTTCATAGTTGCTCTGGGTCAGTGGCTGACACTGGGAGCACACTTGAATGTCAGTTTTCTGTGTTTATTTTTCTGCATGCGTTTTCCGCACACCATGCCTTTCTGTATGTGGGAAAACTCCCAGAACATAATGTAATTTACAAAATAAATGCACACAGTGCTGAACTGCTGACAGTTTTTTTTTCTCTTTTTTTTCTGCATGCGAAAATCATATTTGAGAGTGAACTACAGTAGATCACTTTGCATTCCTGAGTTTTTGTCTCTCAGGCAGGATCACACTTGAGTTCATGGATAGACGGCAACGTATTTTAGTGGACGAATCAGCACTGTTGGGCGACGGCCAGCTGAGAGCAGCTGACTGTCGGCAATAACAAATCGCATACTTTGGGCTTGATTCACTAAACCGTGATAACTGATATCACAGTCGCGCTAGTGTTCTGCGCGCATTGTAACACGCATAACGTTTTTTGCACACAATTGCAAATTGCGCTGGGAAAATTCGTGATTGCGTGCAAAAATTCATGATTGCATGTGAAAAAGGTTACACGCGTTATTACGCACGCAAAACGCTAACACGACCGTGATATCAGTTATCACAGTTTAGTGAATCAAGCTCTTTGTGGGAAAAGAAACCCAGCAATTCCGGTATCACTGAGGTAAAATACGCATTGCTTCCACTGCACTGTGAATGTGCTTTGGGAAGCATTATGTGCATTTTTGCGTGCATTTTCACATTGCGAATTTGGCAAATGTGACCCCTGCCTTAAAGTGGGATAAAACTCTGACATGACATTCAATAAAAATGTGTTGTATTTGTATTACCCATACAGTTACCATGTTTGCTTTTGTGCACAAATAATTGTCTGTTTACAACAAACAAATCCCCAAAGTACAGATCTTCTTTGAAAGCTGCTATTACATTTTATTGCATAGCTGCTGTATTTATATATTAAAATCTATCTAATGATCACTTCTCAACTCTTTCTGCTTCTCAGCTCAGTACAGCTCAGTTTCAGCAGTTTGCTAATGCTTACTAAATGTAATTGACAAAGGAATGTAAAAGATAATGTTATCACTTCTTCGGATGCGGCCAGAAGTTTTCACTGAAGTAAGGATCTTTCCACAGAAGAAAAAAGTGCTGTGTTTAACTGTTTGAATGCCGTTCTGCTACAGATTTTTTTTTCTTTGTGGCAGTAACTGTTACGCTGTAAATAATCTTTTTAGAACAAAAAGAGAGGAAATCCTGAGTTTCACACCACTGTAACTGTAAGATTCTTGACAATTTTGGCATTTCAGCTTTGTCTCTATTGATACAGCGATAACTTTATTACTTATGCTATCAAAGTGTTAAATATATATATTTGTAGGGACAATAAAGACTTAATTTGGGTAACATTTTTCAAAGAATTGTTTGTTTTTATAGGTATTTTACAGGGAAAAATAGGTGTAAATGTAGAAAATACACATTTTTTCATTTTTCAACCTTCCTAATTTTCACATGGCTTTAAAATACAGTATATTATTTGTCTCATCCCAGTATCCCAAAAGGATACCACATGTACCCTATTTCATCACTAGTTGGGCATGTAGCATTCCATTATCACCTGCCCTGTATCTGTAATCTGTAGCGATTGGATGTGTGATCACTAGGGTGCATAGTTTGGGCAGGGCTGCTCAAATCCGATCCAGGAGACATCCGGATAGTTTGTATCCCAGGAAAGCTGTCCGGCGGGGGGTCAATCTTACCAGAATGACGTCTTCTTCGGGTCCGTACGCGTCGCCTCCCACGATGCGCTCCAGGCGCCACATACGCCGGTCACGTAACTACAAACACTTCCTCCTTCCGTGTTGAAGGAGGAAGTGTTTGTAGTCACGTGACCGGTGCATGCAGCGCTTGGAACGCATCGTGGGAGGCGACGCGTACGGACCCGAAGAAGACGTCATTCTGGTAAGATTGACCTCCCCCCCCCCCCGCACAGCTTTCCTGGGAGATATACGGATAGCAACTATACGGATGTCTCCCGGATCGGATTTGAACAGCCCTGAGTTTGGGTGCTCCAGTGCTGTACAGATACATTGCTAGGCGACAGCACAGGAATGCATCTATACAACAGTGGGTTCATGAACGGTCACCCTAGCGATCACATCTGATGTGCTGAAGCCATTACAGGTGTCCATGAATCTTGTGGTTAAGTATAGGTGACACCAGGGGTTTATTAGTTAAGTAGGAGCAAACACTTAACTACAGGGGAAAATACACTATATTTTTTAGTGCGACACAGTCACTTAAAAATGTTTTAACTTTTTTTTAACCTTTGCTTTAGCTATTTTCTACAGCAGTAATAGCTTTTAAATAGGTGTATGCAAACGGTAATGTTGAGGCCGTGGACGCACAGATGTGACTTTTAATGCAGGACACAAAAGTCGTATCCTGAAATCTCAAGTGATTAAAAGTGGTTCTCAGATTTCCTGTGCAGAAAATGTGCATGAGAACAGATAAGTATAGTGGCACAGAATAAGCAGGACAGCCAGATAACTGGCACAGTTTAAAAGAAAAAAAAAGTGAGCCTTCAAGCCCTTTTGCTATAGTGTCCCTCTAATACATATATGTTAAACTCCATAAAAGAAACATAATGTCAGTGCTATATAAAAACATAATAATAATATGGTAGGACATAAGACTATGACTATGGCAGGGATTAGATTGTGAGCCTCTCTGAGGACAGTCAGAGACATGACTATGCATTCTGTAGTGCTGCAGAAGATGTCATTTCTATATAAATACGTAATAATTACATGAGAGGACACTAGAATATGACTATGGAAGGCTTAGATTGTGAGCTCCTCTGATGAAAGTCAGTGACATGACTATGTACTCTGTAAAGTGCTGCAGAAGATGTCAGTGCTATAGAAATAGATAATAACAATAATGTGGTTGAACATTAGACTATTATTATGCTATATAAATACTTATAATAATAATTAGGGTGACACACTAACTGAATTATTTTAGAGATGGAGAAGAAAAGGAGTGAGGATGCTCTGTGTACAGGAGAGAATGGAGGACAGTGTTTGGGCCCGATAGCTAATCACAGAGCAACAGCTGATTTGCTGCCAGCTCACCCTCAAGATCCAAAGTAAAATGCTCTATACCAGAATTCACTTCTCTGTACTCCTCTATAATCTGACCTGTTGCTCAGCTATAGGGATGGTCGAACCGTGCAATTTCCTGTCTGTTAACACGTTTGCAAATTTTACCATGAAAATTTGCAAACTGATGTTTTGTGGCGAGCGCCATTGACTTTAATGGCAGGTGAACATCTAAAACCTTTAGGGCATCTCTGCAGCCATCATTTCTTAAAAAAAATATATGTACAAGGTGTCCAAAAACCCTGACAGTGGCTTAGAGGAGGGGGAGTAATGGCAAAATATTCACCCAAAAAAATACATATTTTAAGCATCACTGGATGCTGCTGACTTAGGCAGTTAATAGCAAAGCTGTAATACATGCTAGCATAACTATAATTTGCGGGATATGTTATTGATGTTACGTAGTGGAACATTTTTTTCAAAAAGACCTTGTAGTTTTTGAGAAAATTGGTTTTGAATACTTTAAAGAACAAATGTTTTTTAAAGTCAGCAAAATGACATTCATCAGAATGTCATTGCTCTGGGGGGACTTGCTATGGTCAGTAAAGCTAGTCCAGGGCTGGTAATGAAATCAGTATGTGGCACTTTTTGTCAGTCATCAGGGCAGGGATTGACGGGTGTGGTGTTCTCCATCATCTGTCTGATATGGAGAGGATACGTTTTGAAGAGACAGCAAACAGTTGATAGCGCTCCTAGGTTGAAAATGAAATGAAACCAACATTTGGAGCTTAGGAGCATTGTCAACTGTTTGCTGTCTCTTGAAAAGAAAAAATGTGTATACCATTTATGACTAGCAGCACCAGGTAAGAATTATGTGTTGACTAGTTGTTAGGTCTCTTCTGTGGGGGCACATCATCGCCGTGGAAAAGACTAGTATGGAATAATTTGTGCACAAATTATTTATGCTGAGCTCTGCACTTGCTGGTAGTTAATTTGTGCAGCGTCTGTCTGGAAGCGCAGCCAATCTCTCCTGCTGTGCAAAACAAGAGGATATGTTTTGTCCAGAAAAAACATCTTGTAAGTCATGAGAGATCTCACACTGGTGAGATGCCTTATTCATGTGCAGAGTGTGGGAAATGTTCTGCACAGGCATCAGACCTTGTCAAACATAAGAGATCTCACACTGGTGAGAAGCCATATTCATGCGCAGAGTGTGGGAAATATTTTGCACAGAAATCAGACCATGTCAAACATAAGAGATCTGCACTGGCCAGAAACCATATTCATGTGCAGAGTGTGGGAAATATTTTGCACAGAAATTAGACCTTGTCAAACATAAGAGATCTCACACTGGTGATAAGTCCTATTGATGTTCAGAGTGTGGGAAATGTTTTGCACAGAAACGGCATCTTGTCAGTCATGAGAGATCTCACACTGGTGAAGCCCTATTCATGTGCAAAGTTTGGGAAATGTTTTGCACAGAAATTAGATCTTGTCAAACATAAGAGTTCTCACTCTAATGATAAGCCCAATTCAGGTGCAGAGTGTGGGAAATTTTTTGCACAGAAAACAGAGTTTGTTTCACATTCATTTAATTGCTTTTCCTCTCATAGCTTTAAACTTGATTTTCTCAAAGACTACAAGGTCATTTTAGAAAAAAATTGCCTTATTCCTACAATTCTTCTTAACATACCCTGCTAATCTGGAGGATTACCATTGGTCTGTTAATGGACCAATGGGTCCAGGGTGCTGTGGGTGCTGTAGGTGCTGTGGGTGCTGTAGGTGCCGGCCTGAGTGGGTGTGATAGGTGTGGGCAGATGGGGAGGACAGCAGGAGTGGCAGTGTAAGAGCTCTCAGCTATTCTTAGCTGAGAGCATCTCGGGGGAACTTCATATATTGGTGTGTGAGCTTTCCGAGGATATTGACGTGGGAACATTAATTAAAGGTAAGAATTTGTGGCTAATTAAGAACATTAAAGGACTGTTATCGTTGTTGGGTTTTTAATCCAATGTAGCTCTTTGGGAAAATGGGTAAGGGGTACTCAGTGCCCGTATACTCATTTCACCTGGGGAGAGGGCAGGCATATGGGGGGACACGTTCTTAAAGGAGACTCTCAGATGCCTTCATGAACCCCCCAGGGTGTTGTTGGCCCCACCTTCTCCTTTACATCCCCTGCAAATCTGGTGATTGTGGCACATACGGGGGTTTTGTTATTGACTGCTAAAGTCAGGGACCATTGACTTCAATGTTAAGTGCAACTTGTGATGTGAAAACTTGCATTAAATGTGAACAGGCATATGGTGATTGTTTGCCAGGAACTGTTCACATGGCAAACTGTTCTGCCAGCCCTACTCAGCTAACAGAAAAATAATTTGCTAATAACCGACACAGTTTCTTTCCTGGTCTTTACAGGGAGTGAGTCTGCCTTCTGTTTAGGCATGCTACCTTCTGTTAACCTATGCTAAACATGGTACGTCCTGAACAAAATGAATGATACAGGGGAGAGACTAAACACCATTTGTGTGCCAGGCTTGCTGTAGCCTGGAAACAGTTAAATGTTCTCATCTCATGGGCTCATGCCCCTTATAGAAGTCCTGGTAGTAACACCCTGTTGGGAGCCCTGACATACACACACATATATTTTAAATGATGGTTTTTATTATTTAGTGAGAAAAAAACCTCAAAATCTACATGGCCCTGTGTGAAAAAGAAATTGCCCCCTGAACCTAATAACTGGTTGGGCCACCCTTAGCAGCAATAACTGCAATCAAGCGTTTGCGATAACTTGCAATGAGTCTTTTACAGCACTCTGGAGGAATTTTGGCCCACTCGTCTTTGCAGAATTGTTGTAATTCAGCTTTATTTGAGTGTTTTCTAGCATGAACTGCCTTTTTAAGGTCATGCCACAAAGCCCACAACATCTCAATAGGATTCAGGTCAGGACTTTGACTAGGCCACTCCAAAGTCTTCATTTTGTTTTTCTTCAGCCATTCAGAGGTGGATTTGCTGGTGTGTTTTGGGTCCTTGTCCTGCTGCAGCACCCAAGATCACTTCAGCTTGAGTTGACGAACAGATGGCCGGACATTCTCCTTCAGGATTTTTTGGTAGACAGTAGAATTCATGGTTCCACCTATCACAACAAGCCTTCCAGGTCCTGAAGCAGCAAAACAACTCCAGACCATCACACTACCACCACCATATTTTACTGTTGGTATGATGTTCTTTTGCTGAAATGCTGTGTTACTTCTACGCCAGATGTAACGGGACACGCACCTGCCAAAAAGTTAAACTTTTGTCTTGTCGGTCCACAAGGTATTTTCCCAAAAGTCTTGGCAATCATTGAGATGTTTTTTTAGCAAAGTTGAGACGAGCCTTAATGTTCTTTTTGCTTAAAAGTGGTTTGCGCCTTGGATATCTGCCATGCAGGCCGTTTTTGCCCAGTCTCTTTCTTATGGTGGAGTCGTGAACACTGACCTTAATTGAGGCAAGTAAGGCCTGCAGTTCTTTAGATGTTGTCCTGGGGTCTTTTGTGGCCTCTCGGATGAGTTTTCTCTGCGCTCTTGGGGTAATTTTGGTTGTCTGGCCACTCCTGGGAAGGTTCATCACTGTTCCATGTTTTTGCCATTTGTGGATAATGGCTCTCGCTGTGGTTCGCTGGAGTCCCAAAGCTTTAGAAATGGCTTTATAACCTTTACCAGACTGATAGATCTCAATTACAGTACTTTTGTTCTCATTTGTTGCTGAATTTCTTTGGATCTTGGCATGATGTCTAGCTTTTGAGGTGCTTTTGGTCTACTTCTCTGTGTCAGATAGCTCCTATTTAAGTGATTTCTTGATTGAAACAAGTGTGGCAGTAATCAGGCCTGGGGGTGACTACAGAAATTGAACTTAGGTGTGATAAACCACAGTTAAGTTATTTTTTAACAAGGGGGGGGCAATCACTTTTTCACACAGGGCCATGTAGATTTGGAGTTTTTTTTTCTCACTAAATAATAAAAACCATCATTTAAAACTGCATTTTTAGTTCAATGATGTTATCTTTGACAAATAGTTGACGGTTTGTGATGAGCAGAAACATTTAAGTGTGAGAAACATGCAAAAGAATAAGAAATCAGGAAGGGGGCAAATAGTTTTTCACACCACTTTATATATATATATATATATATATATATATATATATATATATATATATATATATATATATATATATATATATATATATATATATATATATATATATATATATATTATTGTGGACAGGCAGTAGCCCATCTAGGTGTGTTTTAATTTTGGATATAATATACCTGACAACATGTTTCCTTTTTTTTATAATAAAGATTGTTATATTTTTTTGACCCTACTCTTTGAGTGGCACTAGTTTAAGGGGAAAGCGTTCGTTCTCTTTTTCCCCAGTACATATTTAATGGATGATAAGGTTTGAACTGTAGAACTTAATGCATTAAAACCATTATGCATACACAACTTATAATGAATGTGGTTTTAAATGCATTATAATGCACATATTAAAATGCACAACTAATATGTTTTAAACTGCACACATCATAGCCTGTACCAGGAACCTTACAATAGCACAATTAAGCCAAGCCATGTGCAGCTAAACCTAAATAGTGAACATGCAATATCTGTGCTGCATAAAGCTCTCTGTGTATTATCTACTCCATCCATGGCAGTGTTTCCACCTTTGCTTATTGTGCTATTTATCCATTTTATTCATTGACACCCTCGTATGAACATATGCTAATATGAATATCATTCTAAAGAGGTGATACCATAATTACTAACTTGCTATGCAGGACATTAATTGCTGCTTGTTTGAAATTATTATAATTGCTGATAGTACAGATATTGTATGATTGCCATGGTAAACAACAACATAGGGTTCATTCACATGCCATATGTTTGGAAAAAAAGTGCACACATTTTACTGCATTATAGTGTGGTGTGATGCAGACAAGCGCACAAATGTAGGAAAGTACATAGTGAGTAATAGCCTCAGCTACACTAAACTGTCCAGTTTTTCAGCTGTTATGCAGGAGGTGGAGCATAACAGGTTTTTTAGATATTAATCTTGCTCTACTGCCATCTGGTGGAGTAATTTCCTTACTGTTACCTGTTCTCTGGGGTATCATGATCTGAGCTGACCAACAGGATAGTAAATTTGAAGACTGTAATTCTGTTTATTACTTTATTGTATTTTTATAACACTGTCATATTCTGCAGCACTTTCAGAGTATATAGTAGTCATGTTACTAACTGTCCCTCAGATGAGTTTATAATCTAATCCCTACCAATAACTTAACCACCTGGAGCCAGACCTTTCTGTCCCTACCCGTTTGCTGCCCCTACCCTTGTTAAACTTAATCAAGACAGCTCCAGCCCTTGACACGTTTAAATCAAAACTGAAAAGTCCTCTGTTTAGTCTGGCATTTATGATCACATAACTTTTTCGCTTTACAATGGTTTATGTTGTTGTTGTAACCACAGTTAAATTCTTATGTCGCTATTGCAAATTAACACCATTTTTTTTGGGGGGGGGGGGACCATTTTTTTTTTGGGGGGGGGACCACCAATTAACTTATTCCTGCTTTTGGGATGTAGGAGGAAATGGAGTTTTCCAGGGACTGGTAACTATTTACGTTTTTTTTAATGCTTTCACTTAGCTTTTGTTATTTTGTGTCTTTTTTTAAAGTGCTTTTTATGTGCTTTAGTTTGGTAACTATGGGGAAGGGGGGATATAAGGGTTTAATAACTAAGGGGAATGTAATTTTTAATTTATTTTAATGTATTCTAAATGTCTCTTTACTTTTTGTCCACAAGATGCCCCCACACTGTTTCTTGTGCACTGAACAACACATGTTCCCATTCACTAATCATGGACCAATGGAACAGCGAGTGTGGGCACGCACAATACCATGCGGCAAAAAAACAAACAAACGGAGGGGAAACAAAAGGAGATTCAGCTCCGGTGGTGAGTGACATACAGCAGTTCGGTGTGGTGGGGGACGGCCCGAAGTGTCCCAAAGCGCTGATAGACCTAGTTAAGGTCTTTGTGACAATGTGTAGCAACTGAGGTCCGAGTACTGGTGATCTGCAGTATCACCAGTAATACGGATACTATATCTGATTATTATGTGATCTGCAGAATCACAAATAATACAGATATAGAATAGCAGGCAACCAACTTTAATTGTATGTGTGGGAAGTGATTGGTGCACACAGTAGTACTCCGAAGGTTCCCACGCTAACCTCCCAGGCAGGGGAGATCAGGTAAGGATCTAAGGAGTAACCTCACCAGTGGCAATGGGCCCACTGGCGAGTAGGAGAGTCAAACAGAAATAGGTCGGCAACACACTAGCAGGTACAGTACAAAATCGATAGGCAAAAGCAGAGTGAGGGACAGGCGAAAGTCGGCAACAGGATCAGATGTCTAAAGCACAAAATCAGTGAGCAGGTTCAGAGTCAGAGATCAGGCAGGGTTCGGCAACGATATCAGATAGGCGTAGTACAGAATCAGAGAGCGAGAGCTTAGTCAGGAACGAGCAGGGTTAACAACAATAATACAACAATATCAATCCTAGTCTTAGGTGTGTAATCCTTAGCAACAACACCTGGGATCTAGTCTATGGTCTGAGCGCTAGCACAGGGGTGTTCACGACAACAGACAGCGAGCTACTGACAGCTCGCTGTCTTTATGCTGGCAGAGGAGCCCAGGGGAACGCCCCCCTCAGGCGGCCAATCAGGGGCGATATGCGCTCCCTGCGACGTCAGCTGACCAGAGGGTCAGCTGACCTCCGGAAGGCGTAAATATCCCGACGCTGACCGCACACGTGCGCACTAGTCTCTCAGTGTGCGCGCACGAGAGATCAGCGAGGCAGAGAGGGCGGCGGGGACGGACGGAACCGCGTCCCCGCCGCTCGTTACAGTCTTATTTTCTGGTGAGTGTCTGTACACCGGGTGCTGGTGGAGGATAGAGGAAGATAAGAAGTTATTGCCTCTGATACCTTTTTCAGATGTGGACTTTGCGGTTGATGCCTCTTTATGCAAATTTTAAAATACAACTATATTGTGTAAAAGGTGCATTGCATTAACAAAATTTGAGCTCTCACAACAAGGGCTCAGGGCCAGCGCTACCATAGAGACAAAGGGGGCATTTGCCCCGGGGCCCTGACCTCTGCTGAGGCCCCCGCAGCACCGACGCTGCTCCATTCTGTCTGCTACCCCCGCTCCCCGGGGCCCTGCAGCTATAATGGCAGCCATAATTAACTATAAGTATCGGCTGGTGAGAGGGCAGGCAGCGGCTACAGTCTGAAACACGCTGTCTCCCTCTCACTCTATGACTCAGCGCGTGTTTGCAAATGACGCACCAGATCATAGAGTGGGAGGGAGACAGCATGTCTCAGAGTACAGCCGCTGCTTGTCCGCTCACTCGCCGGGACTGATATGTATGTATGGCTGCTTGCAGGGCCCCGGGGAGTAGAGAGGTAATAGCACGGCTGGGGGGAAGCTTTGCGCTGGGGGGCCCCAACGCTATCGTTTGCCCCAGGGCCACAGGGCCCCTTAAACCGGCCTTGCAAGGACTTTGTACTATTTAAAGATCAAGTAGTACATTATTATTATTGATTTATAGAGCACTAACATAGTCAGTGGTGCTGGACAGAGGAAGAAGCAAATCTAGAAACATGGAGAGAAACAAAATAATAATACAGACAATGGTATACACAAAATATAGACACGGATACATAAAATAGAGGAGAGTTAGGGCTTATCTTCACTGGGTGCCCTGATAGTTTCCAAATCGAATGTGGCACCCATGTTGCTGCAAATCCTCAGCCAAACCGTAATAGTCATGCCATGCATGGTAGGGATGCGGATGCGCACTACGAAAAACGACTGCATGCCATCCAGAATTGCTGCAGGATGCAATTCGGACAGCATGCTATTGACAGAATTGGCAGCATTTGCCAGTCTGCCTCATATGCGGGGAAACACTGCTTATTCGTACATAGTGGAATCAGCCAGGCCCTTTAAATAAATACGGTATTCATTATCTTACTGAACCTGCAATCAGGGAATTGTTTTCACATGGTCTTCTCCCATCCTATATCCATCTCCAGGATGGGTTGGAGGTGGGCTGATCAGTTTAGGTCCACAATACTTTCTTTCTGACATTTTTCTTGCACACTTTCACATTTCTGCAGGTCAAAACCATAAAATCTCCAAACCAGCACATGCTATTAATGGGCATGGATAAAGTGATGGACAGCTCCTGTAAGATGCCTAATGTGGTTTAACATCTTCTAGAGCTTTTAACATACTACCCTTTATTATCTGAAAGATTGACATTCCATCTTATTGCAGTATGTTTACATTATGTGGTGGTATCTTGTTAATTGTGCAAGTAATATGCCAGAAATCTCATCCTAATATGTAGCTTAGGTTTAGAAAGAGTGCATTTCCAGGGCTGTCCAGGCTTGCCTATTTATGACAGGCTATAAAAATAGCAGACTTCCTACCCTTCTGTCTTACATATTTTTGCTGCATCTGAAACTTGGGCTGTGTTTACAAGAGAGGGAACCCATCAAGATAAAGAAGGGAAGCAGAGTGACATCTTCTGGTGCTCTGGTTCCTGCTGAGATGGATATGCTTTTGTTGAAGTATGCCACCCGTCTGGCCTTTGGAGCAAATGTGTACTTTGTGCTTACAAGACGAGGATGTATAAGATTTTTGGATATTTTTTGCTTTTATTTTATAAAACTGTATTTAGTATTCTTTGCAATTCTTTTGTCTTAAATGTATATACATCTCACCCACTCTTTAATGAGCATCTGAATATTTGTTAGGCCTTATAACCAAGTATTGTCCATCACAAATCCACCTTTCTTTATCCAGAATAGATTTTTAAAGGATGTGTCAGGATAATTATTGTACCACTAATTGTCACCCTGATCTGAAGCAGCTGTCTTATTACAATTTTGTTTTTATTAATTGCAGAGTAGAGATTCATTTGTAATTAGCTCCTAGTAAATCATAGTTTGAACAGCCAAAAATCACACTGCAATCTAAAGTGTAATTAAAGCACTACACTAGAGTGTTTATCTAAATCTTGTTCAGTTAGTACATATTTTCAGCTGCCTTATTAGACATGTTCATGGATTTCATAGCCTCATGGTAACAATGATACCAACTTGTTTTAAAAACTGTCAGTTTTCTTTGAATGCTCTTAAAGAGAACCCGAGGCGGGGTTCTGAGGATAAAATCCCCATACAGAGGCTGGGCCTGTCTATAGAGCCCAGCCTCTGTTGCTATTTAGATTGTCCCTAAGCCCCCCCCCCGCGCTCTGCAATCCCCCCATAAATAACAGCCGCGCTGCTGACACGCAGCTTGTCAGAGCGGGCTGTGTTTTCCTTTGTAACGTCAGTCTCCGCTCTCCCCCGCCTCCTGCATCGCTCCGGTCCCCGCTCGTGTCCCTTTCCTCCCCGCTGATTGGAGGGAAGGGATGTGGGCAGGGACTGGAGCTCTGCAGGAGGCGGGGGAAAGCGGAGACTGACGTTACAAAAGGTAAACACAGCCCACGCAGCGCGGCTGTGATTTATGGGGTCTCCCTGAGCGCAGGGGGGATTTAGGGGCAATCTAAATAGCAACAGAGGCTGGGCTCTATAGGCAGACCCAGCCTCTGTATGGGGATTTCGTTGTGAGAATCCCGCCTCGAGTTCTCTTTAAAGTGTGTAGAATTACCTTGAAGTGAAGTTAAATAGTCTGATCTTACTGAAACATCAAATCCAATGCAAAGGGATTATAAAATAGACTTCTGGTTTTGGTGCCTGATGGCATAAATACAGATGTGTACATCTACAATCTCTTACCATGCCAAAGCCTTTCAAGAGTTACAAATCACCCCAAAATCCAGTGATCTGCTGTTGAGGCTTTTGCATTCTCTCTCCCACCCTGCCACACAGAATCTGGGACGTGCACTAGCACAACACATTGGAAACAAGTTTGGAAAGGACACCACACCACCTTGCCTCCACACTGCCTGCCTCTACAACTCTACAAGCTACAGTCTTTCCAAGAATCTCCACTATGGGCCTGATTCACAAAGCGGTGCTAACAGTTAGTACGCTGGTGAAAAGCCCTTTATCACGCCTAAACTCAGTTTAGGCATGATAAGTTTAGGTGTGATAAGTTTAGGTGTGATAAGTTTAAGCATGATAAGTTTAGGTGTGATAAGTTTTTAGGCGTGATAAGTTTAAGCACCAACTGGGTTAGCACCGCAGTGCACAGCTGATCAAAAGTTTTGTGCTAGCAAAGTCTGGTGCACTTTGCATAGAGTTTAATGGCGCTGCTTTGCGCGCGATCTAAACTTATCTAAACTTATCATGCCTAAACTTATCATGCCTAAACTGAGTTTAGGCATGATAAAATGGTTATCACGCCTAAAGTCTTTAACTGGGTTATCACCGCTTTGTGAATCGAGCCCTATGTATCCACAGAAGTCTCAGTGATGCAGTCACCTGCTAGAGACTAATTTTTCCTGGTACAGATTTAGTCCCTCACTTTTGCCATGTTGTTCTTGTCCATTGTCTTCTCCTGAGTGATTAACTCTATACTGCATACCTTTTAACCTCTTGAGGACAGTGGTGTTAAACCCCCCAAGTGACCAGGCTATTTTCTGTTTAATTGGCCACTGCAGCTTTAAGGCCAAGCTGCAGGGCTGTACAACTCTGCACACAAGTGATCCCCCCCCTTTTCTCCCCACCAACAAAGCTCTCTGTTGGTGGGGTCTGATCGTCCCCCCTGTGTTAATTTTTTTAAATCAATATTTATTGGTTGTTTTTTTTTAATATTTATTACTATTTTTTTTTTAAACCAAATCCCCTCCCTTCCCCCAGCCGGCCAATCACGGCAATTGGCTGCCATAGCTTCTGCCTATGAGAGCCGATCACTCTCTTGTCCCCCAGGGGGACAGCCGTGTCACTCGGCTGTCCCCAGTACAGCGCTGCTGCTGATTGCAGCGCTGTACAAGTAAACACACGGCGGTTTCGCCGTGTAACAGTCTTCCGATCGCGCAATGGGCGCTCGGAGACTGAAGGCGGAGCTCAGCTCCGCCCACCAAGCAGGAGATGCGCGGGCAGCCTGCACGCGATCTCCTGCAAAACAGAGCCCCAGGACTTTACGCCAATTGGCGTTAGGCGGTCCTGGGGCTGCCGTCGCGGCCACGCCCATCGGCGTGACGCGGTCGGCAAAAGGTTAAAGCATTTAGGGGTCAAGGAAGTGTTGTGCTCACTGGCCCTTCATGTCATCAGAAGCCCCACTGGGATACTACTGAGCTCTCTGTCAGAAAATGTGCAAAGTGTTACGTTCTCCAAATGTAAGCCTAGTCCCTGCAGTATGGCACTCTGCTCTATAGTGACTGACTAACTGCTCTACAGTCACTGAATAACTCATTACTAAGTGTAAAATAAATCTGTTGCATCTGCAACTTGGTATTGCATAAATCATATGTTCCAACACTGCACTCAAGCTATTGCACCAGATATATTTGTGAGAGCTATTTGCAGATTACTTATATTTCTGGGACCTTTTCTTCATTTTGAGATTTAATATTTCTACTCATTATTTGCAGCACTAAAGTATCTATCTATACAATTACCCCACTGCTCAGAATTACTATTCAGAGACATCTTTATCTCAGTGCTCATGTACAAGTAAATGAACAATTAGTGTTAGGCATAGGTGGGGGTTGTTAGTGTTAGGCATAGACAGGGGAGGGTTAGTGTGAGAATTTGTGTACAGAGGGTCATAGTAGAATATCATTATAATTACTGATATTCTGCTATGGTAGAATATTAGTAGCATTACCAATGTTCTACTATTGCGGATTGTACAATATCGGTAAAATTACCGATATTCTACTATCGCTATTGGCACACAATTGTCCTTGCACCTTTTTTTGAGAAATACCTCTTCCCCCATCTCTGATCCCCACTTTCTATCAGGCCACACAGGCTACCATCAAGCAAATAGATGATAGGTAGGATGTGGTTCCAGCCTGACCACACCCCATTCGCAACATTTGCAGCCTGCTGAAAGTGGGTTAGAACTTTGCACAACGTGTAGTCACTAGAGGAATATGACAGTAGGCTGTACCATGGGTGCCTCATTTTAAAACATGTATGAATTAAAAAAAATTGTAACAGCACTGTAATTGTATAAAGTCTATTTGTATCTCAATTAAAAAACAATCTAATGTAATGTTTGTTTAAGAGGAAATCTAGTGACAATGTAGATAGTAAAATATAAATAAATAATAAATAATAGAATTAAGTAAATTATTTAGGGTACCCACCTTTATGCAAATTATTTTGGTTCTAGCATCAGAGATACATTGTCACCTGCATACCTGAATGTTTAACCCTTTTAGGCAGAAAAGGTAAAAAGGAAAAAATAGTTTTTTACATTTTTAATATTTTGTATTTACAAATTATTCATTTTTGATTTTTATATTATTTATCGTTGAACATTATAAGGTTAGGAAGGGGGGGTTTAGGGTTAGGCATCAGGAAAGGGGGGGTTTAGGGTTAGGAGGATTCAAGAAGGGGTGTTTTAGGGTTTGGTATCAGGAAGGGGGAAATTCTGTGTAAGAGTAGGGTTGGGTTAAGTTGTAGTAAAATATTGTTAATATATATCAATATTTTATTATGATAATTTACACTATCTACACTTAAAAAATGAAGAATATCGGTAGATATTAACAATAATTTTATTAAAACCAGTGCCCATTTTTCCTTGCACCCCTTTTTCATGCATGCCATAAAATAAGGACCATCATGCAGATACTTTATGTAATATATCATGCCTAATCTTTATTGTATCCTAAGGATTGAATAATGTCTGTATCAGCACCCAGCAAGAAAAACAAAACCAAAGCTAAGTGAATCTGGAACATCGCATTCTTTATTTTGATTTCTTTTTTTCTTATATTATATGTTATTTTATAGGTTAGGTGACAAAAGGTCAACTAATTAATTCAACAAACAATGTATGCATCAGGACAAAACTGCAAAGAGTATAACAGTTTCATGGTGTGAATCCCTGTCTGCAATAATGCTTTGCCACTTGGAGACCCAGTTCATGCAACATTATAAATAAAAGTGAGACACGGCACTTACTTAGCACAACTGTTCTCCAGACACTTGTACACCTGTTTACTATAAGGGTAACAGGCACAGCAGTTGATACTGATACCAATAGTTCACTTTATTGCATTGGGAGAAATTTAATAAAAATTTCTTATGTTCCATGGCAGTATAATGATTTTCTATTTCAGAGATTGCAAAGTAGACCAAAAAATGAATCTTGTCACCTTTTTGGGTACTCACCTCTGTAGAGGGAAGCCTCTGGATAATTCAGAGGCTTCCCCATCACTATCCTCCTTGCCAGTCCAGTGTTAGGACCCCCCCCCCCCCAGGTGCTTATTGACAAGGACATGTTGATGGGAGCGTGGCTGCAATGTGCAAGTGCAGACGGTTCATGTCTATGCACTAGCATGGAGCCAAACAGGTGTGGCTTTTTCAGTGGTGGCTCTTTGCTACTGTGCAGTCACAAGCCATTCTGCATCTGCACAGTGTGGCCATGCTTGTTCTCATACGGGAAAAAAGTCGTGAGCTTTGGAGGTCCCAGTGCTGAAATGGTGAGGTGAGAGGCTTCCTTCTACTGAGGTAAGTATGTGACTTTTTTGTTTTTCCTTGTCACGGATTTGATTTTTAACTGCCAAACAAACTGGGTTCCATATATGTGGTATACCACAGCAAGCAAGCATGTTCCCAGCTGATTTCTGCCCTGTGTTCCCTTTCAAGAGTCAGGGTTGATGATGTAGGCAGTTGGAGATGCAAATGTCTCATAAAGCTCAGTAAAGTCTGTGGGAAACACTGGATGTGTATCACACAAAGGAGGGAATTATCCCTCTGTAACAAGCTGTGCCTGGTACAAAACCCAGGCTTCATTTTGTACAGAAGAAACATGAAAATGTAATTCAGGAAATGTACTGGTAAAAATAAGTAATGGTAAATCCATGTAGATAGACATACTGTACATCATAATACAATAGTGCATACATCAATATCATCACATGCTATGATGGCTGTTAAACAAGTGTTTTTATATTGTATGTGGTCAAACAGGTAATGAATGGAAAATATCCACGGATACTGCAACAACATTTGCAGTCTTAATAACCGTCCTTTATTGAATACAGACATAGAACCTATTCATTTCTCAGGGTTTGGCATTGCTTCTTTAGGGTAACCTTTTCATTTCTCAGGGTTTGGCATTGCTTCTTTAGGGTAACCTATTCATTTCTCAGGGTTTGGCATTGCTTCTTTATGGTATCACTTGAAATGACAGTTAATGTGTTTTCACTGTAATATCAAGTATGTCCTGAAGAAGCAGGTCTGGACCTCTAGAAATGTGTTGGTTGTCTGCATAAAAATAAAGGACTAGTACTCACCTACTGTGTCCCACAGGCAACACTGAGCTATGAAAGACGTCTGGATCCCTGAGTGCATGTACATGTGCATTCAGCCCTGAGTCTTTAAATGGAACACATGCTTGTGTGTCACTGTTACCACTGAAGGGATTGCAGACTGAAGATCTAAAAACGACTGTAATTGCTTGAGTTTCAAACTGTTGACACTAAAAGGAAGTAACTAAGACCTAAGTGGGCTTCTCAGTTTCTCTCTATCTTTGTCTTTTTTCCACAATCTTTTTGTGTATGTTTTGCCTGAATTTCATTGTGTTTTATTGTACTACTGATACATATAATGTTATATCCTCTTTCATGTCCTCTCGCTTCTTAAAACTTAATATGAATAAAACTGAACTAATAGTCTTTCCACCATCCCTGTCCACCTCTTTGCCTGATATTACAATAAATGTTAACAACACGTCTATAACATCAGTTCCCAAAGCACGGTGCTTGGAGGTAAAATTTGATTCATCTCTCTCAATTATTCCTCACATCAACTCCCTAACCAGCTCCTGTCATCTCCAACTCAAAAACATAGCACACATCCGATCTTTTCTCTCTCGTGACACAACCAAAATGTTAGTACATGCTCTTATTATATCTCGATTGGACTATTGCAATATATTGCTTGGTGGACTTCCAACTAAGTGACTAGCACTGCTCAATTCTGTACTGAACTCAGCTGCTCGACTCATTCATCTCTCCTCTCGCTCTTCCTCTGCTGACCCTCTCTGTCAAGCACTTCACTGGCTACCAATCAACCAGAGGATTCAGTTCAAACTCTTAACCCTAACCTACAAAGCTCTCCACAATCTCTCTCCCCTGTACATCTCCTCACTAGTCTCCAGATATCAACCCAACCGCAATCTCAGATCTGCACACAAGCTTCTTTTATCCTCTTCTACAATTACCTCCTCACATTCACATGTACAAGACTTCTCAAGTGCCTCACCCCTCCTATGGAATGCCCTTCCACAGCATATCCGCCACTCTCCCACCTTTGAAATCTTTAAACGCTCCCTCAAAACCCACCTTTTCCAACAAGCATATTTTCTAGCTTAGGCCATGCAACTACTAAATAACCTAATTACGCACTGCCTGTACATATACTGTATACTTCCCCACCTCTTGTTTCCACCCCATTCCTTTAGATTGTAAGCTCGCAAGGGCAGGGCTCTCACCCTTTTGTGTCATGGAATGCTATTAATTGAATTGCTTGCACTCTGTTAGACATTTATACATTTTAGTCATCATGTTAAATTTGCTTTTGTAATCAGCAGTTCTGTATTTTGTATCAGTAATCATATTTGATGTATATCTTTGTCTGTATCATTATGTATCCCTTGTTTGTTTTCTTACATTGTACAGCGCCACGGAATATGTTGGCGCTTTATAAATAAATAATAATAATAATAATACTAATGCTTGGATTTTTTTTTTCATCTACTAGCACCTTCTATAGATAATTTTATGTCTTTAAGATCTAAACACATGCGATAATCATCCACTACACTAATCAGACCTATATAAAAAAAAAAAGCTTCTCCATTTATACATTTAAATTTTCCGTAACAAGCCACATTTGTTTAATTCAATTCACAGCAATATTTTCTCTCTGGGGTCATTTTACTTCCATAAACCCTGTTTTTTTGTACTTTATAAATGTAGCTAACTGGAAAATTGATTAATGCAAATGAGTAGACACCTATAGCTGAAGCATCTGGGAACCTTTGGAACGTGTATTATCCCAGCTATGTAGGCCATGATGAGAGCTTGTTCAGTGAGGCATAAATATGTTTTTAGAAAACCCAAAGACTAAAGCTAGTGTTTGTCAAATGAGAACACGTTTTGTGTTTTTGTTACTGAGCAAGTCTGCATTGCATTATTTGTAGCAAACCCTGCATCAGTTAAGTGTCCAGTATATATGTAACCGACCAATCGATTACTATCACAAGGAGAGAGTTCCCTTATTACTCTTAAAGCGGAAGGACAGCGACTGACCAGGAGGATAAATTGGTGAAAAATAACAATTGATTTTATTTGGCAAACAAAGAAATAATGTCCACTAACATGCAGAACAAGAATACAAACCCCCAATTGAAATCCTCAATATCAAGACCACCCTTGAAATACACTAAATTAATGAGGTAAAATAAGCAACAAATTCAGAGTTAACACTTCTTGCTTGAAGATCTAGCACCTGGAAAGAAAAAGGTTACTTCCTGAAATATCATTAGAGGCTACTGCACTTGGACCTTGCTTGAAGTTCCTGCACCTGTAGGAAAAACAAAGAACAAAACACAGCAAATACACATTTCACAAATCTTCATCAGACCTTTTTCTTCATCTCACTCTCAATACGTCTATAGCGATACAGTTTTCTCTTTCCTATCTAAAAATATGTATGCATACATGTATGTGAACAAATACACCTGAGAGAAACCAAATAGGAAATGGACTAATGCTTCTGGTTGGGTAGATAAGTAGTGACTGACTCGAAGTAGTCCTTACTGTATGGTAATGACCATAACAGTCTTCAGTTCCTTGCAAAAGTCTTATCTAACCATACAGTGGCTATGAATTCATATTCACACTTAAACCTGTATATGATCATGGAGTAGGGGTACCCCTTTAAAAGAACTGATGATAAGTTGCTGATGAAAGATCTTTTCCTGAAGCAGATGATAGCTTATAATAACCTTACTTTACTTTACATGCAGCACACTCCAAGATGCCAGTTCAATAATTCTGAAGTAAGTTTCTTCCCTTTATTGTTATCAAAGTTTTTCTTTTTCCTGTATGTCACATATGTAAGTATCAATTCTCTCCTTTTATTACTTCTCACTGCAGGTTGGTTTAAGCTCTAAATGCAATCACTTCACTTGCAGAACACACAGAACACAGCAACAGATCTGTTCACGAGTAAGTTCCTATTTTTCTCCCATGAATTGATACATTTCTTTACTAATGTGTTATTCTCTTTTCTCCACACAGAGAGATTAACACTCCAAAAATATCGTCAGGTAAGTGTCTTTTCCACTCATATCAGGCAGAGCCACACTGGGGATTATTCTTGAGGCATATGCACAGTCAATGTACAGAGCAAATGCATTCAAACACAGGCTGACTGGCTTTACTGTGGAGAGACAGAGTAATAATCAGTACCAGTGAGTGCACACACAGATTCTCTCACTGATCAGCTCTGTGGTGACAGGTAGGGAACCACAGTCATTGATTCACATCATACAGTACTCTGGTGTTGCTATGACAACATTTCTTCTCCTCACACACACTGTATATATATTATCTAACTGTAGAGAATCAGACGAAGAATATTTAGCTGATTTGATTTGACAGTCTGATTTTTGTGTCATTACTATGAGGAAAACTCCTGTCATTTTCTTTCTGTGTTTCTGTGTGGTGAAATTTCACTTATCTGTCAATTTTTCCTGAAGTGGTCTCCTTGGCCTTGCTGAGCTATCTCTCACTCCTCTGTGGATGAGGTGTCTCCCTGTTTTGACTCAGGGAGCTGTCTCTCATGGTCCCCTTTCTGTGTGTCATCAGTGAGCTAAATTCCTCTGCTACTGAATGCCATTTCTCTCTCTGACAGCTCAGTTTCTCCCCCTCTGGTCTTTGTCATCTCTCCTCACGCTGCCTGTGTCACCTTCCGAGGTAAAAATCAGAGAGGGCTTGCCTCTTCAGCTGGAGGGGCGTTCCCAACCTGTGTAACTGACACCCGCCCCCTGACTGAGAGCAGAACAGCCATCTTGAGTGCTGGCTGCTTGCTCTGTGTAAATACAGCCTGTGCCAGCACTAATTCTCATAGCTGATGCTGGCCAGAAATAAAAATACATGTTTTTTTTTTTTTTTTAATTAAAGAAGCTGCACTATTTGTAGCAGGGCTACATTTTTCCCCTTTTTTTTAAATTGTAGTCCCTTACAATTCTCTAAGAAATCACTTCGCATAACACAATACATCGCTCAAATACAGTAAGGAAGACTTTATCTCCTCTGTTGCCATATAAATTCTTCTTGCAGATAGCGTTTAGGAGGAAGTCCAATATTCTCTCTGGACGATCTCCTTAAGGAACCCTCAGGTTCTAACTCAGGAGAACCCTCAACCTGCTGGTCAGCATCACTCCCCCTCTCACTCTCTACTGAGCTTCCAGAACTCTCCTCCCTGAGACCCGAAACATCTTGCCACTCATCAACAGGATGAGCCAAATTTTGGTCTCTATTTCTCTGAGCCTGGGGTGTAAGACCACTGGAGAGCTCCACTGGGACCCAACAAGGGACCATTTCTTCCAGTTCCATTTCACAATTCTTAGATTTTCCAAAAGGCTTAGGTTCTGACATCAATTTTAACAGAGCCCCATTCACTCTTTTAATGGGGCCCGTGCCATCCATCTTCTGAACATCATACACTGGAATGTCTGTTGAAGGCTGATTTACTATTTTCCACAAATCAGCACCCCATCTTGATGTCAACTTTCCTTTCTCATGTGTTCCTTTGTTTCGCAGTAAGACAATGTCTCCGACCTGAAAATTCCACCTCCTTTCAAAAGTTTCAGATTCTTTTTCATTACTACGCCGTACCAAGTCATACATCTCTTGTACTCTATTTTTGTGGTTCTCAACCCATTCTTGCATAGTCCTTGAAGTTTGATCCCCCTCTAACCTTCCACACAAAACATCCAGAGGTCCTCCATCTTCCCTTCCAAAGAACAAATGGAAAGGAGCATAACCAGTAGCGTCATGCACAGTGTGATTATAGGCCCAGACTAACTCTTTAATGTATACCGGCCAACGTTGTTTCTTTTCTTGTTCCAGGGACCGTATCTTCTGTATCAGGGTGCGGTTGAAACGTTCACAGACTCCATTCCCTTGAGGATGATACGGTGTAGTATGCGATTTTTTTATGTTATAGAGCTGACATAACTCCTGCATCAAACGACTTTCAAAACACGGACCCTGGTCCGAATGGATCCGCTGAGGACAGCCATAAGTTTGTATAAAGTCATTCCAGAGGTGCTTGGCAGCTGTTACTGCTGTTTGGTCTCTAGTTGGTACGGCTACAGCAAATTTTGTGAAATGGTCAATCATGACCAACACGCTACTTCGTCCGTCTTGAGCAGTATCCAGAGACAAAAAATCAACTGCCACCACTTCCAACGGTGCGCTGGTCCTCCATTTTACCAAAGGGAGTTTTGGCTCAGTGCCTTGATTGGTGTTGCATGTCAGACATTCTCTGCATACTTTCTTAATTACCCCATCCATCTGTAGACAGTAAAATCTCTTTCGGAAACACCAGGCTATTTTCTCAGGCCCTGGGTGCCCTAATTTTTCATGCAGAGTAGTGATAACTTTGCTTGCTACATCCCGAGTCAACACTATCTGACTTCGCACATTCTGCCAATTTTTCAACCGCACCTTTCTGACCAGCAAATTGTTCTCCACTCTTAAGCGATCCCACTGCCTAAGCAGTTTTTGGCCCTCCACCGTCCAATTGACTCTTTGTATTCTCTTTGGCCATACTTGTGCTCTGACCTTTTCTTTCAATGGTTTGAGAATATGATCTTCTTCCTGCGATTTTTGCCACTCTGCTGAGGAGGACTCAATAACTTCCATCATGTTTACCATCAACTCATCCTCATTTTCTTTCGACATGTGACTAGCTTTTTCCTTAATCCCAAACAGGGGTACTTCAACTTCTTCCAGATCTTCATCTCTCTCCCTTCCAGCAGGTTCATATGGGAATCTCGATAATGCATCTGCACAGCCATTGATTCTTCCTGGTCTGTACTTAATAGTAAATTGGAACTTGGCTAATCTGGCTACCCACCGTTGTTCCATCGCTCCTAATTTAGCTGTTTGAAGGTATGCTACGGGGTTATTGTCGGTGTAAATGGTAAATTTTACTCCATTCAAGTACTCACTGAATTTCTCCGTGACGGCCCATACCACTGCCAACAATTCTAGCCGGAAAGAACTGTAATTTGCTGGATTTTTCTCAGTCTCTCTGAGACTACGACTTGCAAAAGCTATTACTCGTTCTTTTCCTCCTTTTTCCTGAGTCAGTACTGCACCTAAGCCCTGATTACTAGCATCAGTATACAAACGAAAAGGAAGGTGGAAATCCGCGAAGGCCAGTATCAGAGAAGATTCGATTTCGGCTTTTAATTCATCAAAAGCTTTTTGCTGTTCAGTGTTCCAGCAGACAGTATCATTTTTTTTTCTCAGTTGAGCCCCTTTTAGAATAAAATGCAAAGGACGAGCCTTCTGTGCAAAATGCGGTATAAATCTTCGATAGTAACTTGCTATCCCTAAAAATGCTCGTACCTCTCGGATAGTAGTAGGAACTGGCCATTCCTTAATCAATTTCACTTTTTCTGGGTTTGGCTTGACGCCTTCTTTGGAAATAACATGCCCCAAGAAATTAACCTCCGGCTTGAATAGATGACACTTACTAGGCTTCAACTTCAGTCCATATGACCTGAGCTTCTGGAATACCACATCCAGGTGCTGAATATGTTGATGAAAATCAGTGGAATATACGATGATGTCATCCAAATAGATCAGCACATGTTCAAAATTAAACTCGCCCAAACAGCTCTCCATCAGTCTTTGGAATGTAGCTGGGGCGTTCGTCAATCCAAACGGCATTCTCTTGAATTGATATAGTCCCATGGGTGTAGTAAAAGCGGTCTTTTCCTGATCTTTTTTGTCAACTAAAATTTGCCAGTAACCACTACAAAGATCTAGAGTAGAGAACACTTTAGCTTTCCCCAAAGCCAGTAATGAGTCCTCTATCCTCGGAAGGGGATAGGCATCCTTAATAGTCACTGAATTTAACTTTCTGTAATCTACACAAAACCTCAGACTACCATCCTTTTTCTTCACTAACACAATGGGAGCTGCCCAGGGACTACTGCTAGGTTCTATTACATTAGCCGCCAACATCTGTTCTAACATCTGCTTAACTTCTTGGAACAAATTAGGAGGGATATATCTATATCTTTCTCTGATGGGGCCAGCTGTATCTGTTCTAATCTCATGACGAATCTTATCAGAGCATCCAAGATCACTTTCATCAATAGAAAAAACTTCTTTATTTCTCTCAAACAACTGATTCAATGCAGACTTCTCATTATCATTCAGTTGTTCAACATTCAATACTACTGTTTGGGAAATTTTCTCTCCATTCCATTCTTGCGCTTTAGTATCAGAGTCCGTTGACATTATCCGACATGAGCAAAGATTTTTTCCTTTCTCTTCCACTTGCACTTCCTTACCACCTACACTTTCCACCGGAAACACATCGGCCAACCAAGCACCCGAAGGTATATGTACAGTGTCTTTTCCCCAATTTGACATTCGGATAGGAACTTGCCCATTTTTCACCGTGGCTACTGTCTTTGCTACAGTAATATCTAATCTCGGATTCACTGGTTCTACCATCACCGTCAGACCTGCAATTTGACAGTTGGAACCCACAGCCACCTGCATGACTACCTCAGACCTAGGGGGAACAGACAAACCCTTCTCACAGGGTGCTCTTATCACTCCAATCCTCCCCTTACAACGCTTGGCATTTCGAATAGCACTACATGTTTTTATCAAATTTTGAAACACTCGTCTCTCTTCTTGTTGCCGGGAAACCTTTTGCCAATACCGATGTCCATATTGCGAAAATAATCGTCCATCCAGATCCTGCAGAATATTCATTCCAACAATTATTGGGGTTTCTGAGGATGGCTGTCCCTTTACCACCATTATACCCCTTTTTCCCAACTGTTCCTCACCAATTTCCACATCCATCCAAATAATTCCTTTGACTGGGATGGGCAAATTATTGGCTGCTGCCAGCTCAATCCAAGACATCTCCAAATCCTGAATTTTTCCAGGAAAATTCCTTGCAAAATACGCCTCTGAAATGGTAGTCACTTGGGATCCTGTGTCTAACAAGCCATTAACCTCTTTCCCTTCTAACTTAATTTTAATCAAAGGACAATTTCCTACTACTGGCCCTGTCTCCTGCTGCACATAGGTCTGAGTAGCCATTCCCAACGTCCGACCTTCAACCCTAGGAGGCTCTAGTTTAAATTCTGATTGCTTCCATTGCGAGCATATCGTTGAGGTCTAGGACAATTACGTGCAAAATGTCCCTCTCTTCGGCAGTTCCAGCAGGTGAATGGTTGGTCATTTCTATTCTGAGTAGATTCCCTGGGCCCATGGTATTCTTCTCGTCTGACTTCTTGGCGTAATCTTAATTTAGCAATATCTTCTTGCATCTGCTTCAAAATGTGACCTAACTCGATGGCCTCTTCCCCCTTTTTACTGGCAAAGGTATGGGCGGTATGTCTATTCTCACTTTCCTTTTCCTTTGCATCAGAATTTAGTTGTCGCATAGCCAATTGAGTAATTTCCTCCTCTTGTTGATATTTAATAGCTAGTCGTTGGATTGATTGAAAGGAAATTGCAGGGTCTAGTTCTAACTTATTCTTTACTGCCCTTCTTACTACATGGCTCCGTAATCCCAGCACAAACTGGTCTTTCAGCCAGGAAGACATCCCGTTGTTCTGGTAAGGATCCTCCGCATCTTCCTTTTTTTGTATAGCTCTCATCAGTTCTTGTAGGGCATTAGCAAACTGAGGTATGCTCTCCTGCTCCCGCTGGGTTCGATCCATGAACCTCTTCCGCACTACGTGTAGGTCAGAGGGGTCCCCATATATTTCTTCAAGTATCTCCAAAATGTCTTCTAAACTCACAGGAAGATCCCGACTGGCATTAATTATTGTTTTCCGTGCATCACCCTCAGAAGCTAAAATGGCTACTTCCCGATGCATATCAACTGGAACTTTATATGCTTTGATAGCACTTTGAATACGCTCTGCCCAATCTCTCAGAGGCATATTATTGCCAGTAAATTTAGGTAAGTAGGTAGCTAAAATACCAATAGGAGTCATAGTCATAGACATGGTAAAATCCACATTCTCCCTTGATAGAGCTCTCTCAGCGGATCCCTCACCCATAGCTGGTACGTCTGACCCCAGGTTCTCTCCTGGTCTATTGATGTCAGAGTCCATCCTGCCGACTGCGCCAAAATGTAACCGACCAATCGATTACTATCACAAGGAGAGAGTTCCCTTATTACTCTTAAAGCGGAAGGACAGCGACTGACCAGGAGGATAAATTGGTGAAAAATAACAATTGATTTTATTTGGCAAACAAAGAAATAATGTCCACTAACATGCAGAACAAGAATACAAACCCCCAATTGAAATCCTCAATATCAAGACCACCCTTGAAATACACTAAATTAATGAGGTAAAATAAGCAACAAATTCAGAGTTAACACTTCTTGCTTGAAGATCTAGCACCTGGAAAGAAAAAGGTTACTTCCTGAAATATCATTAGAGGCTACTGCACTTGGACCTTGCTTGAAGTTCCTGCACCTGTAGGAAAAACAAAGAACAAAACACAGCAAATACACATTTCACAAATCTTCATCAGACCTTTTTCTTCATCTCACTCTCAATACGTCTATAGCGATACAGTTTTCTCTTTCCTATCTAAAAATATGTATGCATACATGTATGTGAACAAATACACCTGAGAGAAACCAAATAGGAAATGGACTAATGCTTCTGGTTGGGTAGATAAGTAGTGACTGACTCGAAGTAGTCCTTACTGTATGGTAATGACCATAACAGTCTTCAGTTCCTTGCAAAAGTCTTATCTAACCATACAGTGGCTATGAATTCATATTCACACTTAAACCTGTATATGATCATGGAGTAGGGGTACCCCTTTAAAAGAACTGATGATAAGTTGCTGATGAAAGATCTTTTCCTGAAGCAGATGATAGCTTATAATAACCTTACTTTACTTTACATGCAGCACACTCCAAGATGCCAGTTCAATAATTCTGAAGTAAGTTTCTTCCCTTTATTGTTATCAAAGTTTTTCTTTTTCCTGTATGTCACATATGTAAGTATCAATTCTCTCCTTTTATTACTTCTCACTGCAGGTTGGTTTAAGCTCTAAATGCAATCACTTCACTTGCAGAACACACAGAACACAGCAACAGATCTGTTCACGAGTAAGTTCCTATTTTTCTCCCATGAATTGATACATTTCTTTACTAATGTGTTATTCTCTTTTCTCCACACAGAGAGATTAACACTCCAAAAATATCGTCAGGTAAGTGTCTTTTCCACTCATATCAGGCAGAGCCACACTGGGGATTATTCTTGAGGCATATGCACAGTCAATGTACAGAGCAAATGCATTCAAACACAGGCTGACTGGCTTTACTGTGGAGAGACAGAGTAATAATCAGTACCAGTGAGTGCACACACAGATTCTCTCACTGATCAGCTCTGTGGTGACAGGTAGGGAACCACAGTCATTGATTCACATCATACAGTACTCTGGTGTTGCTATGACAACATTTCTTCTCCTCACACACACTGTATATATATTATCTAACTGTAGAGAATCAGACGAAGAATATTTAGCTGATTTGATTTGACAGTCTGATTTTTGTGTCATTACTATGAGGAAAACTCCTGTCATTTTCTTTCTGTGTTTCTGTGTGGTGAAATTTCACTTATCTGTCAATTTTTCCTGAAGTGGTCTCCTTGGCCTTGCTGAGCTATCTCTCACTCCTCTGTGGATGAGGTGTCTCCCTGTTTTGACTCAGGGAGCTGTCTCTCATGGTCCCCTTTCTGTGTGTCATCAGTGAGCTAAATTCCTCTGCTACTGAATGCCATTTCTCTCTCTGACAGCTCAGTTTCTCCCCCTCTGGTCTTTGTCATCTCTCCTCACGCTGCCTGTGTCACCTTCCGAGGTAAAAATCAGAGAGGGCTTGCCTCTTCAGCTGGAGGGGCGTTCCCAACCTGTGTAACTGACACCCGCCCCCTGACTGAGAGCAGAACAGCCATCTTGAGTGCTGGCTGCTTGCTCTGTGTAAATACAGCCTGTGCCAGCACTAATTCTCATAGCTGATGCTGGCCAGAAATAAAAATACATGTTTTGTTTTTTTTTTTAATTAAAGAAGCTGCACTATTTGTAGCAGGGCTACATATATTAGTACCTTAGTCATATTTGTAGTTCCGTAACAGCAACTACTTTCCAAAATGAAAAAGTGTAGCCCGTTTATCACTCTCTTCACCTTTGGTCTCCTTGCCAAAATGTTCAGTATTCACACAACCCTTCAGACATACCTGTCTTTGTATACAGTCACAATGATTATCCATCAGAGATGACAGAATCTCCCACTACACATACATACTGATGCATGGGACTACGCAAAAAGACAGTTTTTGGATTAATAAACTGGTGGATACACACAAACCCATAGGTATAAATGAGGATTTTAGTTTAAGGTACAATGGAAAAGAGACTAAACCCCTCCCACCTCTCTGACCAGCATTTAGTTAACCCATACATTCTCATAAAACTCCAGGCACTCCGGTTTCCCCCACATCCCAAAACATACATATAAATTAATTGGCTTCCCCTCAAATTGGCCCTAGATTACGATACATACATGATACATACATAGACATATGACTATGGTAGAGATTAGATTGTGAGCCCCTCTGAGAGACAGTTAAGTGACAAGACAAAATACTGTGTACAGCTCTGCAGAAGATGTCGGCGCTATATAAAAAATACAAAATAATAACACCGTTAAGTGAACTGAGGGGAAAAAGATAATACACTTAACAAGTGTTCTGTATTGTAGTAATGCTGGAGGAGACTTCTGAGCCAGTTCTGCTCCAGCAGAGATGGACAGAGTGAGTAGTAAGTCAGTAGTAAGCTGAGGCTGAGAGCACGCTCCTCTGTTGGTTTTCTCTATGTGTTTTCTACACACCATGGTCTTGATTCACTAAACTGTGATAACTCAAATATCACACCTTATCAAAGATATCACACCTTATGAAAAAGATATCACACCTTATGAAAAGTTATCACACCTTATCAAAGATATCACACATTATCAGAACGCTACGAACTCGCAAGGGCTCACGGCAGGATGAGTGCCATTGCCAATTAGCAGGCATAAGTTCGAAGGTGTGATATCTTTTCATAAGGTGTGATCTTGGATAAGGTGTGATATTTAAGTTATCACGGTTTAGTGAATATGTGTGTCTGTATGTGTGAAAACATACACGTTTACCACAGAAGCTAATGTAATTGATAGAGAAAATGCCTGCAGTCCTCTTCTGCTGTCTGTTCTTATCTGCATGGGGAAAACACATTCAAGTGTGCACTAGCCAATTGAATAACATTGGTTCTCAGTTTACCTGTGCAAAAAGCGACGGGAGGGGGCCTCTTCCAAAGTTTTGCAGGGGGCCCAGTGATTTCTAGTTATGGAACACCATTCTTTATACTGGCAAAGGGAATTAATTCATCCCCCGCTTTCAACAACTATGGACTAGCGACATCCTCTGTGTTATCTTTGATTGAGCCTTTGCTGAACAGGGGCTACTGTGTGACCATGGATAACTTTAATAGTTCCCCTGAACTGTTTGAATTTCTGATCAAAAACAGCACTATTAGGCCTAACAGGAGAGAAATGCCAACAACTTTCACTAAACAAAAACTCGAAATTGGGAACATTGTTGCTTGGCAGAAGGAAAAAATGTTGACTATCTGCTGGCGTGACAAGAAAGATATCTATCTCCTCAGCACAGTACATGACACCTCGACTGTTATCACCAGAACAAGAGGAGGTAAAGTCATTGACAAACCTCAAGTTGTGATGGATTACAACAACATGATGGGTGGTGTGGACACAGCCGACCATGCAATGACTTTCTACTGTGGAGTGCGTACATCCTGTACAAACACAGTAGATGGGTTGGCGATCCTTAAGAGGCTTCCAGTGGGATCCAGGAGTAGACCGGAGCTATGGCAAGAGACACACATGACTTCTAGGGGCTGAAAGAAGCCCCAGGTAAGTAAAGATATATTTAGTTTGCTACCTTGGATATAAAGTACATTAAGCAGACTCCTGCAAGGACCCTCTGCCTTTGTTCTAATACCTGGCTAATGTTTTTGGGAAAAAAATCTTCCATGGGACTTGTTCCTGGGCTTTGTCTAAGGCCTGTATAATTTCTTTAGAAAGAACCCACCAGGGGTCTTCTATCCCTACTCTGAGGCCTGTCTATTTTCTTCTACTTTTTTTGTAAAGCCCTCTACTTCTGCAAAGAAGCCAGGGTAAATGGAAAGTAGGAGGATTTTGGATGGCAAAGTCATTTCTGTTGAAGAACCAGTACACCAGGACTTTTAACTATTAAAACTTAAATATGTATGTGATTATAGGGGGAAGGAAGAGCTCTTTTGGATAATCTGTTTCATAAACAGTGAGAGACATCCAACTCAGACTTGTTATTTCTTACACACACTTCATACTCTTGTTCATTGAGGATCTCAGGGATTTAAGTTTCCAAGTAAATCAAGTCCAACTTTCAGAGGCAAACATAGCCCTTAGAATAAGTAAAGGTTATTTACAGACTTTACAAGAATATATAGAGAATCCTTTAAGCATTGCGATTCTCACAACAAAGCTATTGTGTATTCTTCTTTTAATCTGATAATGCCTCGATGCATTGGAAATGCCTGTTTTCTATTTTGCTAAATTTGCAAAAGGTGGATCATATTTTAAGTTTGAAAGAATAGAAATATATATGGAAAGCTAACATACAATTTTCATCCACTATCCAGCGTCTTGGTATAATCACAGTAATCTAATCTTATATAGCGTGGGTGAGACATTCTTTCTGAAGCAGATTTACACCCACATTCCAGTGAATAGCAAGATGACTTCAAAAAAAGAGGCTAATGTGTATTATATATATTCACTTTACTTTCTCTTTATTAGCTCAGAAAGTAGCTATTTGTAAGCGCCGAAAACAACACAATATTTAATCTAGCAGTAAAATGTGTTAATTAAATAACAGTCTGCAACTTTTCATTCAAACTTTACATGAGCATGAAACACATAATAGACTTCAATACACTTTGTATATACAAAGAAAACACTTTCATTCCAATACTTAACAGTGAACCTTTGATGATAACCAGGAGTATCACTAGAGGGGAGCAGCACCTGCAATTGCAGCTGTAGAGGGCCTCAACTACTAACTTCCATCCCCACCGATACAGGGGACTTTACTTCAGGAGTTTTGTGGCTACACTTGTTAGGGTTGTGAAGATCATGATGGCCACACTTGTTATATGACCCTTGTAGGATGGACCCTGAGGCCGTAAATGCTCTCTCTGCACACTGCCCCCACACTGCAGGGTCACTTTATGCCAACCACCCTGCACCTCCAGGCCCTCTGGCTGGTTTGCTTCACACTAGGCCACAGCCAGGAGCTAAATTTGGGGTTGTAACCACTGCACAAGCAGCCTTGGGCCCACAGACTTTTGGGACTCTACACCAACAGGGGGTTTCACGACTCACGTCTCTTTCTCTCTCTCTTCTTTTTTCTCTCTTTACTCCAAGACAGGCAAGTGGGGTATCTGATTCATATATCGCTGCAGAAGCGTTTGAGTGCCTGAATGGCAGCAGATTGCTTCCTGGTCCTTCTTCTTGGCCCATCTTCTATACATTTGCATCTCTTATTTATGTCTATACTATACTATACTGTATCCACTATATATTATATTGTGTTATCTACTGTATCCAATGTATGCTTATGTACTGTATGTTTATTTTGTTCACTGTATATTACTGTACCACCACTGACTTTGTAGTGCCAAAACCAATTCCGGGTACAACCTCCATTGTACTTGGCGAAATAAAATCTGATTCTGATTCTGATTCTAAAGGGCACCCAAGGGAGATAAGGAAAGTGGTGTGAACATTTGGGAGCCCCATCAAAGTTTTGATGGGAGGCCCCATGAATTGAAATTACACCACTAATGATAACTACAGTATATGGAGGATGACACTGCTGACTTGTTTTAGTAGCTTCTTACACCCACGTGTATCATCCTTATCCCATAACTGCACTACTCAGTTAATGACTCACCCAGTCAAAGATGTAGGGCAAGACTAGGACTGGATGAAACATTCACATAAAACATCTTGTAGTGAAAAATGTCAACTTGTCTTTAAAAACAAATCACAAAAAAGGATTTTGGAAGTATTTTCCACAAACAAAATATACATAAATATAAAGTATACTGTGTCTTCCTAATGTACGTTTGTGGCACTGGTCCCAGAACTAGATCAACAGCCACCCCATTGTACCAATCCTGGGTAGCCTTTTACCTCTGCTTCTATGTAAGGAATTCATCAAAGGACAAGAAAGCCTCCACTAGGCCTCCAATTAGAAAAGTATGCATTATTAAAAGCAATGTTTGGCTATCTTTTCTAGCTCTTCAGTGATGACTGGGATGACAAGTGAAGGCTTGCTGTGATCCCATAAACCAAGAAGTCCTGCAAACAGATTCCATTACGTATTACTTCAGGGTCTCTTGTATACTATTAGTAATACAGAAAAACATGAACGTTTGTGTTCTAGATGTGTTTCTTCTCTAATGCTGGCTACATTTAGAGGAAGCTGGTTCTACAAATTGGAACAAAAGTGTGCAGACTTTTGGGTTATAGGTACTGCGAGACATTTAGAAGGCACCAAATGGGGTTGTATGGCAGTCTTGCAGTCCTGCTGATCTCTTTCACTGTAATAGTGTCTGAATCACACATCTGAAACAAGCATGCAGCTAATCTAAGCAGGCAGTCATAGCATCTGATCTGCATGCTTGTTTAAGGTCTATGGCTAAAGGTATTAGAGGCAGAGGAACAGCTGGACTGTCATGCTATTTGCATTGGAAATACATATGTCAAATTCTACATGCCTTTCTCTTCAGGTATGCTTTAAGTTTTATGATATATGGGATACATTGCCAAATTTAGTTTCTCTTTTTTTAGAACTTTTTTTTTTTTAAACCATGAGTGAAAACTGAGAAACTGTACTTATTTTCTCCTTCAAAATGCATAGGACTTAAACCAACTCCTGGAGGAAAAAGTACCTAAAGACAAGTAGTGATAAAGCTATTGTTAATAAATAGGGACATGCGGCAGCTAAACTTTCACAACTAGTCCTTAACGGGAAAAGAGATCTAGGTGTGAAGTGGTTCATTATACAATTAGAGAAAATAGATAATTAAGTATGCTCTCTCATATGCAACAGTCCAGCCCTGACTAAAATGTCCACAATGAGACAAACCAAGAGACAGGCAACTGTTGCTCGATGACAAAAGAGTTCCAAAAGTTCACTTTTGAATTCCAATCAGTACAGCCTCAACTCTTCTCAGGACTTGTCCTCAGATTAAAGGCAAAATTACATATTATAGTGCAGGCTGATATACCACCTTCAAATACCACCACCAGCACTGTCCGCGATCACTACACCATGTGTGTTATGGGTTCAACCCACATTCAGTACACCCACCACCTGCAAGAATCACACTTACCCTGCACAATTGCTGCCTAGTTATTGCAGAGAGCTCATAACCACATTAGTGCTCTGTAATCCAATCTCCCAACTTGTCCTTTTTAACCTCCCTGGTGGTATAATTATTTCTGGATTTTTAGCACGCTTTCAGAACCTAAAATCTATACAAAAAATCCTACTGCACAGAGATCCACAGCAACCCAGCATTTACTCACCTTCCTGGGATGCAGCTCTGCAATTCTCCCTCCATTGTCTGCGGTGCTTAAAGCCTGTAGTGAGATTGCCATCTGTCATCATGACGACAAACACCGATCTCACCAGAGGGATGCAGAGCCCCTGAGGACAGGAAGGAGAATGGCTACCAATGTCTGGATCACAGGGGAGGTGAGTTGAAACGCCTGCTGCGCGCTGCACTCTGCGTAGTGCTCCTGGTGACTACCATAAGTCAGGCACGGGGTTACCGCACTGACCTGCAGTTTTCTAACCCCAAGCCTGACTTGAGGTTAGGGCCAGGGAGGTTAAGGGACAGTGTACACCAAAGCTTGACCATACGTAATCACCTGGAGGCTAAAAAAAGCTCTTCATAGTGTAAAACCATACTATTTTATTCCATTAAAAGTGGTATTACTTACAAATAAGTTGTAAAATCAAGCATGCAACACAGAGGACATCTCCTCCCTCATATCCAGCTGGTCACTTCCTGCCCATAAGCCACACCATAAAGTATTTTGATAAACAGCATACATTTTAAAATATACTTTGCTAGTTACACACAACCCCCCCCCCCAAAAAAAAAAAAACAACAACAATATTTTAAGATATTAAATGTGTTTAAAGGACAACTGTAGTGAGAGGTATATGGAGGCTGCCATATTCATTTCCTTTTAAGCAATACCAGTTGCCTGGCAGCCCTGCTGGTCTATTACGCTGCAATAGTGTCTGAATCAGACCAGAAACAAGCATGCAGCTAATCTTGTCAGATCTGACAATAAAGACAAACACCTGATCTGCTGCATGCTTGTTCAGGGACTGTGGCTAAAAGTATTAGAGATAGAGGAACAGCAGGACAACCAGGCAACTGGTATTTTTTAAAAGAAAGTAAATATGGCAGCCTCCATATACCTCTCACTACAGTTGTCCTTTAAAGGGATTTTTTTCTTGGTTTACTTGTGTTTGACCAGAGCATTTTGGTAAAGAAGATATGTACAAAGAAACCTAATTCAGTATACAGTAACACACATACATATTTTACTTGACATATTCGGATATACCAGTATGTAAATTTTGAGTTTCAAAATTAAAACTGGAAATTAAAATTGAGAGTTTTTTTTTAACTAAAGACTTCTGGTGTTAAAAAGGCACATTATGAATTTCAAAGTTATGACAACATCAAACGGATGCAATTTTTCTTAACAGTCTGTGTGCTTTGGTGTTAATGCTGACATAAGTTTAGCAAATATTCTGATCCATTACACAGTAGAAATAAATTAATTTAATATAAGCGTTTAAAGTATCACTTCAAACAGGTTTACTCCCAGTAAAGCCAACAAGTGATAAAAAATGTTTAGAAGCGAGAAAAATCACTATCGTCAGAAATTTTACAGCATAGTGGAACATTTCTGGATGATCCATTCAGCAAAAGAGGAGAGGATTTTTCCAGTTGGGGTTTCAGCAGATAATGATTTGCACCGAGCAGTATTTAGATCTATCAAAAGATATGTGGGTGTGGTGCTTCACAAGTCATGCTGTTAAAAAATATGCCATCTGTAAATCTAATTACCACCCAAGGTTATCACTGTGCTGTTAATTAATCTATCATCTATTTGCTTGACCTCTCCAATGCTTAGCTTGAGAAAGGATGCAGAGCCATAGTGACTTCAGAACTAGAGCTACCGTCACCATCTCTTTCCTCAGGTTCTTTGCTTGCTGTTGTGAGACCAGAAGAATCTGTCACTTATAGTCTTCTGTGTACACTAACGTTTTACAGAATGGCTGCCTTAAAGCGCACTTGAGACGAGGGGTATTTGAAAAAATTATACATACCTGGGGCTTCCTCCAGTCCTCTCCAGGCTGATCGTTCCTTTACCGTCCTACTATCATGCCTGAATCCTCCTCAATTCTGCATGCAAAGTTCTTCAGATGGAGCCAATCAGCGCAGGTGCAGTGTGGCCACACATGCTCCCCCATCGCGCTCCCATGATTGACATCTTCTGTGCCTGACTGCAAAAAATAATCCCCCATTTTTTTACATTTGTGTCAGCGTTAAGGTATCCTTTAAGTATACAGGTAGTCCCCGACTTACGAACGCCCGACTTACGATTTGCGACGATCCGTCAATATGAACGGGATGGATTCTGTGTTTCCATAGAAACAAGTCAAAAAACATTTTTTTTTCAAATTGGACTAGTTTTTGAGAAAATCGATTTTAAAAAATTCAAAGAAAAAATGGCTTTTAAACTTGTATAAGCAGGTACAGAGGGCAGAGGTGACACATAAGGGGGACACTGCGGGCACAGGGGAGCACAAAGGAGGTACAGGGGACAGAGATGGCACAGTGTTCCGACTTAAGAACAGATTCAGGTTAAGAATGAACCTACAGTCCCTATCTCGTTTGTTAACCGGGGACTACCTGTAATTGAAGGCTAAACATTTGAGAAACAACTTCATTTCCTATTTTTTTATTTTGATAAGGCATATGCACGATAATCTAAATCTCAAATATACATTAAACAATTAGTCACAGCAGCAATTAATGGAACAAACTCACAATGACTTCCTTTGGTAATCACAGTAGTATTGTATGTGAATACAACTTGCATCATGTCTTCCTTCACCTATTTTCTAACTCCAACATATAAGCAAATTGCTCCATTAATTGTACAATCATTTACTCCTCTCTATCAACAGGATGAGGAAAATGTTATCTGGAGTCCTGCTTAGAGTCACCAAAAGAGAATGCATTTGAAGGGCTTTTATTTCAAGCCCATCGTCTCAACTTGTCTTGTTTACCCCTGATTTCTGCATGGGAGCTATTATCACAGTCAGTTGTGCTCATCACTGGTGAAGGGAAAATTAATTCTGAATTACTGGCCTCATAACTGCCTACTTCTTCGCATTATCTGTCAGGGAAATAAGCAGACAAAGCTGGCTAAGTGGATTTTTGTTAGCTGCCATTCAAAAGGAAAAGGGACAGGTGTTGAATGGGTTTCTTTAGTTAAAGTGCTGCCTGACAATCCAGGCAGGAGGAGTTTAATTGCTTGCATCCACCTGTACCCTTGTCATATCTTGGTTTTATTGATTTTAATGAAAATATTAAGTGTGGTTTAGGAACTGTAGCTAAGTGACATTTGATTGAACAGTGAAAGAAAATGTAGAATGGAAAACAGGCTATTACATTTTCAGCTGATTCTAAAGTAGCTACATCCATAATCATATTTTGTATTTTGCTGCTCTGCATATAAAGCCTTTTGATATAGACATTAGCTAGGGTAATATTATGCCATGGTCATTGCTAAAGGAATGCTTGATAAGCTAGGACTGGGTTTATTTTCTTCAATAAAGAAAGTAAATTATAACTAATAGGAAATAACAGGGCAATACAGAATGGGCTTGTATACAGGTGTGTTTTATTCTATATTGAAATACACAGGATGTTGTTTACCATATTAAAAGAGAAATTGATTGACAGTAAAATCACCAGTGAACTTAAAGGACAATGGAAGTGAGAGGGATATGGAGGCTGACATATTTATCTTTTAAACAATGCATATTGCCTAGCTGTCCTGCTGATTCTGTGCCTCTAATAATTTAAGTCATAGACCCTGAACAAGCATGCAGATCAGATGTTTGACTTTACAGTAGGTTGACTGCACTTGCTACATACTTGTTTTAGATGTGTTGTTCAGTCATTACCGATCAGCAGGATGCCAGGCAACTGGTATTGTTTAAAAGGAAATAAATATGGCAGCCTCCATATCCCTCTCACTTCAGTTGTCCTTTAAAGTAAACCTGTTACTTTTGTCAACAAAATAAATGAAAGCCTACAACGTGTATAGTATATTTACTACTTACTAGGCAAGTGTTTCTTATGTTAAAGGTGAGTGCAAGTACCAAGATACTTTTAGAAGAGTAATCTGTTCATCATGTATCTGAAAATGACTAGTGACCAATTCATGTATGCATTCTGAAATAAACCACCACACTCTGCATACATTATACTATCCTATACTAAAACTTTGTATACATGTAAAAGGACTGCCACCCACAGGGATTGAGACTCGATTACTGAAGCAACAGTTGGGGGTAGACTTTTGTAGAGACGCATTGCAATCCTGCAGGCTAGCAGTACATTCTGTTGCTTGGCTAGGGGGGGGGGGGTGTTTGTGTTAAGGGACAATGGTGCAGATCACTATGGAGGAGGAGTAAGGAGCAGTACAATTGCGTCAGCCTGCACTTGGTTGAGATGATTCAGGATAGGACAGATAAAAATGGCGCATAGCGCCGAGGGTATAAAAGTGGCACATTTACTTACATTATATAACACTATTTAGCATTATAACTGTTATAAAATGGCGCACGTTGAGTTACTTATACTTATAACGCTAAATAGCATTATAAGTGTTAAAAAATGCAGTGTTAGGCAGCGGGGGTCGGAGGGGGAGAGTGTTAGGCAGTGAGGTCGGAGGGGGAGAGTGTTAGGCAGTGAGGTCGGAGGGGGAGAGTGTTAGGCAGTGTGAGGGTTTAGTGTGAGAGAGGCAGACACAGGCAGAGGGGTTTGTATACATTACCTGATCCCTGATGATCGTGTCTTATCTCCACTTCCTACTTAGTTTGAATGAGTCCGGCAGCCAGACAATCACCATGTGGCTTCAGTCCCCGCATGGCGATTGGCTGGCTGCAGGACTCTTGGAAACTAACAGGAAGTGGAGAGAAGACGGGATCGCCGGGACCAAGTAATGTATGAGAGGTGCATTTCTGAAACGTTAAAGAACTTAAGTAGCAAGATGCCATTATCGGCATCACCCTGCACATTTTTTCACAGGCGCCATTTTTGACTGTACCTGATTCAGGAACCCTGATATCTTGTTAGTGCATCCTACCAGCTGCCTCAGTGGGGAACCATCTAGTGTGTACTTCTGTTTACTTTGCACCTGAATGAAGCAGATTTTATATCAGACTGTCATGGCTGCTGTTTAAAAATTGTAGCCCTTAAACTGAAAATAAAAATATGAGTCACTGTTCTATGTTACTAATGTTCAATTTATCATTCATACTACAAATTCAATTAATTGCCTCCTGAGTTATTTTCATTTCAGGTATGCGTTAGAGACCAACTCCAGGACAAAAAGAAAACATGTTTAATTCTTCTGTTCTCAAAGCTGTTCCCAATAAACTTCCTTCTCTAATCTCCATGTCTTGGGCACCTATATAACATTGTTTTACTCTTGCACAAGGTCATGTTATCTTGCTATCCAGAACTTTTTTCTATTTCATGCTTTCTGCAGATTTGGACAAACACATTATTCACAAAGCTTATGATTCATAGTATCAGCTAACACTTGTTCCACATAATAAAGGGTTAACTTTACCCCAGGGGAGATTGCTTATATTAGAAGGCACATGCAATGAGTCAGCACTATCAGTATTAGCAGGTTTGTTTTTAGTAATAGCATGCCTATTTATTGTAGTTTAGATGATGGTACCAGTATGCATATGCATATTAATTAGGCAAAGCCAACCCATTCATCAGAATGCACCAGCCGCTTCCTACAGCCTTAGGGCTGGTTCAGACGGGCGTTTTTTTGTGGCATTTAACGCACCGTTTCAGACGCAGCGTTTTTTGGGATCTACTGCCATCCCATGCAAGTGAATGGGAGCGTTTAGAGCTGGCTTTTGCAGGCTTTCATGAAAGCCTGGCAGTAGATCCCAGCGTTGCGTCTAGTTTCAAAAGCAACATGCTGCTTTCAGAGGCAGTAAACGCGAGGAAACAATAGCAGAGACCAGAACTGCTAGTCTTGAACGCTTTTCAAAAGCCTTCAAAAGCTAGCTTTTAAACGCTGGCGTATAAACGCTGGCGTTTAAACGCAATGCCAAGCAAAAGTTTAGCAGACGCCCGTGTGAACCAGCCCTTAAAGGAATACTTAAGTCAAAATCAAAAAATGACTTTTACTCACCTGGGACATCCCTCAGCCCCCTGAAGCTGTATGGTGCCCATGGCCGGATTTCTGGCAAGGCCACATAGGCCATGGCCTAGGGCACCAGATAAACAAGGGGCGGCCTGCAGACAGTGGGCATTATTTGCAAGGCATTATTTGCAAGTGTCCAAACAAATGAAAGTGGTCAGGAATCACTGCACTATTAGTACCAGCTGGCATCTGCCTGTGCAGTGCTACAGGCAGCTGCAGTCTGTTAATTAAACGTTTGTGAAGAGTGTGTGACTAGCAAAAAGCCAGACCTTGTCCAATGACATAGCAGCAGCTGCAGGCAGTTACAGAAGGCCGGGTCTCACGCACTTGGTGTGGGGGATTAAAGGACCAGGGGCAGCACCAGCAAATAGTACAGAATACAGAAGGCAGCCTCTCACAGTACCCATTTCTTAATTATTGATTGGCCAGCACTGTTATCCTGAAAACAGCAGTGGGTACAGGACTTAGTTTTACGTGTTGCTGACCTCACCCAATGTCCAATTGTGAGCCACTTTAGACTGTGTGTGTGGTGGAAGGCTCCCACCACGCCCATCACCTGTAGATCGCTTGATTGACCAGTTCCCCCGTGTGACATGATTGATTCACTTCATTGTGCCATGGAGACCTCGGCACTAGCCCCAATAGTGGACACCATCGGCCCAAAACTTTTTGGATTGGTGTGTGTGGAGAGAGGTGGTAGGATACGGTTTCGGTTGGGGCGGCTGGTAATAGTCGGCCTTGGGCGGTAAGAAGTACAAATCCGGCCCTGATGGTGCCCTCGCAGCCTCGATCCGATCCTCCTGTCCCCGCCGGCGGCTACTTCCGGGTTCGGCGACAGCCGCCGACAGGCTGGGAATGCGAGTGATTCTCCGCGTTCCCAGCCGCTATATCACCCTCTATGCTGCTATAGCGTATATGTTATCACCCTCTATGCTGCTATAGCGTATAACATATACGCTATAGCAGCATAGAGGGTGATATAGCGGCTGGGAACGCGGAGAATCACTCGCATTCCCAGCCTGTCGGCGGCTGTCGCCGAACCCGGAAGTAGCCGCCGGCGGGGACAGGAGGATCGGATCGAGGCTGCGAGGGCACCATACAGCTTCAGGGGGCTGAGGGATGTCCCAGGTGAGTAAAAGTCATTTTTTGATTTTGACTTAAGCATTCCTTTAATTAGTATTTATACTGATTAAATATAGTTTTGTCTTGGTATTTGCAGTTATTCAGCTTAAAGAGAATCCAAGCTGAAGCTTGGGTTTAGAAATACATACTTACCTTCGATCCCCCATTCACAGACTTTCCAGCTGATCAGGGCTGTACTCGTCTTATGGTATGTGCACAAGCGGCTCCAGCTTACTGCGCAGGAATGGTCGGGCTCCACGGACGCATGGCTGCGCTTGTGCCTAAAGAGCAGCATGGCCCTGATCAGATTACCGACGAGACCTTGTTGATAATCTTTGGAGAGTCCATGTTTTGTGATGGGGACCAGAGGCAGCAAGGGAAGCCTCATTAGAATCTAGATGCTTTCTTCCTCTTAGGTAAGTATGTGATTTTGTACCCGAGCTTTGGCTCAGGTACTCATTTCAGTGATCAAGTAAGAGCTGTCATAATGCAACACTCTCTTTATCCTCTCTTTATGCCCCTTAAAGCCAGGCACGCAACACATCCAGAACCTCTGGTGTAGAGCGAACATACAGCTTATAAATTTTACATTGATTACCACACAGTTGGGAATAGTAAATGCTGATAAGCCAGGGAAGCCTTTTTTGGTTGTTATCTTTTACATAGGTCTCAAATGATTATGCAGCAATGAAACAGTTATACGACTCCTGTAGAACCCCATTACTTTACCAAGCAGTGATAAGCATTCTCAAAAATATGGCGGAGGGAAAAACTTTTGTGCTGTCACAATTATTCCTTGCGAAATGCAGACTCATTCCTAACTGTAACTAGGAATAAAACGCCAACTGATATGATTACAAATAGGGAACTAAATTGTTTTAGTAAATATGATACAGTTTTAATTTAGCATCTAGACAAAACTGCAGATATCTGAATTAGATGGCTTGGAATTGGTGGAGCAGTGGGCACGTCTGGGAGTGGATAAACTTTGCACACTATTTCTTATTGACTAATTGATCTCCTCGGACTTGCACCAGATCCTGCTGACACTTCCAAAGGGGAAGCTTCAGTTTCAATATATGAGATTGAGGCATGCTCATTAAGTACAGGCTGACAAATTCAAACTAATGCAAATCTTGAACTGGTCTATAGTATGGTGGTGCAACCATCTAGCAAGCAGGCCCTAATTTCTACATGCTACAGTCTGTTGCTTGCACGATATCACAGAAAGTTTCAGTTGAACTACAGGCTGACAAATTCAAACTAATGCATAATCTTGAACTGGTCTATAGTATGGTGGTGCAACCATCTAGCAAGCAGGGCCTAATTTTTCTACATGGTACAGTCTGTTATTTGCACAATATCACAGAAAGTTTCAGTTGAAGTGTAACATTTAGTGGGAAAGGGAGATACTGGATCTTACAAAGGAGGGTTGACTGGAAGCTCTCCAGGTGGTGCCCCTGATCTTAGTTAATGCTACTCAAAAAATCTCTTATCTCCAGATAATCCATAGAACTCATTTTACTCCTAAACATTTTCATCATGCTTGTTTACTTGATTCCCCAAACTGTCCTAGATGTAAAAGGGATCACAGGGATCTTTTGCATATGGTGTGGAACTGCCCCAAGCTGCATAGGTACTGGTCAGGTATTTTAGATGGAGAAGGTCCACAGGACTGTTCTTATGTGTGTTCTGGGCGCCTTTGAGGAAAGTAGTGACCTATATACTTTCTCCAGAGTTTTTTCCTATTTTTTACAACTTGTCAATAAAATGCTGTTTAAACTACAAGCAAGAAAGAAAATACTTAAAATAGTTTTGATAGTGCTTTTGTTTACCCACTTTTAGGTACTTTTTCAATTGCAAAGTGCTGAAAATGTATTCTAAATAGAAGATGAAAAATGATCTAGGAGAAAACTCAGGAGAAAAAGTTAATTGCATATGGGCCAGTGTCTCCAAACATGTCAGAATTAAGGCTATTTGTTCCGTTCGCTCTTTATAGCTAGAAAGTTAATCCTCCAATTCTGAAAAAATACTGCTTTTCCCACTCTAGTTATGTGGATCTATGTGGATCAAACAAGTAAACAATTCTTTAAAATGAGAAAAAGTGATTTATGTGCATGAGTTTCCTCACTAAATTTGAAAAGCTATGGAGAAATTGGCTTGCAGCCGATAACTACGTATTCTCTCAGCAATTGGTGTGTCTAGACAAGACACTGGTGATGTCAAATGTAAGGTATTTTGCTTTACATGTATGATGCTTTCCTCTCTGTGATATGCCTTAAGTGAACTGCTGTAAATTTTCACTGTACCTTTCATTCAATAAACAGTGTTTTTTCGTTGATCAAAAAAAAAAAAAGATATCCGAATATAAAACAGTAAATTGCTTTCCACATTTTCACGTCCTTAAAAACCCTGTTTTGTGTACTCTGCTAGAATGCACTTGCAGCTAAGTAGAAATCACTGTTAATTATGTTATGCAATACATGACATCAATTAAGTTACTAATAAATGTAAGTATTCTTGACATTAATTACAAGGTAGATGAAAAACTCAAGTAGTCAGAAATTCATTAAAACAATTTTCCACTTGTCTTGAGTAAATCTATCAATTTCACTAGCAATTCAACCATATCATAATGCACAATGGAGGAAATCAAATGGCATGAGAGTGGATCATTATATAAAACCGCCAAATGCAGCATCTTGCTGAGTATTGATACAATCAATTCCTTATCAACAATTAAGACGCACATGCATGTCAGGGTAACACTAGGATGGATTTTTAGATACATAAGAAGATAGAAAAATAAGAATATTTTTGCTTTTCTTTGAAAAACATGATTCTAATATAATAAAAAAATAATTGCTTGCATTAAATATTATCACAAGCAATGGACTAGCATCTGTGAAGATGGTTAAGCCAACTGGAAAATTTGCATACAGCCCCTATACCACAATACTTCCATAGACTCTGCTCATCAACACATTTAAGACAAGGGTTTTGGACAGTTCTTTACTTCACTGTGCCATCAGAACTACCATTAGGATTTTCATGCTTTTTTCTGCTCTACCTTAGGCCAGTGTCCCTTTGACCTCTGGCCAAGTACTCCTACTAGATAACACGCTGCCTCCTCTAGGTATGAACATTGTATACTAACTCACCTCTTGTTCCACCCAACTCCTTTAGATTGTAAGCTCGCAAGGGCAGGGTTCTCTTACCTTTTTGTGTCTAGGAATTTGTTACACATTTATTCATATTATTTTTTTTACTGTAATTACCAGTTCTGTATTTTGTACCGATTCAGTATTTTGTGCTCGAACACTAGCAGCAATAATAATAATAATAATAACAATAATTTATAAAGTGGCATAGAATTTGTGTATCAGAATATGTATATACGTGGTGCTGTACTGTAAAGTACGAAACAAATACGGGGTACAAAATAATACAGACAATGGTGTACACCAATATACAATGAAATCGGCTCCGGACTGGCTCACAGAGCTCTGCTGTCATACCGACAGCAGAGAAAGTGGACTGCAGCGATGGGAGAGCAGTGAGATCGGCGGTAGTAATTGAAATCTATGCCCTGCAGAGATAATAGGTCTCAAACAGGGTGTAGATTTCAAATACCATAGTCTGGAAGTGGTTAAAACAGAAGTTATTTGCAATGATTCAACTTTAAGTGAGCACTGAATATGCAAATCATCTCTTTATGCCCTTGAAAGGCACACATCCAGTGCCGCTGGTGTACAATGAACCTGTACACCAGCCACCACTTATACATTTTACAGACCCACACCAATCCAACATGCACACAGCATTGTTTCATACTTTCTGGTCCTCATAAATACATGGCATGGGTTGTTATGGGACTATGGGTTCTAGGGACCCGTGTGTTTCCTCTGGCAACTTCAGTTTCCTCCCACATCCCAAAAATATACATATAAATTAATTGGCTGCCCTTTAAAATTGGCCCTAGACTATGATGAGCACATGATTATAATAGGGATTAGATTGTGAGCCCCTCTAAGGGACACTTAAGTGACTAGACTATAAAGTCTATACAGTGCTGAGGAAGATGTTGGCTCTATATAAATACTAAATACAAAATAATAATAATGGGATATGACTTGGACCAGTACCAGTATAAATACAGAGGGTGCTGCAGCACACAACAGGAAAATAGTGACAGGGGCTCTTGGTTACGCTTTAACGCGTTTAAGCTCACCAACTGCGCCAAAGTGTCCCCGATCTGGTGAGTCCTACTCTAACCAGGCAAAAATGCTCGTTTTTATCAGCGTTCTAGTGGGAACCATGCCAAAAGCCCAGGGGTCAGCTAAATGGGAGAAATGAAATTAAAAACACCTCACCTTCTACTAGCTACTAACTGAACTATGACCAGTACCAGTGGCATAGCTAGAGATTATGGGGCCCCATAGCAAAACTTTCATGGGGCCCTCTGATGTAGGCACACTTTAGCAGTGCCACCTGCCTCTACCTTATGGATTGCCATTTACACTCTCCAGCAATTCACCCTGCATATAGTCCATGAGCACTGATAGAGGGTGGAGAAACACTAGAAAGTTAATAGTGAATACATCATGTACCACTGGGCCCCCCTGCTCCAGGGCCCCATACCAGCTGCTACACCCTTGACCAGTACTACAGAATATCCAGATAAAATATAGAGAAACCGAGAGCCCGATATAGTGTGGTATGTTAGCACAAATAAGGTATAAATATTCAATGAGAATGTATACTCACAAACATGGGTTACCACTCAGGCAACCACTGTATAGGCAGGTGAGGAGATTAGACCTGTCCTCACTCAGGAATAAGAAGTCGCTCTCTGTAGATCAGAAGAAAGGGGTAGATCACCCCTCCACCAGGGGTGGACACGGTATCACAGTAGGTGAACAGAGGCGCCAGCAGGATAAAAATGGATAAAACCTTTAAAACTTGCTTGGAGGACTTACCTCCATAAAGCAGACAAGAAAGATTGTCTGAATAGTAGTAATCACATTTATTAAATAGTTCCCCAAAAAGTGCAACGCGTTTCACAGGCCAAGCCCGCTTCATCAGGCAATAAACATGGAGACAAAACAGAAATTTGTCAATAGCAGGTGTAGCGCCTCAGTGACGAATGGTTCCCGGGCGAACTTTGGTGGTTCACGATCGCGGAGAACTTTACCGGAAGTTCGATTCGCCCCCATAGTGCAATATTAGGGTCATCTTTGACCCTCTACATCACAGTCAGCAGGCACATTGTAGCCAATCAGGCTACACTCCCTCCTGGAGCCACTCCCCCCCTTATAAAAGGCAGGCAGTGCTGGCCATTTTACTCACTCGTGTGCCTGCAGTAATTAGAGAAGGGACAGCTGCTGCAGACTCTCATAGGGAAAGATTAGTTAGGCTCTTGTAGGCTTCTTAGCTTGCTCCTTGCTGATTCTTATTGCTAAAATAGAACCCCACAACAGCTCTTTTGAGAGCTAATCTTGTTCTTGTGATCTATTTTTTTGTTTGTGTGTGTGTCCCACTGACACTTGTGTTGCATAGACACCCTTGATAATTCATACTGTGTGTGTGCCACTGCCAGGCCCAGCAAATTCAGTGCCTATGTGTGTGTGCAACAGGTGCACATAGTAATACCCATTAGTGCATATACCTACCTACCTGTTGTTCACAGTGGACCCACCTACCTACGTGAGTTGAGCACACGCATTGTCACTGTGCCTGTCCGCTACCTGTCTGTGTGTGACAGGTGCACATTGTAATACCCATTACTGCATATACCTACCTACCTGTTGTTCACAGTGCACCCACTTACCTACGAGAGTTGAGCGCATGCAGTGTCACTGTACCTGTCCGCTACCTGTCTGTGTGTGACTGACAGGTGCACATTGTAATACCCTTTACTGCATATACCTACCTATTGTTCACCATGCACCCACCTACCTACATGAGCTGAGCACACGCAGTGTCACTGTGCCTGTCCGCTACCTGTCTGTGTGTGACAGGTGCACATTGTAATACCCATTAATGCATATACCTACCTGTTGTTCACAGTGCACCCACCTACCTACGTGAGCTGAGCGCACGCAGCGTCACTGTGCCTGTCCGCTACCTGTATGTGTGTGACAGGTGCACATTGTAATACCCATTACTGCATATATCTACCTGTTGTTCACAGTGCACCCACCTACCTACATGAGCTGAGCGCATACAGTGTCACTGTGACTGTCCGGTACCTGTCTGTGTGTGACAGGTGCATATTATAATACCCATTACTGCATATACCTACCTGTTGTTCACTTCAGTGCACCCACCTACCTATGTAAGCGCACACAGTGTCACTGTGCCTGTTCGGTACCTGTCTGTGTGTGACTGACAGGTGCACATTGTAATACCCATCACTGCATATACCTACCTGTTGTTCACATTGCACCTACTTACCTACGTGAGCGCACACAGTGTCACTGAGCCTGTCCGGTACCTGTCTGTGTGTGACTGACAGGTGCACATTGTAATACCCATCACTGCATATACCTACCTGTTGTTCACAGTGCACCCACCTACCTACGTGAGTGCACGCAGTGTGATATACCACTCCGTGCATATCTGTTAACTGCACCTTTGTGACTGCACATTGTATTAGTCAAGTCAGTGCATACTTTTCACTTCATCTCCCCCCCCCTCCCCTGATATAGACAAAACACACAAAACAGGTAGAGGAAGAGGTAGAGACAGACCCAGAGAAAGGCCACCCGGCAGGTCTGTGCAAGGTTGTGTTGATGTGAAGTACAGTGCTCAGAAGAAGGCACGTCCCATCAACTCCCAAGTTTGTCAGGATGTGGTTGACTATTTAACACAGAACACCTCATCTTCCGCAGCCACCAGCGCTACTACTAGCACCACATCTGATGTATTTGACACTTCGCAGGAGTTAATTGGTGGGGAAATAATTGATTCACAGCCATTATTGTTACAACCAGATGAAAGCACTAAGCAAGTTACACCACCTCATATGTCTGAGTTAGGCGGCGACACTATGGATGTAACGTGTGCGGAGGAGGATGAAGTACCTGCTGTTGGTGCAGTTTTGGAGGTGTCTGAGGCAAGCGAAGCTGGGCAGGATGATTATGATGATGACAATGATACGGATACCACGTGGAATCCTAAGAGACAAAATGACCAAGGGGACAGTTTAGAGGGGAGCCAGAGAGGAGTAGTAGGAGACGATTTGCTGAAAGAAGCAGGGGGAGCTCGTCATCAGAAACAGCTGGTGGCAGTGTCCGGCGCCAGCCAACATGCCCTTCAACGTCAGCTGCTGATGCCACCATAGTGCCATCACCCCAGGGGGGCTCAGCGGTTTGGACATTTTTTAGTGTGTCTGCCAAAGATCAGAGCAATGCCATCTGTTCTGTTTGCCTCCAAAAATTGAGCATTGGAAAGGCCAACACCTGCGTAGGGACAACTGCCTTACGAAGGCACATAGAGAAAAGGCACAAACTGTAATGGGAAGAACACCTGAGCAAAAGCAGCACACAAAAGCAAAGCCACCCTCCTTCTCCTCTTCCTACTTCAGGTGCAGCATCTTCAGCCGCTTTCTCCCTTGCACCTTCACAGCCACCCTCCTCCACTCCGCCTCTGGCCTTGAGTGGTTCCTGCTCCTCTGCCCACACCAGCCAGGTGTCCGTGAAGGAAATCTGTGAGCAGAAGAAGCCAATTTTTGCCAGTCACCCCCCTGCCTGGCATCTGACAGCTGGCGTGGCGGAACTGGTGGACTTTGAGGTCTTCCGTAAATTTGTGGCCATTGAAACACCGCAGTGGAAGATACCAGGCCACAATTATTTCTCTAAAAAAGGCGATACCCAAACTATACCATGAAGTTGAGAAGCAAGTGGTGTCATCTCTGGCACACAGCATTGGGTCAAGGGTTCACCTGACCACGGATGCCGGGTCTGCCAAGCACGGTCAGGGCAGGTAAATAACTTATACAGCCCATTGGGTCAACCTGGTGATCGATGGCAAGCAGGGAGTACGTCGCTGTGCAGTGGACCAACTAGTGACACCTCCACAGGCCTCCTGCTACCTCCTCTCCTTCTCCTCCTGCTACATCCTCTTCACTATCGTCCTCCTCCTCCTCCTCCTTGGCTGAATAGCAGTTGCACTCTACTGGTGCTGCGATCTACTGCCCAGCTACACAGCCCCATCTCCCCAGGGCCTATGCTGCATGCAAGGTACGACGGTGTCACGCCATCTTAGACATGTCTTGCCTCAAAGCGGAGAGTCACACTGGACCAGCTCTTCTGGCTGCTCTTAACAAACAGGTGGATCAGTGGCTGACCCCGCACCAGCTGGAGATCGGCGTGTGTGACAACGGCAGCAATCTCCTTTCCGCTTTGAATTTGGGAAAGCTGACACATGTACCCTGCATGGCACATGTGCTGAATCTAGTCATTCAAAGATTTGTGTCAAAGTACCCAGGCTTAGAGGACATCCTGAAGCAGGCCAGGAAGTTGTGTGGGCATTTCAGGCGGTCTTACACGGCCATGGCACGCTTTGCGGACATTTAGTGGAGAAACAATTTGCCGGAGAGACGCTTGATCTGTGATAGCCCGACTCGCTGGAATTCTACCCTGGTCATGTTCTCTCGCCTGCTAGAACAGGAGAAAGCCATCACCCAGTACATGTACAATTACAGTAAAAGGACACAATCTGGGGAGATGGGGATGTTCTGACCCAACAACTGGACACTGATGCGAAATGCATGCAGGCTCATGTGGCTGTTTGAGGAGGTGATCAACCTAGTGAGTCGCAGTGAAGGCACCACCAGTGACTTGATCCCGTACACTTGTTTCGTGGCTGGTAGGAGGAGGAGGACTTACCTGACATCACTGAGGAAGAGCAAGAGGAGATGGATAGTACGTCTGCATCCAACTTTGTGCAGATGGCATCTTCCATGCTGTCCAGCCGGTTGAGGGACCCCCATATAAAAAAACTCAAGGGGAATGAGCTGTAGTGGGTGGCCACTCTACTAAACTCTCGGTATAGGCACAAAGTGGCGGACATGTTTCCAACTCACCTGAAGGCAGAAAGGATGCAGCACATGCAAATAAGCTCGCAAATATGTTTTACAATGTGTTTAAGGGTGATGTCACAGCACAACGCAATAAAGGTACCACTGCCAGTAATCCTTCACCCATGTCCATGCAGACAAGGACAGGATGCTCCAGCGATCTCATGGTGATGTCGGACATGCAGACATTCTTTAGTCCAACGCCTTGCCTTAGCGCTTCCGGATCCACCCTCCACCAACGCCTGGACCGGCAGACAGCCGACTACCTGGCCTTAAGTGTGGATGTAGACACTGTGAGCAGCGATGAACCCTTGGACTAATGGGTGCGCAGGCTTGACCTGTGGCCAGAGCTGTCCCATTTTGCCATCTAACTTCTGTCTTGCCCTGCCTCAAGCGTCCTGTCAGAAAGGACCTTTAGTGCAGCTGGAGGCATTGTCACTGAGAAGAGAAGTCGCCCAAGTCACAAAAGTGTTCAGTACCTTTATCAAAATGAATGAGGCATGGATCCCGGAGGGCTACTGCCCGCCCGAAGACTAAGTCAGTCCCCACACACAGCATCTCTGCCTGCACGCCGTGTGACTGGCTGCCTGCCCCAAGACTAAGTCGCTTCCCACACAGCACCTCTGCCCACAGGCTGCTTGACTGCCTTCTTCGCCATCACCAACAGGGTCCAGGACTCCAGGCGGATTCCTGAATTTTTTCTAGCAGCGGCTGCTATACTAATTTTTCTGGTGCATGTACATGCCTGCCTAATTTTTCTGGCTGCACTGCTGCTGCAACAACAAAGCAAAAGGCCTGTACATGTGCCCATTCCCCTTCATGATCATTACCTTGCCGCGGTGAAGGGGCTTGCGTATCACAATGAAGCAATGACCGCCGGCTATATGAGTGTCTCGGGGGTGGCACACCAAAGATAATAAGGTCGTTGCTTGATTATTGTGGACAGACCAAATTTGATCAGCTGGACAGTCACTGTTCTGTCATTCAGCTACCTCAGCCCGGCGACCATATGGGCTGGAAATCCGCCATCACCTGCACTCTCGTCATGGTGCGCACCAGTCCAGCACGGCCGTCACTAAACAAACAGCTGTTTGCAGTCACTGCATACCTTTCACTGCATCTTTGACTGCACATTGTATTATACCTGGCAGTCAGTGCATACCTTTCACTTGAATGGATGGCAGACTTGCCCTCCATAACAGATTCTCGTTACAGGTAGTACAGTCTATCAATGTCATATACAGCAGGGCCTCGAAAGTCCTCCTTTTGGTCACTACCTCAGGACGTGCATGCCATGCCTGCTGCCTTCCTTGGATGTGTGGTAGCCGTTCCTGCTCCTTTGCCCAAAACGTGCCTGCTGCCTTCCTTGGATGTGCGGTGTTGGTAGCCAGTTCTCAGGTTCCCACTCCGGACCGGAATCGAACCCTGATTCCCCGGCCATTACCCGTGGTCACTCACAATGGCAGACTTGCCCTCCATAAAAGATTTTCATTGCAGGTACTGAACAGCAAGCAGAACAAGTATTTAAAAAAATAGATGTAAGCTTTAACAATGGTAGAGAAAGAACCATTGAAAGTTGATAAGGCAGTAAGACATTACCTGACATCACTGAATGAGGAAGAGCAATCTCGCCATGGTGCGCACCAGTCCAGCATGGCCGTCACAACGCAAACAGCTGTTTGCGGTGCGTTACAAAGTGAGTTTGGTGTGTCATTGTGAAGCAATACTCTAATTACACTCCCTGATTGATGTATATGTTACGGCCAGAACACGAAGTCTGGCCACTTCGGGTTCCTACCGGTCAGAATGTGAAGTGGCCGGCTGATCCAGCCAATGTACAAAACGGGCTTCAATTTCGGACTTTGGCTGGCCAGAAAGCGTTGTGACTTAAGGTGGCTGGCCAAGTCCTGAAGTCCCGCACACCATTCCCCGCCGCCAGCTGCTCTCCTCTCCCCACTGCTCATGGCTCCTCCCCCGTTGCCGCTACTCAGACCTCTGATCAGGGCGACCAGAGAGGCGAAGAGACAGCTCACACGCGACCCGCAGGTCGCAAACACTTCAATGCAGAAGTGACATCATTGAACACTTCCGCATATGAAGTGTATGGGTCCGGGCGGGTAGCGTGCATGCTGCTCTGCCTCTCTCCACCTCTCTGGTCGCCCTGATCGGAGTAGCGCAGTCAGCTCCCAGCAAAGCCCCTACGCAGCCCAGCAAAGCACCCCCAGCCTAAAAGGCACCCAGCAAAGCCCACCCCCAGCCATGCAAAGCCGCCCCCCACCAACCATGCAAAGTGCACAGCAAAGCCCCCCCTTCAGCCATGCAGAGCCCCCCCAGCAAAGCACCCATGGCCATGCAAAGCACCCAGCAAAGAGGTGGTGGTGAGGCAGGCATAGTGATTCCCACTCAGCCATTTAATTTCCCCCTCTTGCCAACAACAGGGGCCAGGAACTCACCAACCGCTCAAGCCTGGTTCATTTTTAAAAAAGTCAGTCTGTTCACAGACTGGGAGGACAGACAAGAGTGCTTCTCAGTGACCATTCCACCGGCCACACTGAAGCACCTTTCTGACAGCACGCTGGAAGGTGGGAAGGACAGCACTTTGATAGCCGGATGCTGCTGCAGGTACCTCCTCAGTTGGCAGCACTACTGGCGTGGTGTAGAGCGCCTTTGTCAGAGACAGCAGGTTTGTTGGGTGCCTGCTGCTGCTGGATGCAGGCACCTGCTGCTGTGCTGACTGGACTGTGACAGCAGGGTGGGTGGGAGTCTGGGGGAAGGCTTCCTCCAAGCGCCAAACTAGAATCTGCTGCAAGTCCCTCATTCGGCGCACAGGGTCTCCTCGTAAGGCAGGAACTGAGCCAGCTTCCCCTTCAGCTATGGGTCCAGCATCAGGGTGATCCAGATGTCCTCCCGAGCACGCGTCTGCTTCATCCTTGGAGCTTTGCGCAGGCACTGCAGCATGTGCGCTGCTATGGGGAACAGGGCTGCCATCTCTGCTGACACATACTCGTCTTCATCACCCCCAGTGCTGTCCTCCTCCTCTGATTCCTGCTCCTCCTCCTGCTCTCTCCACCCCCGCACCACTGCAGCTGCACTCCGCTGTGCACCCTCCTCTTCAAGGGCAGGGACCTCCAACTCCTCCAAGTCCTCCAACTCCTCCTCCTGCTGCACAGAGGTGACTGTGAAGGTTGCTGCTGCTTCTCCTGCTGGTTCAAGGCTGCCTCTCCCACTTCCAGCAGAGCATCGAGGGCCTTATCCAGCATGCACACCATGGTCACCCACTTACATAGCAATGCATGGTCCCGGCTGACCATGTTGGTGGCCTCCAGGAAGGGTGCCAGCACCAAGCACACCAGCTGCATTTTTCCCCACTCAGCAGGGCGGATGATGTCCGGGAGGTGGGCGGTGCCTGTCCCAGACAAGTTGGTTTCCATGGTGGCTTTGGCCAGGTAGCGGTTGACAGCCCGGCTCTATTCAACCAGACATTCCAACATTGCCAGGGTGGAATTCCAGCGTGTTGGAACGTCTATGATGAGCTGGTGCTGCGGGTGGTTCAGCTCCAGCTGCACAGCTTCCAGGGACGCTGTGGCACCACCCGAACTGTGAAAATGACCCACGGTTTTCCTTGCCGCTCCCAAAAGAGTGTCCATCCCCTGGTAGGTGCGCTGGAATTTCTGCACCACCAGGTTCAGGACGTGGTCCAGACAGGGGATGTGGGTAAGGTTTCCCCGGTGGATGGCGGCAACCAAGTTTGCCCCATTGTCGGTCACCACCTCTCTGACTTTCAGGCCTCCGGGGGTCAGCCAACTCCTCTCCTGCTCTCGGAGCTTGGCCAGGATGTGGTCTGCCGACAGTCAATTCTTCCCCAGGGTGACCATCTGCAGCAGTGCTTGGCAGTGGCAGGCCTTCACGCTCCTGCTGAGGCAGGGGTGTTTGGTGGCGGGTTTGCCGGAGGATGGAACCGGATCAGAGCTGGAACCTGCTGCACTTCCCCTGACCCTGCTGCAGGGTGGCACCACCCACTGGGGTGATGATGCTGCTGTCCCCTCCTCACCCCCATCCACCAAACTGACCCAGTGCGCCATGAAGGACAGATAGCGGCCTGTCCCAAACCTGCTGCTCCAGGAGTCCATGGCCACATGGACCCGCTCACCCACTGCATGATCCAGCCCACGCTCCATGTTGGCCTTCACAAAGCGGTGCAGTGCTAGGATGTCCGTGCGTGCGAAGTAGCGCCGGCTGGGGATGGGTCAATCCGGCACTGCGCACTGCAGGAGCGCAATCATCTTGCTCCCCTCCTGCACAAATGAGTATAGGAGGAGCTGGGAGGACATGGCCCGTGTAAGCAAGTCGTTCAGCTGGCGTATGCGACGGCTGCCAGGAGGCTGAGCCCTGACCACAAACGAGTCACTCAGCAGGGTCTGGTGGTGGTGGTGGCATTTTTGGCTTGCATGGGAAGTCGAGAAGGGAGCAGAGGAGACCACTGAGGAGGACTGGCTGCCTGAACAGGCCTCAGTGGCGGCAGGAGTGGCAAAGTGGGTTATGGTGCTCTGACCACTGCAAGGGCCAGCGCCAGCTTCCTTCAGACTCTTGAATTCTTTGTGCTCCATTTGGTGTTTATTGGCCAGATGGTTGATGAAGCTGGAGGTGCCATAATTGGAGGGGTTAGACCCTCTGCTCATCTTGGCACACATTACAAGTTACAAACTTGCTATGAAGTAAGGGAAGATGAAAAAACTGCCATATTGGGGATTGCAGTTTGCCCTTACGTCGCTCAGAATGGGATGTTGCTGCTGATCTTCTCCCAGTGGTGGTTGGGGCCTGGGGTTGAGTGGTGCGCCTGGTGGTAGTAGTGGCAGATGGAGCAGCAGGCTGTGGGTCACGCATTCCATGCCCACTGCTGCTCCTACCAATCCTTGCAATGCTGATCCTCCATTCCAGAACCACTGAATCATCCTCCTCCTCAGAGTCAGAGCTGGCATCCCCCTCCAGTGGATGGAAGTCCTGGTCCTTCATCTCATCATCATCAACATCAAACTCCCCCTCCTCGAACAACTGCTGGGATGCTAAGCCCGCCCCAAACTCCTCTTCTGCTCACACATCACGGAGGACGGACTCCCCCCCAACAATTATTGTCACCATCTCAGACTCTTCCACAAAGCCCATTGCATCCAAAATGTTTTTTGTAGGGCTGGAGGTGGCCTGCCCGTCATCCACCATCAGCTGCATCATAGGCACAGCGTCTTTCTCCTCCAATTTGCGCCGCTGACCCTGCTTGAAAATGGTTGCTACACGCTGCTGCGTCTCTGCAGCGTGACTCCCCCTAGCAGCTGGACGACCAGTGGGTAGCGGTGAAATTGAGACTGATGCGGCAGAACTGCTGACGGAGGCCGTGATGTTGCTCCCTCTCCTCTTGGCCTTGCTGCTCCTCCCCTGGCTGCCAGTGCCAGACATAATACAAGATATATGTTGATCCAAAGCAGAGAGATGACCAGCACCGACCAATTTTAAGATTTGTAGATGTTTATTTACCAGAAGCATGTGAATAAGACATAGCCAGCAGCATCCACATGATATATCAGGATGTGATATATAGCTCCAAGGTATTTATAGCTCTTTGGCTGCAGCAGAAGGTCCAGGACATCAGCAGGACTTAGGATATGCCTCCATTACAGCCCGTTCTGCCCATACACAACGGACAGTCGCCGTTTCGAGCAGATAATCCACTTTTTGTCAAGTGCTTAACACTTGACAGAACACTTGACAAAGAGCGGATTATCCACTGCTTTGGATTTCACTAAGTCCCTGCTTGCCACATGGACTAGACCGGGCACGACCAACATGGCAAGTTAAGGTGTGCTGTTCAGGAGGTACAAATAAGATATGTGTTGATGTCACAGATGATGTGTGGGGTACTTGTACTTTATTAGCTGGCTTGGACTGTGAATCAGCATGGAGTGACAGACAGCAGTGTACAACAAGACACACTGATACTGCTCACTGCTCAGTCAGCAGCACAGCAGCACTGCAATAATCTGTAGTAGCTAACACAGTACTACTCTCACTCTCTAACAACTATAGCACTGCACTAACTACACAACATAACACAGTAATCCTACCTACCTATACTGTAACTAACTACTAGCTAGCTAAGGCTAATAGCAGACCAGCCAGCAGCAGGAGGCCTAGACTGTGCACAGCACACACAGGCACAGACACAGGACCTAACTATCAGGCAGCTGCCACAGCTCAAAGTCTGACTGACTGACACTAACAAATTACACAGGCTAGCTAACTACAACACAACATAGCAGTCGTGTAGTGAAGGTGTTTAAGTGTAAAAACACTGGGTTTATCACTCTGATAATGCACTTGCTTTAGCCAAACACACTGGAGTTGTCTCTCAGTGGCAGTCACAGCAGGACGAGATTCTCATCATGGCCCTCCTCCTTATATACAGGAGGGACTGGCCAAGGTTCCCCTTTGTGATTGGTTGTTTGGGCTTAGGCTGGGAGCCCTCTGATTGGCTCAATGATGTCATGGACGTCATTTCCATGTAAAAGTACCCGGATTCGTATATCGGACCGGTATCCGCGGATATCCGGGTATGCGACCAAATATCCGTGGTTTGCTATACAGATTTGGGCCCAGGTATCCGGAATCCGAATCTGGTCGGATAGCGTAAAAAAGTTCAGATATCTGGGTTACCCAGATATCCGGAATCCTGATGAGCAGCCCTGGTTTTAAAGCACTTTAGGCCTGCTATTTAGCATTCAATGTGATTTCTGCCCTTAAAACGCTGCTTTGCGTCAAATCCAGATTTATACCCGGGACTTTTGGCGTGTATCCCACTCCACCATGCCCCCCTCCAGGTGTTAGACCCCTTGAAACATCTTTTCTATCACTTTTGTGGCCAGCATAAATGTTTGTAGTTTTCAAAGTTCACGCGATTCGAACGTTTGGCAAAGGTTTGCGAACCTAAAATCGGAGGTTTGGGCCATCTCTAGGAGCAATGTGGTCGGCTGATCTCTTCAGGCAGCTCCTGGTAGAGAGGGTGGGATAGGAGGTGGCACACGCCTACTAGTTTTGCCCACTGGAATATACAACTGGCCATACATACATGTGTATACTATTCAATAATGGGTATGCAGAAAATAGTAATTCTTTATATCTAACTTGTCATATAAATCTAAATACTATGCAAAAATGGGTATATGTAAGTAAAAATTTACAAAGTTACAGGTGAATAACATACAATAAAATGTGCAACACATGCATAGCGTAGTTATGCGCAAGGACATCTTGTGGCCACATAGTAAAATTACATCTACACTCCTTTTTTTTTCATTATAAGACATTTCTGTAATATTTAAAATTAACCCCTCACCTCCCACACTCCCCAATAGTTACCCCCCAAATTTGTTTTGTAAAAAAATAAATAAAAAATATACAATTAAAAAATATATATAAATAAGTTACCTTAGGGACTGAACTTTTTTTACTATGTATGTCAAGAGGGTATATTACTGTTACTTTATAAATTATGGGCTTGTTATTAGGAATGGACACAAAACTGAAAAAAATGCCCCTTGCAATAACCGGGACAAATGGGCAAATAAAATGTGTGGGTTTTAATTACGGTAGTATGAATTATTTTAAAACTATCATGGCTGAAAACTGAGAAATAATGGATTTTTTCAATTTGTTTCTTATTTTTCCTGTTAAAACACATTCAGAATAAAATAATTCTTAGCAAAAAGTACCCCCTAATTGGTGGCGAAAAAAACAAGATATAGATTGTTTTGTTGTGATAAGTAGTAATAAGGATATAGGTGAATTAATAAAAGGAGCGCTGACAGGGGAAAACTGTTCTGTTTTTTTAAGGGGAAAAGTGGTTAATAATAAAGTTTCCTTACTCAAAACACTTAAGGTTATTATTATTATTATTTAGCATTTATATAGCACTGACATCTTCTGCAGTGCTGTACAGAGTATATATAGTCTTGTCACTAACTGTCCCTTGGCAGAGCTAACAATCTATTCTAGTCCCTACCATAGTCATTTGTCTATGTACAGTGCTGCCCATAATTATTCATACCCCTGGCAAATTTTGACTTAAAGTTACTTTTATTCAACCAGGATACAGTAAGAATAGGAGGCGCCCTTAATTGTAGGATATACACTATATATGTGTGTTGTTTCTGTTTGGATAAATTCAAATAAGGTTCTTTCCTACCTTATACATGAAGACATCCACGCTTATTGAATTAAGATATTTATTCTCATGCAGCACCTCAGACAATGTGTTTTGCGGCTTAAACCGCGGTATCAGTGAGCTCCTGGGCGCCAAAAAACCTTTTTGAAATTATCTAAACAGAAACAACACACATATATAGTGTATATCCTACAATTAAGGGCGCCTCCTATTCTTACTGTATCCAGTTGTACCACCCACAGTGTGGGGTTCTCACTACACCTTGGTGGAGCGAGTTTTTTTCTTTTGAAGGAGCAGCGACCAATTATTGAAAGACCGAGTGGAGACAGGATTTTTCCACGTGCCCGGATGACTGGTTGCTTCTACTAGCTGGTTGCTTCTACTTTTTTTTATTCCAAATACCCTACAATAATACACCATAAGGGCTCCCGGTGTCCCTGTGTTTCCTTTTTTTTATATTATCCAGCTTCAATATTTTATTCAACCAGCAAGTAATTTTTTTTTTTGATGGGAAATGACATAGGAGTCTCCCAAAAGATAATGAGATGATGTACAAAAGGCATTATTGTAAAAAAAAATAAAAAAAAATAAATCTCAGCTTTTATTTTAAATTTGAGCAAAAAGTGTCCAAAATTATTCATACCCTTCACAAACTGTCACAGTCTGGGGAAAATCCAAAGTTCTATACCATTCCAAATAGTCCAAGCTGTTCTAAAGCATCCAAATTACCCTGATTAATTGGGAACAGCTGTTTTAATCAACTCAACAGGTGAAAAACAGCAGCTCTCTGCAGTTGGTTTGTGGACAGTCATGGCTAAGACAAAGGAGCTCAGTGAGGATATGTGGCTGAGTATTATGGCTGCTCACAAGCCAGGAAAGGGCTACAAGGCCATTTCTAAATGTTTTCCAGTTCCAGTGGCTACAGTGCAGAGTATTATTAAAAAATACAAGATGTTGTGCACTGTGAAAAATCTCAGAAGACATGGTCGGTAGTGTTGATCGAACAGTGTTCGCCACTGTTCGTTATTCCCCAAATATCGGGGTGTTCGGGTTCGGCTCAAACTCAGCCGAGCACCTCATGGTGCTGTTCGGGGGCCCACACGGGGGCCCGCACCGGTCATTTTGGGGGTCTGTAGGGGATGAAGCATGAGGGGAAAGCCATGACCACAGTCAGTGGGGAGGGGGGACGGTCCCCCCCCTCCCTCACCTCGGGGCTCTAACCTCTGCGCTCCCCTCCAGCTTAAGTTAGAGTGTGGGCAGCGGGCAGCGGCGGGCAGATACATACCTTCTGTGCGTTCCACCGCATACTCCTCGCTCTAGCGTCTGACGTCACTTCCATGTGTCACGTGGCACTTGGAACGTGTCACGTGGCACTTGCCAAGTGTCACGTGACACTTGGCAAGTGCCACGTGACACCTGGCAAGTGCCACGTGACACCTGGCAAGTGCCACGTGACACGTGCTAAGTCTCAATTGCAACGTGCCACGTCCGGCATGCTCCTGGCACACATTACACCTGCTGCTGCTGCATTGCCCTGCTCCTGCTGCCTGTGCAGCTCCCACCGCCATGCCAGGGTGCCACAGGCCACTGATACCACCTATATTTAAGCCAAAACACAATTGCTGCGTAATTTTTTGGAGGTGTCTTGGCTGAAAACTGGCATGTCCCAGTTGTGCGGTTGGACTTTGGACACAATGTGGGCTGCACGACCGCTGTTTGGAACCTAGGCCTAATGTTAATTGACAGACAATTTTTTTTGGGGGGGGGATTTTCAGTCCCCACATCATCAATGTGTGTTCCTCTTTACAAAATAATGATGCTACGTGCCTCATATACCCTAAAAAAACTTTTTTTTAAGGCAATTTAAAGGGCACTTTCGGTTTTTCTATCCAGATATCCAAATTTGCCCAGATAAACCGGATACTAGGGTCAGATATCGGATTCGGATTGGAAAATTTTGAACTCGGATATCCGACTTGGATCGGATATCGGGGCGGGGTATCCGGATCCGGGTCAATCTGGGTATCCGAGCAGCACTGCTTATTATCTTTTGGGAGACACCTATGTCATTTTCCATCAAAAAATTACTTGCTGGTTGAATAAAAGTAACTTTAAGTAAAAATTTGCCAGGGGTATGAATAATTATGGGCAGCACTGTATGTATTGTGCAGTGTATGTATTGTACTCTAGGGCCAATTTAGGGGGACGCCAATTAACTTATCTGTATGTTTTTGGAATGTGGGAGGAAACCAGAGTGGCTGGAGGATACCCACAAAGACTCAGGGAGAACATGCAACCTCCTTGCAGATGTTGACCTGGGGTGGATTCAAACTGGAGAGGGTACCCAGTGATGCAAGGCAAGAGCGCTAACCACTACGCCACTGTGTTGCGTTGGACATTGGTTCATTCATATTTGGGGCTATCTTTTTCTTGTCTTTTTTATATTATAAAGAAAAAATAGATATACTATATTAGTGAAAACAGAGATCTATCAAAAACTGTTGCAGCCACAATGACTGATATGGGGCTCAGGAGCAGTTTGGCTCCAGTGTGATCCCAACCTGTTTCATCCATCAACCAATTTACCACTTACATTTAAATGTAGCAGCAGAGCAATGTAGGATAACGAGCCTGAGGGGAAGTTGTGCTTTGTTGTGTTTTACCTGAACATGTTAATTGAATAATTTAGCATTACTCCCTTGCAGGCTGTGATATCACTGTGCTCAAGATCCTGCAGATGATCTCTTGGTATATCTAATAGCCTGTTTAAGAAACAAGGTGTTCAACATAGGCTTCCTTCAATTTTGCTTCTATATTTGTACATTCATGCATTGTATGAGTTGTATGTAGCTATGATTTGTAGCAATGGGCTCAATTCTGGTAGCGTTTAGTAAATAATTACCTCATGGAATTGGGTTTACCTCATGAGGGAAATCAACTTTTGAATTCTGGTAGTTTAAGTAAAGTTTTACCTCATGTAATTTCATGAGGTAATTCATGTGGTAATTTTCTACTAAAAATGTGTGGTATTTAGTAGTGAAATACCTCACACTTGAATTCTGAAGTGAAATAAGGTGAGTGTTTGCATTTCTTTTACCTCGCATAATTAGACCTACCTCTACCACATGATAAATGTAGTGCTGTGACAGAATTGTGATATCTGTCACATAACATGGAGCCTTTTCAGCTTGTTCTGTGTTTAGGACCCCCATATTTTGCTGAAATAAGTAAAAGTGATCTGACCAACGAACCCCCCCCCCCCCCCCAGTTTCCATTTTGTTTAAAAAAAAAATTGCTCCACACCCTGTACAATCCTTCATGATTTTTTTTTTTTTTGATTTTTTTTTTTTATAATGGATGCCTATAAATTTACCTTTCATAGGTTGCTACATAATCAAATACACCTTCCCCCCTCAAAAAAAAAAAAAAGACATCTTCCAAAACTATCCTAACTTATGGGAGACAATTAAAGACTATTACTTAAGGCCCATACAAAGGCCCATACACACGGGGTACTGCCGTCGCCGCAGCCACGTGGCACGCGCGTGTTGCGGCGACAGGTCACCCGTGTGTATAATGCGCGCGCCCCGAACCGTCGTCCGTCGGAGCTGTCGCCAGGCGATTGACATGTTCAATCTCCGGCTACAGCTGTCGCCGCGACTTCGCCGGAACTGTCGCTAGTCCCGCGTGAGTACGCGGGCTAGCGACAGGAGACCTACGCGAGTGAATGGAGCATCCAGGCGGGGGATGCTCCATTCACAAACAGCTTCCGCCGCGTCTCTGCCTTTCTGGCGCGATGTGTGGACAGCTGTCGCCAGCAGGGAGCTATCGCTCCCTGTTCGCGTGCGCGCATGCTACAGTGGGACAATTGTCCCCCGTGAGTATGTAGCTTTATGTGCTGCAGGCTTACCACTGAAATACCTCATGTTTTACCTCACGCTATGCATTTACCTCATGTTTTACCTCATGTTTTACCTCATGTTTGGAAATGAAGAAAAATCTTTCAGAATTGATAAAAGAAGAGGAAAATACCTCATGAGGTATTTTACCTCCAAAAAAATATTTACCTCACATAGCTACCAGAATTGAGCCCAATGTGTCTAACACAGGAAGCTGATCAAATGTAGAATCACTTTTCTCCTGTCAAACTGGAAGCATTTGGAAGCTGCAGCCACTATGGGCAAGCTCAGCAGATCACCCTGCAGCATCAGAGAGTCGGTTTTAAGGTTTCTTAGAAAACTGTAAATGTTGGTGGCTTAGGTTACAATGGAAACAAAAGTGGTAAGTTACATTTTTGATGCAAAAATTTTAAAGAGCAAAATTCTGCTATGGTTGAATTTTGAAGATAATCACTATTCTCTTTGAGGGTGATGGACACTGAAAGCAACAGAAGATGTTGGCGATACCTACATGCTGCTGCAACTTACAGGTATGTCTGAGGACAATATGGAGGGGCCCTTGGTAGCCAAATCTATTACTGCTTCAGCCTTCTGAGGAGTATGGTTCAGGATACCAAAATAGTAATAGGGTGGGCTGACTACATACTCCTTTTGGAACCGCTGCTGGTGGTGGTTGGAGTGCTACTGTGGACTTCCACTCCAGAGTATGGCTCCTGACAATGCTCCTCTGCTTTTACATAAAACACACACACTACCTGCCATTGCCACATGATGTTCTAAGTACTTTGAAACAGAAGATATTCATTAAATATAACTATTAAAAAGTGTAGGCTAAGCATGTAGAATCATTATGAAGTTTAAAGGCTTTTAGCCACAATTTTGAACATTGCAGTAAATTAGATGCAGGCTTGCATTAGGAGTGTTTAGTGTTTCCTTGCTTGTGTAAAAGCTGCAATTTTCAGAGTTTAGGGCCAATTTATGTCCCTGGAGCTCCAGTTTTTATATCCATTGTCCATTACATGAATTACTAAGCCAGGAATAGCTTCCATTTACAGTATAATGTATAAAATACAGTAAAATGTCTGAAAAAAAAGCTAGAGTGGGGAAAAAACGTCAAGAGTCCATTACGTTTAAAGAGATTTTAATATGATTATATATTTTTTACACATTAGGTATTTTAAAGGTGATGTAAAATAAAAATGGGCTTCCTGTGTAAAAATAGCACATTTAGCTACATTGGGAGCAGTTTAGTAAACAAGTTTTATAATGTTTGTTAATGCTTGGGTTTTAAACTATATTCATTCAAGCAAACTGTGTTGTCAGAAATAAATTATGAACAACAGTGGTATTTGTTTGTATACATAACCACAGTAGATTGGCTTAAAGAGAACCCGAGGTGGGGTTCTTCCATCGCAATCCATATACTGAGGCTGGGTCTGTCTATATACTGAGGCTGGGTCTGTCTATAGAGCCCAGCCTCTGTTGCTAGTTAGTTTCAGATGTCAGACCCCATAAAACACAGCCGCGCTGGCGACACGCAGCGTGTCGCAGCCGGCTGTGTTTAGCTCACTACTGTCAGTCTCGCCGCTCCCCTGCCTCCTGAATCGCTCGGTCCCCGCCCACGTCCCTTCCCTCCCTGCTGATTGGAGGGAAGGGACGCGGCGGGGACGCGGCGGAGACTGACAGTAGTGAGGTATACACAGCCACATAGCGCGGCTGTGTTTTATGGGGTCTGACAGCGCGCAGGGGGGGCTTTGGAGGGAACTAACTAGCAATAGAGGCTGGGCTCTATATAGGCAGACCCAGCCTCTGTATATGGATTGCGATGGAAGAACCCCGCCTCGGGTTCTCTTTAAGGAACTGCAGTATGTCTTGCAGCATAGAGATCCTGAAATCAGTCCCCCACACATAAGTTATCAATGTACATTTTGTTGTACTCTGTCATCATATATAGAACTGGCATTAACAAATCATTACTTTGCTTTTAAAACATTAAGCTGCCACTATAGGTCAATGGTACCATTTCCATCAGTCGCAGGTTAAGCATCAGCAGTTGTCGGGCTTCATACACACACCTGGCTAGTAGTGTTGGGCGAACATCTAGATGTTCGGGTTCGGGCCGAACTCCGAACATAATGGAAGTCAATGGGGACCCGAACTTTTGTGCTTTGTAAAGCCTCCTTACATGCTACATACCCCAAATTTACAGGGTATGTGCACCTTGGGAGTGGGTAAAAGAGGAAAAAAAATTTAGCAAAAAGAGCTTATAGTTTTTGAGAACATCGATTTTAAAGTTTCAAAGGGAAAACTGTCTTTTAAATGCGGGAAATGTCTGTTTTCTTTGCACAGGTAACATGCTTTTTGTCGGCATGCAGTCATAAATGTAATACAGATAAGAGGTTCCAGGAAAAGGGACCGGTAACGCTAACCCAGCAGCAGCACACGTGATGGAACAGGAGGAGGGCGGCGCAGGAGGAGAAGGCCACGCTTTGAGACACAACAACCCAGGCCTTGCATGAGGACAAGAAGCGTGCGGATAGCAATTTGCATTTTGTCGCCATGCAGTCATAAATGTAATACAGATGAGAGGTTCAATAAACAATAAACAGTAATTGGTGTTGTCCAGAATGCGCACAATGCGTGGGTCGCGTTCAATGCAGTCCTAGGCCGAAGAGGTCATAGCCTAGGGTCACAAAAACCTGTTTATTTGGGCAATTTCAATGGTGGCGAGTCTGACGTACATAAATCGCAGCAATGGCCGTTAGCAACGTCTGAATCCCACGAAATGTCTCATGCAGGTAGAAGACATATTGTTAGACTTGGGCTCCAAAGATGGGTTCCCTACATCTCTGCAAACCAGAGTTACAGGGCTCCAAATTTGGTAAAATCCCCCATAGGCTTTCATTGGGCCTCCTATTTACAGTTCCAAAATCTCACATCTTTTCAAAGGGCAATTGCTCAGCAGTGGCAAATTTTCTAGCATTGTAGGGACCCTTAGGGGGAACATGATTGGTGAGTTTCGGGCCCCTAGGCCAAAGAGGTCATAGCCTAGGGTCACAAAAACCTGTTTATTTGGGCAATTTCAATGGTAGTTATGCTGATGTACATAAATCTCAGCCATGGCCGTTAGCAACGTCTGAATTTCACGAAATGTCTCATGCAAGTAGAAGACATATTGTTAGACTTGGATTCCAAAGATTGGGTCCCTACATCTCTGCAAACCAGAGTTACAGGGGTCCAAAATTGGTAAAAATCCCCCATAGGCTTCCATAGCCTCCCTATTTCACTTTCCAAAATCTCACATCTTTTCAAAGGGCAATTGCTCAGCAGTGGCAAATTTTCTAGCATTGTAGGGACCCTTAGGGGGAACATGACTGGTGAGTTTCGGGCCCCTAGGCCAAAGAGGTCATAGCCTAGGGTCACAAAAACCTGTTTATTTGGGCAATTTCAATGATAGTTATGCTGACGTACATAAATCTCAGCCATGGCCGTTAGCAACGTCTGAATTTCACGAAATGTCTCATGCAGGTAGAAGACATATTGTTAGACTTGGATTCCAAAGATGGGGTCCCTACATCTCTGCAAACCAGAGTTACAGGGGTCCAAAATTGGTAAAATCCCCCATAGGCTTCCATTGCCTCCCTATTTCACTTTCCAAAATCTCACATCTTTTCAAAGGGCAATTGCTCAGCAGTGGTAAATTTTCTAGCATTGTAGGGACCCTTAGGGGGAACATGACTGGTGAGTTTCGGGCCCCTAGGCCAAAGAGGTCATAGCCTAGGGTCACAAAAACCTGTTTATTTGGGCAATTTCAATGGTAGTTATGCTGACGTACATAAATCTCAGCCATGGCCGTTAGCAACGTCTGAATTTCACGAAATGTCTCATGCAGGTAGAAGACATATTGTTAGACTTGGATTCCAAAGATGGGGTCCCTACATCTCTGCAAACCAGAGTTACAGGGGTCCAAAATTGGTAAAATCCCCCATAGGCTTCCATTGCCTCCCTATTTCACTTTCCAAAATCTCACATCTTTTCAAAGTGCAATTGCTCAGCAGTGGCAAATTTTCTAGCATTGTAGGGACCCTTAGGGGGAACATGACTGGTGAGTTTCGGGCCCCTAGGCCAAAGAGGTCATAGCCTAGGGTCACAAAAACCTGTTTATTTGGGCTATTTCAATGGTGGCGAATCTGACGTACAAAAATCGCAGCAATGGCCGTTAGCAACGTCTGAATCTCACGAAATGTCTCATGCAGGTAGAAGACATATTGTTAGACTTGGATTCCAAAGATGGGGTCTCTACATCTCTGCAAACCAGAGTTACAGGGCTCCAAAATTGGTAAAATCCCCCATAGGCTTTCATTGGGCCTACTATTTACCGTTCCAAAATCTCACACCATTTCAAAGGGCAATGGCTCAGCAGTGGCAAAACTCACCAGTCATGATCCCCCTAAGAGTCCCTAAAATGCTAGAAAATTTGGTACTGCTGAGCCATTGCCCTTTGAAAAGATGTGAGATTTTGGAAAGTGAAATAGGGAGGCAATGAAAGCCTATGGGGGATTTTACCAATTTTGCACCCCTGTAACTCTGGTTTGCAGAGATGTAGGGACCCCATCTTTGGAATCCAAGTCTAACAATATGTCTTCTACCTGCATGAGACATTTCGTGAAATTCAGACGTTGCTAACGGCCATGGCTGAGATTTATGTAAGTCAGCATCACTACCATTGAAATAGCCCAAATAAACAGGTTTTTGTGACCCTAGACTATGACCTCTTTGGCCTAGGGGCCCGAAACTCACCAGTCATGTTCCCCCTAAGGGTCCCTACAATGCTAGAAAATTTGCCACTGCTGAGCAATTGCCCTTTGAAAAGATGTGAGATTTTGGAAAGTGAAATAGGGAGGCAATGGAAGCCTATGGGGGATTTTACCAATTTTGGACCCCTGTAACTCTGGTTTGCAGAGATGTAGGGACCCCATCTTTGGAATCCAAGTCTAACAACATGTCTTCTACCTGCATGAGACATTTCGTGAAATTCAGACGTTGCTAACGGCCATGGCTGAGATTTATGTACGTCAGCATAACTACCATTGAAATAGCCCAAATAAACAGGTTTTTGTGACCCTAGGCTATGACCTCTTTGGCCTAGGGGCCCGAAACTCACCAGTCATGTTCCCCCTAAGGGTCCCTACAATGCTAGAAAATTTGTCACTGCTGAGCAATTGCCCTTTGAAAAGATGTGAGATTTTGGAAAGTGAAATAGGGAGGCAATGGAAGCCTATGGGGGATTTTACCAATTTTGGACCCCTGTAACTCTGGTTTGCAGAGATGTAGGGACCCCATCTTTGGAATCCAAGTCTAACAACATGTCGTCTACCTGCATGAGACATTTCGTGAAATTCAGACGTTGCTAACGGCCATGGCTGAGATTTATGTACGTCAGCATAACTACCATTGAAATTGCCCAAATAAACAGGTTTTTGTGACCCTAGGCTATGACCTCTTTGGCCTAGGGGCCCGAAACTCACCAGTCATGTTCCCCCTAAGGGTCCCTACAATGCTAGAAAATTTGCCACTGCTGAGCAATTGCCCTTTGAAAAGATGTGAGATTTTGGAAAGTGAAATAGGGAGGCAATGGAAGCCTATGGGGGATTTTACCAATTTTGGACCCCTGTAACTCTGGTTTGCAGAGATGTAGGGACCCCATCTTTGGAATCCAAGTCTAACAATATGTCTTCTACCTGCATGAGACATTTCATGAAATTCAGACGTTGCTAACGGCCATGGCTGAGATTTATGTACGTCAGCATAACTACCATTGAAATTCCCCAAATAAACAGGTTTTTGTGACCCTAGGCTATGACCTCTTTGGCCTAGGGGCCCGAAACTCACCAGTCATGTTCCCCCTAAGGGTCCCTACAATGCTAGAAAATTTGCCACTGCTGAGCCATTGCCCTTTGAAAAGATGTGAGATTTTGGAACTGTAAATAGGAGGCCCAATGAAAGCCTATGGGGGATTTTACCAAATTTGGAGCCCTGTAACTCTGGTTTGCAGAGATGTAGGGAACCCATCTTTGGAGCCCAAGTCTAACAATATGTCTTCTACCTGCATGAGACATTTCGTGAGATTCAGACGTTGCTAACGGCCATTGCTGCGATTTATGTACGTCATACTCGCCACCATTGAAATTGCCCAAATAAACAGGTTTTTGTGACCCTAGGCTATGACCTCTTCGGCCTAGGACTGCATTGAACGCGACCCACGCATTGTGCGCATTCTGGACAACACCAATTACTGTTTATTGTTTATTGAACCTCTCATCTGTATTACATTTATGACTGCATGGCGACAAAATGCAAATTGCTATCCGCACGCTTCTTGTCCTCATGCCAAGCCTGGGTTGTTGTGTCTCAAAGCGTGGCCTTCTCCTCCTGCGCCGCCCTCCTCCTGTTCCATCATGTGTGCTGCTGCTGGGTTAGCGTTACCGGTCCCTTTTCCTGGAACCTCTTATCTGTATTACATTTATGACTGCATGCCGACAAAAAGCATGTTACCTGTGCAAATAAAACAGACATTTCCCGCATTTAAAAGACAGTTTTCCCTTTGAAACTTTAAAATCGATTTTCTCAAAAACTATAAGCTCTTTTTGCTAAAAAATTTTTTCCTCTTTTACCCACTCCCTAGGTGCACATACCCTGTAAATTTGGGGTATGTAGCATGTAAGGAGGCTTTACAAAGCACGAAAGTTCGGGTCCCCATTGACTTCCATTATGTTCGGAGTTCGGCTCGAACACCCGAACATCGCGACCATGTTCGGCCCGAACCCGAACATCTAGATGTTCGCCCAACACTACACGTGACCCGTTCGGCCAATCACAGCGCTAGCCGAACGTTCGGGGAACGTTCGGCCATGCGCTCTTAGTTCGGCCATATGGCCGAACAGTTTGGCCGAACACCATCAGATGTTCGGCCGAACTCGAACATCACCCGAACAGGGTGATGTTCTGCAGAACCTGAACAGTGGCGAACACTGTTCGCCCAACACTACTGGCTAGGTAGGAAGCAGCGGCGGGGGAACAGAGGATCGGTTCGGCATGCCACGGGCACATGCCAGCTGCGGGGGGCTGGTGGATACCCCGGGTTAGTGAAATGCTTGTATTTATTATTAGTTAAGGTTCCCTTTAAGACAAGGCAGGGTCCCAGATAGATAAATGTCTGTTCTCCAACCCCCCTCCCTGCTTCCCTCCCTGAATGGATGCAGAAGCAAGTTGGAAGATCTCAGTTCAGTGGGCAATGGGATACTACAACTCATTATGTTGTAAAGGCACTCTGTCTTTTATCTGTAGGCCGCACTTTCATTATTAGACAGCTATTTGGTCCCCAGATACTAAAATTTAGCAGCTTTGTTATCCAGATACCAGAATTAAATAGTCACTATGCCTCCGCCAGACTGATCTAACCAACCCCAGCGATGCTGATCCTCCTGTCTATTCCATTGTTCACATCGTCCCCCACCCACTGTGTGATATCACTCATGTGCCGCTTGTCATCCTTCCGTCATCGCCCCACCCCCTGCATAACAATACAGCGCATCTTCAACTACACTACCGACGCGTGTGTGCAGACCGGCCCAGCGATTTCACCAAAGGGCACCAGCTCCTGATCCCCGACAGGCGACATCAGTTGGGTGTGTGTATGTGCCCTTAATCAGACTCTGCCTAAACACATACAATTGTCATGTATATACGTTTACAATGTAAACATTTTCTGGAAACAGAATTGTACAAATCACATTGACTCTTGTTAATCTGGACTTTTGTGTGTTCGTTCTTGTGTCTTTTTGAAAAAAAAATATTTTCATTAGCAAGGTACATTTTAAAGCCATTAAAATCCAAGGAAAAGGGGAAGGGAGGGAAAACCTTTGTAATAGTGACACAGACAGCAGTTTAGCACCAAAAGAGATTCTAATTTCTTTTCACGATATGCAAAACTTATGTGTATGCTTTTCCTGAAGGTGGTGTTTACGTTATATTGTACACCTTAGAACCCCTGGTTCATTATGATCTCTCAGAGATAAAATATGGAGGCTTTTGTAACATGAAGTTTAGCAGTACAAAGTTTAAACTGTACAAATATCAATTTAAAACACTCAGAATCCATGCTCTATTTTCATCCTTATTTTCCCTCTGGTTCCCCTGCGAAAATTGCTTTCTATGCCTGCCATTTCTGTGACCGACTGAGTCATAGCACAAAGTAGAGGGAACACATGCAAATTGACGAAAGAAAATGTCAGAGTGCTGTTTCTGGAGACTGCTTAGCATATGGATAGTACAGGCTTTGTTATGTGACTAAAGGTGGTGGTTGAGCTAAGACAAACTTATTTGTGTTCTGCCCTGCATGTGATGGCAAATTTGCATTACCTAAAGTCAACAGGTCCAAGAAAAAACATTGCTGGAGAGCTGTGAGTTTTAAGGTGGCTGAATAAAGAAGAAAATAGAAAACTACTTCTAGAGTGGGGCCGAACCTCCTATTTTAGGTTCGCGAACCGGGTTCGCGAACTTCCGCGGAAGGTTCGGTTCACGTTAAAGTTCGCGAACCGCAATAGACTTCAATGGGGATGCGAACTTTGAAAAAAAAAAAATTATGCTGGCCACAAAAGTGATGGAAAAGATGTTTCAAGGGGTCTAACACCTGGAGAGGGGGCATGGCGGAGTGGGATACATGCCAAAAGTCCCCGGGAAAAATCTGGATTTGACGCAAAGCAGCGTTTTAAGGGCAGAAATCACATTGAATGCTAAATGACAGGCCTAAAGTGCTTTAAAACATCTTGCATGTGTATACATCAATCAGGTAGTGTAATTAAGGTACTGCTTCACACTGACACACCAAACTCACCGTGTAACGCACCACAAACAGCTGTTTGTGTAGTGACGGCAGTGGCGGGTTCACTGAACAGGAATACAGTGGCGGGTTCACAGAACAGGTATGCAGTGGCAGGTTCACTGAACAGGTATACAGTGGCGGGTTCACTGAACAGAACAGGTATACAGTGGCGGGTTCACAGAACAGGTATGCAGTGGCAGGTTTACTGAACAGGTATACAGTGGCGGGTTCACTGAACACAACAGGTATGCAGTGGCGGGTTCACAGAACAGGTATGCAGTGGCGGGTTCACTGAACACAACAGGTATGCAGTGGCGGGTTCACAGAACAGGTATGCAGTGGCGGGTTCACTGAACAGAACAGGTATGCAGTGGCGGGTTCACTGAACAGGAATACAGTGGCGGGTTCACTGAACAGGAATACAGTGGCGGGTTCACTGAACAGAACAGGTATGCAGTGGCGGGTTCACTGAGCAGTACAGGTATGCAGTGGCAGGTTCACTGAACAGGTATGCAGTGGTGGGTTCACTGAACAGGTATGCAGTGGTGGGTTCACAGAACAGGTATGCAGTGGTGGGTTCACAGAACAGGTATGCAGTGGCAGGTTCACTGAACAGGTATGCAGTGGTGGGTTCACTGAACAGGTATGCAGTGGCAGGTTCACAGAACAGGTATGCAGTGGCAGGTTCACTGAACAGGTATGCAGGTATCCAGTGGGCTCACTGAACAGAGCAGGTATGGTGGGCTCACTAAACAGAACAGTTATGCAGCCAGGAACAAGCTAAGCCTAACTAATCTTTCCCTATGAGAGACAGTCTGCAGCAGCTCGCCCTACTCTCACTAACGCAGGCACAGGAGTGAGCGTAATGGCCGCCGCTGCCTGCCTTGTATTAGGGGGGGAGTGGCTCCAGGGGCTAGTGTAGCCTAATTGGCTACACTGGGCCTGCTGACTGTGATGTAGAGGGTCAAAGTTGACCCTCATGGTGCATTATGGGGCGAAACGAACTTCCGCAAAAGTTTGTCTGCGGGACGCGAACGCGAACCACTGAAGTTCGCATGGAACCGTTCGCAGGCGAACCGTTCGGCCCAACTCTAACTACTTCTAAGAAAGCAGTCCAGCAAGGTGATTTTAGACAGCAGTTATGTAGCTAATAGCTTTGTTATGATTAACATTAGAAAATGTGATTAAAGCAAACCGGAACTCAGAACTTCCTCTTTGCTCTAAAAAATTAGCAACAACATAACCTTTAAAGAAAAAAAATGTCTTAATTACAGCTGATACAAATCCTGCAATAAATCTACAGTGTATCGACTTCCTGCTTTCATGAAAGCAGACATATTCTTAACATCCTGAGCTTTCAGATTAGTCTCTCTGCCAAGGCAGTCAACTGACACAGCTGAGGGATCAAATTACAACTTGTGATTAGACACAGATGAGGGGGAGTTAGACAGGCTAAACTCTCTAAATACTTACAGGGCGCATTTCTCTCTGTTTTCCTTCTGTCTTGTGCAAGAGTTCAGATCCACTTTAAATTCAATGGAGATGGAAAACACGTGGGTTGGAAGGAACACAGCAATCCCTCATGTCTGGCAGCCAAATTCATCTTGGCATTATTGTGACTTTTCAGAGGTTAACCATATCTGCTACCTAGACGTGATCATCACGGCCAGGCGGCTGCTCTGCTGCAGTGGCGCACTCCCGTGCCGTTCCCCAGTAGCCCTGAGATCAGTGAATGGGAACATGGTTCCCATTCACCGATCTAAGTCCCCAGCAGAAAAACTGACGGTCTCTTATCAGTGGCCGCAGTTTTTCTGAAAAAAAAAAGTTCCCCGTCCTCCTTGTGCTTCCGGGAAGCGAGAAGCACAAAGGAAAAAAAAAACTCAATGTGGCCATCTTGTGGCCAAATAGTAAAACTACATCTACATACATTTTTGAAGGCAATTTACACACATTATAACATTAAAAATTAACTGTTTATTTCCCAACACCAAAAAATTACCCAAATAAAATGTTTAATGAAAAAGAAAAATTACAAAAAAAACAAACAAAAAAAACCCATAAATAGTTACCTAAGGGTCTGAATTTTTTAAATATGCATGTGTAGGGGGTATTCTACAAACATTTTTTAAATTATAAGCTTGTAAATAGTGATGGACGCAAAACTGAAAAAATGCACCTTCATTTCCAAATAAAATATTGGCGCTATACGCTGTGATAGGGACAAAATTGAAATGGTGTAATAACCGAGACAAATGGGCAAATAAAATACATAGGTTTTAATCATGGTAGCATGTATTATTTTGAATAATGGCCGAAAACTGAGAAATAATGAATTTTTTCTATTTTTTCTTAATATTCCTGTTAAATTTCATTTATAAAAAAAAATTTCACCAAAATGTACCACCCAAAGAAAGCCTAATTAGTGGCGGAAAAAAACAATATATAGATCAATAAATTGTGATAAGTAGTGATAAAGTTATTAGGGAATGAATGGGAGGTGAAAATTGCTCTGATACATAAGGTGAAAAATCTCTGCGGGCTGAAATGGTTAAATAACCTTATAATCTTGCCCTAAAGGGAACCTAAGTGAAAGAAACATGGAGGATGTAATTTTCATTTTCCAATAAACAACGCCAGTTGTCTGACTTCTGTGCTGATGTTCTGCCTCTAATACTTAAAAGAACTCCAGTGAAGATAATGTAATAAAAAAGTGTTTCATTTTTATAATAATTATGTACAAATGATTTAGTTTAGATTTACCACATGGTGACATTTTACTGCTGGCAGGTAATGTCAGTGGAAGGAGATACTGCTTGCTTTTGGCACTTGGACCCAGCTGTAAAAAGCTGTTATTCTCACAATACAATGCGGTTCACAGACAGGAAACTGTCATGACCATGGTTCTGATATCACACTGTGGTCGGGTTTCACCATAATATCAGACATACAGAGCCTCCCGATGATACATTTGTGGAAAGGAATAGATTTCTCATGTAAAAGGGGGTATCAGCTACTGATTGGGATGAAGTTCAATTCTTGGTCACGGTTTCTGTTTAAGTCACTGCTCCAGAAGGAGCATGCAGGGCCGGTTTAAGCAACAATGGGGCCCCAGGGCAAAATAAACCTGGGGGCCCCCCCAACAGATACCCCGGAGCAAAAATTGGCATTAAGGGACCTTTTTTGCAGCTGGTATAGTCAGGGTTTGAAGCCCCAATCGGTCAGAGCTCCACATTCTGGCTACCCCAGCCTGCATGGGGGACAAGGGGTTAAAAAGTTTCAGGAGGGGGGACCCCACATAATTTAAAAAAAAAATTCCCACACCAATTTTTTGGGGAAAATAGGAAAAAAATGCCAGGGATCTTCATGCAGCCATATTGCGGCTGTATAGCGATCCCTGGCCAAAGCGCTGCGGCTGTGTATGGACCCCCTGGAAACCCTGTCAGGAAATTGATTGCTCTTTCTTTTGATAAAAGATTACAAAATTACACTACCCTTAGGTACTAAAAGTGACATTTACCGCATTTAAAAGTATACTTTTTTCCTTCAAAACTTTAAAATCGATTTTCTCAAAAACTATAAGGTCTTTTTGAAAAATTGTTTTTTTCCTCTTATTCCCAATGATCTCCTTAACATATCCTGCAAATTTAGGGTGGATTTGCTATTAACCATTAAAGTCGGCTGGTTTTTAAATGTGTATTTTTTTTCCTTTGAAACTTTAAAATCGATTTTCTCAGGAACTATAAGGTCGATTTGAATTTTTTTTTCCTCTTGTAGCCACTGGGGGCCCCTACAAGCTCTGAGGCCCTGGGGCAGCTGCCTCCTTTGCCTCTATGGTAGCGCTGGCCCTGGGAGCATGCAGATGAGATGCTCTAACTCTGGCCTGACACCGCTGGTGCATGCTTCCTGCAGTTATATTACTCAAGAACAACTAAAGCTAAAAGCTCAGCATGACAACCAGGCAACTGCCATTGTGTGTAAGGGAATGGAGAAAGCAGCCCCCATATTACTCTTACTTTAAGTTCCTTTTCAAAGAAAAAACAAGCCCCTCGTTTCCTGCCACATTGCTAGTCAAGCCACTATTTATCCCTGGTCTATCAGTGGCTTACCTGGAAACTGTGAAGGACGGTGCACATGTTCTCTACTCTCTCCAGGCTGCATGTCTGGAGAAGAATCTGGTTTAAACATTAAAGAGGAACTCCAGTGAAAATAATGTAATGAAAAAGTGCTTCATTTTTACAATAATTATGTATAAATGATTTAGTCAGTGTTTGCCCATTGTAAAATATTTTAAATCCCTGATTTACATTCTGACATTTATTACATGGTGACATTTTTACTGTTGGCAGGTGATGTAGCTGCTGCATGCTTTTTTGGCAGTTGGAAACATTTCCCACAATGCAACAAGGTTCACAGACAGGAAACTGCCAGGAGTACCACGGTCCTCAGAGTTTCTTGTGGGAGGGGTTTCACCACAATATCAGTCATACAGCTCCCCCTGATGGTCTGTTTTTAAAAAGGAATAGATTTCTCATGTAAAAGGGGGTATCAGCTACTGATTGGGATAAAGTTCAATTCGTGGTCAGAGTTTCGCTTTAAAGGAGACATGAAGTGAGCTGAGAGGGATATGGAGCCTTCCATATTTACTTGCTTTTAAACCATACCAGTTGCCTCCTTGGCAGTCATGCTGATCTCTTTGGCTGCAGTAGTGTCTGAAACTCACACCCGAAACAAGCATACAGTTAATCTAGTCAGACTTCAGTCAGAAACATCTGATCTGCATGCTGGGTAATTTTCAGCCTCTGGGGGCATTCCAACATTGTAGGTTGTGATGGAGGAGTGTGTAGTTGTGATTGGGGGTGGAGAGTGGATATGACATTGGAGTTCTCAGAACACAGTGCAGGAAGAGTGTGTGTGTGTGTGTGTGTGTGTGTGTGTGTGTGTGTGTGCGTGCGTGCGTGCGTGCGTGCGTGCGTGTGTGTGTGTGTGTGTTGAGGAATGTTGGTTTAGTCAGAATAATGGTGACATCATGTGACCCCGATGATTTACAGCCAGAGGTAAGTATAGAAGCATCTTTGGCGGAAGAGGCTACACTGTGAGAGTTGTTGGTGGAGAGGAATGGAATAGTTTTAAAAATAATTTCCTGAAATTAGATTTTAAAGTGGATCCGAGATAAACTTTTACTCATTGCATAATTGTGTTTATAGGGCATTCCTCAAGCCAAATACTTTTTTTTTTGTTTTAATACTCTAATTCCCTGTAAAAATAAACAAGCCTCCCCCACAGCTCATAGTGCCTTGGCACTCCATGTAGCAAGGGCTTATGGGAGCTCAGTCTGGGCAGGAGAAGGAGGAGGTTACTAGCCATAGATTTCTGAGGCAGAGGGGAGGAGGGAGCAGGGCAGGGGAGTGAGCTGAGGGCTGGAGATGCAGTTGTAGCTTGCCTGTGTGTAATGTGACAAACAAAACATGGCCGCTGACACAAAACACCCTGGACTCCGCACTCTTCTTCGCTCCCCACATCCAAAACCTCACAAAGTCCTGCAACTTCCACCTGCGTAACATCTGTAAGATTCGCCCTTTCCTGACCTCTGCCACCACCAAACTCCTCATTCATGCCCTCATAATTTCCCACCTCGACTACTGCAATGCCCTTTTGTCTGGTATCCCTATGACCCGAATAGCCCCACTGCAGTCCATCATGAATGCTCCACCAGGGCGGCTCCCCTCCGTGAATCCCTCCACTGGCTTCCTATCCAGTCCAGAATCAGATTCAAGATATTGTGTCTGACCTACAAATCTGTACACAAAACCTGTCCAACCTACATTTCTGATCTTACTCAGAGATACACACCTAGCCGCTCACTCCAATCCTCCAATGAACTTCGCCTGACTGTCCCCCGCATCACCCAGTCCCATGCACGCCTCCAGGACTTCTCAAGACCCGCTTCAACACTATGGAACTCCCTACCTCCACCCAATAGGGCAGCCCCTCCTTCAACACCTTCAAGAAGGCCCTCAAAACTCACCTTTTCACTCTGGCCTACCACCCCTCATAATTGCTCTAAACCCACAGCTGAACTCTGGTCCCCTGCCTTTTGTGTCCCTACCTCTCCCTCTAGATTGTAAGCCTTTGGGCAGGGTCCTCCTCCATTTGTGTCCTACCTGATCATGCACCTCCATTACTGTGAACCCATGCTATGCATCTGAGTGAACCTAACTTGCCTAATCTCCATGCTCCATCCAGTGACTGACTAAGCATTACCTGGTACTCATACTGTGCTGTGTGATCTGGTTTTCTTGTATTACTGTATTGTCATATTGCTGTATGTCACCCCTAAATATTGTTTGTAACCTAAATTAATGTCCAGCGCTGCGTAATATGTTGGCACTTTATAAATACAATAAATAAATATATAGACAAGTTACTTGTCATAGTTAGTTTTTCATCTCGGATCCACTTTAACATGGTAGGAAAAAAGTTAACATAATGGGGGCAGTTAGATTTACCAGTAAGGTAATTGGTTACATTTAGGCAATCGATGGAGGAGAATGTTCAAAATGATCAACATAAATAGCTATAGAGTATTAAGGCAGCCATACACTGGTCGATGTGCCATCAGATCGACCAGCTGACAGATCCCTATCTGATCGAATCTGATCAGATAGGGATCGTATGGCTGCCTTTACTGCAAACAGATTGTGAATCGATTTCAGCCTGAAACCGATCACAATCTGTTCAGCTGCTCCTGCCGCCTGTCCTCCCCCAAAGCATACATTACCTGATGCGGGCTCCCGGGCGTCTTCTCGGCATCTTCTCAGCACTGCACCCGCTCCATCCCGGCGCTTCCTGTGTCACTCCGTGACCAGGAAGTTCAAATAGAGCGCCCTCTATTTGAACTTCCTGGGTCACTGCAGTGACACAGGAAGCGCCGGGATGGAGCGGGTGCAGCGCTGAGAAGATGCGGAGAAGACGCCCGGGAGCCCGCATCAGGTAATGTATTTTTCATCGGATCGGCCGCCGCTAGCGACGCGCACTTTACCCGCGGGCGATCGAGGGTAATTTCCCGCACGGCGCGATCGACGGACCGATCCGATTTCGGGAGGAAATCGGATCGTCGGCGGCGTTTACGGCGAACGATTGGCAGCAGATTCGATCCCAGGATCGAATCTGCTGTTGAAACGGCCGGGAATCGGGCCAGTGTATGGCCACCTTTAGTGTATTGTACTGATCCCCGTACTATAGACTCCTCCCATGCTAAATCTAATTAGCCCCACCCAGGAAGCAGAAGTTGGAATTAGCACAGATGGTGCTCAGGGTTTGTCTTCTTCAGTGAGTATAACATTTCAATGTATTTCACTAGAGCAAGTCTATGTATGTCTTCCTTGGAATGTGGAGTTGTTACTTTGCAACTACTTTTATAAACCATTCGCCATCCATGTGACATCGGTTACAGTGCCAGGTACTCTGTATCTTGTTGCTGTACATCAAATCTTTCAGAACCACTAAACAGTTTGCTGTGTTGTTCCGTGCTTTGAAGGTTACACTGTGGAAAGATAAAGGATTTTACAGACAGCTGGAGGAAAGTAAGGAAAATTATGATTGTTGGCAAACTCCATAAAAAACGGGGGAACAATACATCTGTAAGATAAAAGAAGCAGTAAATAAGTGTTGCTGGGTAACAGAATTCAAGCAATTCATATTTTGTTACATCTAGCTCAGCTGGTCAGCTTCTTTTTCGCATTCAGTTTCCTGGAGTTAGTAATTCTCGGTAACCATGATCTATCTGGGTGGGTATTCTGCTTTTAGGAGGTCTTAGTAATACCATAAAAGGTAAACAATAACAGGTAGATAGATTGATGCCGGCAATGATTACATTTGCCAATTAGCAAGAGATAAACTAACATGTACTTCTCTCTGCAGTGAAAGTAAACATTTTTACACACATAGAATGCTTGGGAATGCTTTCAAATGTTCTTCTATGTACCTAATAGGACTTAGTGAAATTTAAGATTTGGTAGTATAATCTCACTTTATCTGTGAAATGTGGTTACTTGATTCTTTTATCTGTGGTCATGTAACTATTTAAAAATGTTACCTGCAGGAACTGCACATGGCTGCTGAATTCTTTAACAACTACTGGGCCATCAGTATTATTAAAACGTCCAGTTGGTTCCTGTTAATTGACCAATGGACGTTTTGAAACGTCCAGTGTTTCTGACGCTCGTGCATGAGCACGGGCACACACACACACACGTGCACAAGCAAGCACGTGCGCTTGCACCCGCATGTGCAGGTGCACCCACATGTGCACGTGCAAGCCCAAACTAATGTGCATTAATGTGCACTTTAAATGTGAGAACCTGGGGCCTCCTCCAGCCCCTGGCAGCCTATAAGCCCCTTGCCGCAGCTCCGGTTTACTGGGATCCCCTCCGATGCCAGGTGGGCATCTTCTGTGCCTGCGCGAGTGCGTGGCCACGCTGCTTGCGATCATGCTTACTCACGTGGTATGGTGCGTTCTGCACCTATGCTATATACTCCAGGCCACTTGAGCATGATTGCGTGTGTCACGGCCACGCGCTCCTGCAAAGGATGCCAACCTGACGAGGTCAGCATCTGCAACGGAGGCAAAACTGCAGCAAGGGACAGATATTCTGCCAGGGGCTGGAGGAAGCCCCAGGTAAGTAGATCTTTTTTTCACCTCACACCTGTTCTTTAAAGCAGGGTACACACTTGCAGGGCCGTTTTCCCCTGTGATTCCCAGGTCTCCATTTCCTTTTGTATTTGCGCTTTTGTGTTTGCACTTAACATGTACCTTTTTCTGGGAACATTTCCATATTTCTGACAGCATGTACATTATGGGAATGTGCACGTTCTGCAGAAAAAAGCACCAGCACCCCCTTAGAGTTGCACCTCACAGAATGATGAGCTGACTCAACTCTCCTCACAGCAAGCATTATAGGAGATAGAACTTCTTTAGGCTTCCAAGTTCCAAGTTGTTTATTCAGTAAACAGATATAGAGATACAGTTCGTTACATCTTTGCAAAGCAGATTCTTGCGTTGCGTTACAGCTTCGTGATTACCTTCCTGCTGAAGGTAATCAGGTCATCTTATGTCTATACTACGTTACATCTAGACTACCTATGTACAGCATATATTATATCAGATTACATAAATAAAGGAAAGTAATTAGGGTTCCAGTCAGCAGATAGAGAGCATGAAAGTAAGAGCGCCCTCCATTGGCAAATCATGAACCTTAATACTGAAGCCTAAATTATAATAATGTAATGTAACAATTTAAAAATGTTTGGAAAAACACAACACAAAAATGTAAACAAACAGTCATGACACACATTTCCCGCACAAGGCTATTGACATCAATAGCCCGTAGAATCGTGTGCGTTTTGCCATCCATGGAAAAATGCGCACAAACGCATCTAGTGTGTTCCATGCTTACAGGCAACTTTAACTTCCACGTATTTTTAAATTGCACAGCTTTCTGCTTTTTTCGCAGGGGAAAAAAAACCTTGCAAGTGTGTTCCCTGCCTTCACCACTTACAGACCGCGGTGTTAAACCACCCCAGTGACCAGGTTATTTTTTACTAAATAGGCCACTGCAGCTTTAAGGCCTCGCTGCAGGGCCATACAGCTCAGCACACAAGTGATTTCCCCCCCCCCCTTCCTTTTTTCCCCACCAACAGAGCTTTCTGTTGGTGGGGTCTGATCCCTGCCAGCTTGTTTATTTTTCTTTTTTTATTTGTTTTTGTTTATAGTAAATTCTTACATTTTTTTATTTATTTTTTAAATACCCCACCCTCCCTCCCTCTGCTAGCCAATGACAGCGATCGGCTGTAAAAAGAAGAAACAAAGTGGCATGTGTCACAGAAAACTTTGATACCTTACCCAAACAAAATGGTGGGCGGGGCCAACCCTCAACAAAACAATTGTAAAAAATGAACCAATATACATGGGTCATCAGCCACCTTGGTATACAAAAGATAAATATTTTATTGATATACAAAATTGGACACACAATCCCAATATACCTAATGGTGATGGGTCATCACAACACAAATTCACATATTAAAATTGCGTATGAAAGCAGATTTTCAGCCATGAAACAGCTTCCTCATAGTATTAGGGCATAAAACAATAATCTGTATTAGGAGGTCACGTTACACCTACACACACTCCGCACAGTCACACTGGAGCCGTAATGATAGCATATCACGATGGGGGCCCCTTTAAGAACAGTCATGCACTGCTTTATATAATATGAAGAAAGAACTTCCAAACGGATAGTTGTAATATGTTCCACTTATCAGTACTTGGCGGGCAGGAAAACCAGTTTCAAACAGAAGCATATTGCTTTATACTCCAGATTAAAGATTTAAATCGGTTGCATCTCACCACAGTGTAGGCTTCAGCGTCTTGTCATCTCCTCTCATCGCTGTATCGCCGGCTGCAATCAGTCAGGATGTGATATCTCACACCGGTAGTGCCTCACATCAGGCAATGTATGTAGCCTCTTGGTCAACCCATCCTGTGCTCAGTGGCCTTGCTTTCGTCGCTCAAATACCGCGACTGTCACGCAGGTCAAAGGGACGAGGAGGCAGTTCAAAGAGGGTGGCTGAAGACACTGAAATGTCAACCCATGTGACACAGCCGCGCGTTCGTGCAGCCCATCAGACGTCAGGCACGCTGCCTAGCTCAGCCCACCTACGTTTCATGTCCCTATTGGACGCTTCCTCAGGGTGTGGCTTCCATATGAACAAGGAGTCAATTAAAACGGTAGGACTACCCGCCCCTGTACCGCCAGCCAATGGATGCACAACAGGCTAGTAACTATGGGTAATCATAGCAACACAATAATGATATGCACAGGAAAGAGCTATGCACATAAATCTTCCAGCACAAGTCAGAGGTTACACAGTACAACAAGTAGTGATGCAAGTGCACTTCTTAAGGTTCTCTTCCAGATACTTTTTCATTCCACAGAAACTCCGTTCTGGGACAGTTACATTCACTGTGAATCCATTCATATCTTCCACACAGCGACACAAATGTCACAATATTGTTTCTAAATATTTTACAAAAGAGGACATAAATGTATCTGTGCCAAAAAAGAGAGCTAAGTAAAATACCCCACTAGCTGTGGGGCAGCGGATCACCTTTTGTGCCTCTGGAGGGGACAGCTGAGTGACACGGCTTTCCCCAGTACAGTGCTGCTTCAGCTCGCAGCACTGTACAGTCTTTAGATTAGATGGCGGTTTCGCCGTCTAACAGTCTCTGAGTGGCTGGGAGACTGATGGCAGAGCGGGCTTGAAAGAAAGGGGGAGAACCGAGAGCCCAATATGGTGTAGTATGTTAATGAGGTGATGTCTGATGCAAACACACACAATGGTTATACTCACAAGGACGGGTCGCCTCCAAGGCAACCACTGGATAAGCAGGCGGGGAGAATTGTAACCTGACCCCGCTCAGGGTTAAGAATTCGCTCTCTGTAGATAGAAGAAAATGGGGATACACCCCTCCACCAAGGGTGGACTAAACAGTTATGTGGTATAACAACAGAGGCGCCAAGTAGAGTAAAATTAGTTAAAATTGTTAAAAAGGGGGAAGTGGGTGGACTCACCTCCCTTCTGAAAAAATGGCCAGACAACGGGCAGGTTACTTCAAGTTTAAAGTAACATTTATTATGAGCTCCAAAAGTGCAACGCGTTTCACGGGTAACAGTCCCGCTTCTTCAGGCAAACAATTTTTGGAGGGAGCAAAGTCGGGTCAAGAGCCAGATATAGCGCCTCTGTCTGTCAGAGGCGCTATATCTGGCTCTTGACCCGACTTTGCTCCCTCCAAAAATTGTTTGCCTGAAGAAGCGGGACTGTTACCCGTGAAACGCGTTGCACTTTTGGAGCTCATAATAAATGTTACTTTAAACTTGAAGTAACCTGCCCGTTGTCTGGCCATTTTTTCAGAAGGGAGGTGAGTCCACCCACTTCCCCCTTTTTAACAATTTTAACTAATTTTACTCTACTTGGCGCCTCTGTTGTTATACCACATAAGATGGCAGAGCGGAGCTCCGTCATTCCAGCGGGGGTTCGCACGCATCGGCGGACGCGATCTCCTGCAATCCCCACCCTAGCACTTCACGCCAGAGTGGTCCTGGGGCTTCTACCAGCACACTGCAGCCACGCTGTACCTGCGACAGCTGGAACAATCCTCTGGTCCCCACAGTGGCTTAGTTTCAATTCTGGCGCCTGCGCCTGCACGGCCCTGGCTGTGGGCATACTCCATCATGCCCCTGCTTCTGGAAGTGTCTTGCGCATGCGCAGTAAGAGAAACTATCATACTGCAGATGCACTGAATGCTCCCTGGGATGATCTCATTCTAGTTTTCTGAATGGTAACATTTATGACATGTATCAAATGTTCTGTCACTCCAGGGCCTTTGATAAGAAAGAATGACATTGATACATTTGGTGAAAAAAAGGGCTTTTAGTGCTACTGGTAGTTAACAGCCTGCCGTGTGCCCAAAAACCTAACTGATTATGTATATAGGTTAGGATTTTAACCGTGACAAGTGAGAGAATAGAATTTGAGAGCTGAGGCCTATGTAATTTGATTTTTTTTTTTGTGCCAATGTGAAAAAACTATAAAAAATACAATTTTCAAAGTTATGGTACAATTTCAGCAAAACTGCATAAGTACAAATGTTTAAAAATATGTATATTTGAGTAGGCCTGGGTCTCTAGTTTTCAGAATGGTGATATTTAAAGCAGAATATAACCCATTTACAGCATATTATATGCAACCAGCATTTTTTTTACTAGACCAGCATTGGAAGGGTTACACACAGAGCTTTAAAGTTCCGTGGAGAGAAATGCTGCTGCATCCGAAGTTTAGATAGATACATTTAAGTAAACACAATGTAACACGTGGTGAATGTTACACACTCTCTGACTGTCCTCCAGCTCCTGCACAGTCAGAGAGTGTGTGTCACATTCCTCACTTGTTACATTGTGTTTACTTAAATGTATCTATCTAAACTTCGGATGTGTCTGCATTTCTCTCCACGGAACGTTAAAGCTCTGTGTGTAACCCTTCCAATGCTGGTCTAGTAAAAAAAAAATGCTGGTTGCATATAATATGCTGTAAATAATGTTTTAGAGCAAAGTTGAAATGCTGGGTTATATCCCGCTTTAAGGCTTTTCTTGACTGTTCAGACACTACATTGGCTTTGCTAAGAAAGAATGACTATTACTTTTGCTGCAAAAAATGGCCTTGAAATATCAATTGATGCTGCTCATAGTTAGCAGTGTATTGCGTGGTCAAAAAGCTATCTGTGTACATAGGGTATCATTTTAACTGTGACAAGTGAGAGAATAATATGTGGGGTGTTTGAGAGCTGAGGCCTAAGTCATTTGAAATTGCAAGCTGACTGAGAAGCAATAAAATTGTTATTTTCATATTCTTTGTACCAAAATCAAACACTTGTACAAAAAAAAAAGAGAGAGAGAGACAGAATTGCAAAGAGAATGCATAAATAGTTACTTTAGGGACTTTTTTTTTTAAAATATGTATGCCATGAGGGTGTATTACTCTTATTTTTTCTAATAAGGGCTTGTAATTATTGATAGTATGCAATGAGAAAGCGAAAACCACAACATGGAAAAAAATACACCTTTATTTGCAAATAATATATTGTCACTATACTTTGTACTAGGGGCATAATTAAAATCTTGTGATATCCAGAACAAATAGGCAGATAAAATGTGTGGGTTTTATGTACGGTAGCATTGTTTATTTTAAAACTATAGTGGATGGAATTGGAAAAATTGTGTATTTTTTAATTTTTTCCCTTGTTTTTCCCTTTAAAATGCAAAGAAAGTAAAGTAATTACTTAAAACAAATACCATCCCCAAAAAGCCAAATTTTTTGTGAAAAAAACAAGGTATAAATCATTTTGTTGTGATGAATATTGAAAAAGTTATTGGCAAATGAAAGGGAAGAGCGTTGACAGGTGAAAATTGCTCTGGTCCGTGAAGGTAAAAACCGTTTGGGGGATTGGTTAATCTGAAAAGGCATTCCTTTTCTGAATGCATGTCACTACTTTTATTTTTTTGGAGTGGAATCAGGTGACTGCTTAATTCTTTATTCTGTATGCACATGGCTGCTTAACGCTTGTGTTTAGAGGAGCAATGACCACTTTGTTTATGTGTCCAGGTAGGCATAGTGGCTATTAAATTGTGGTATCTGGGGAATTTATATGCTTAAAGGGACTCCGAGCAGTGCAGAAACTATGGAAACATGCATACCATTTTGAAGCTCTCTATCTCCTCTTTCCAATGATATATAAACCGCTGCCCTACGCCTTTTAGTTTTCCCTATTTTCGCGGCCGCCGCAGTTTATGTGTCGTTGGAAAGAGGAGAAAGAGAGTTTCGAAATGGTATGCATCTTTCCATAGTTGTTTGTATTACACAGCACGACTTTTACTCAAAGTCGGCAGCTCCATTCAGCTGCTGACTTTGGGGAAAAGTCGTCCTGTGTAATACAAGCAACTATGGAAAGATGCATACCATTTTGAAGCTCTCTTTCTCCTCTTTCCAACGACACATAAACCGCCGCCCTATGCCTTTTAGTTTTCTATATTTTCGCGATCGAAATTGCGGTGGTCGCGATTTTGATTGTGAAAATAGCGAAAACTAAAAGGCGTAGGGCAGCGGTTTATATATCATTGGAAAGAGGACAAAAAGAGCTTCAAAATGGTATGCATCTTTCGAAAGTTTCTGCACTGCTCTGAGTCCCTTTCATTTTGGTATCCGGTGCATTTGCAGCATTATACTGAGTTATATTCTCCTATTGCCTGCTGTAGTTAGATCTTCCAACTTGCATGAGCACCCTTTTAAAGTTTTTGATCCTTGATGGTTACCCGTAACCTCCAAGTACTTGTGGGATGATGGTGCAGTATCGTTAGATAAGGAGCTAATGAGCACAAGTATATAAGAAATATACTTACAAAGGAGGGTTTCAATAACTTGCAACCACCATCAGAGCCTGCGGGAAGATAACCGTCCCCGATCGTTGTCCCAGTTCTGTATAAGTAGACGCTGGTAGGAAGTACTCCTGGAAAAAGAACTGAGGGCTACCAAAGTCCTCGTTACTCAAAAACCCAAAAGGTATAGACTAGGCTAACAAACACAGGTGGAGGCGCCCTTAATGATATAAGCTAACTGCAATAATGTTAATGAGAAGTGTAGACAACTTCAAATTGTCTTACGTACATCAATAAACTTACCTTTTCCATTAATTATGGTTGGTTCTCCTCAGAAGGTAAGACTTTTCACTTCTCATTAACATTATTTCAGTTAGCTTATACCTTTAAGGGCGCCTCCACCAGTGTCTGTCAGCCTTTGAACCGATAAACTGGGAGGCCGGGAAGGTAAGAGAGGACAATGTCATTGCTCTGCCTGGGGCCCTGTATGATCGTAATCTTCCTCAGACTGTGGCCCATAGTTCTTTAGCTATGCTTGTGTCTAGAGGCCATATCCTCACTGACATATACTGTATCTCTCAGCTATGCTTTTGCATGATACAGCCCATTAACCTAATTGCTAATTTGATCTGTAGAAATTTTGCACCCATGAGCACATTTGTGCTGCTATAGGCAGACAGGTTATAGAAATGAGAGCCTTTGATATTTCTGCACATATATTTATCCTTTTCTGCCTCCATGGCAGTATATCTACGCCCCTAAAAACTTCACCTAAGTTTCAGCTGCTCTGCACGCTCTCCGTCACTTGTGTGTGCGCATCCACGCTCGTTATCTTCTATAAGAAGCCGCGATCATTCTGAAGAAAAAAGTTTCCCATCCACCTTTCACTTCCCTATAGGATGCATAAAAAAATATTACTGAGGACAACTTGTGGCCAAATAGTATTACTGAGGACAACTTGTGGCCTAAAATTACATCTACAAACATTTTTTTTTTTCATTAAAGACTTTTTTTTTTACATTTAAAATTAACTCATTCCCTGCCACACTTTCCCCAAGGTACCCAAAAATGTTTTGTATGATTAAAAAAAAGAATTACAGTAAAAAAATACATAGATAGTTACCTTAGGGACTGAACTTTTTTGATTTTTGTAATTCAAGAGGGTAAATTACTGTTATTTTTTTAAATTGTGGGCTTGTAAATAGTGATGGACGCAAAGCTGAAAAAACTCACCTTTATTTTCGAATAAAATATTGGCGCCATATTTTGTGATAGGGACATCATTTAAATGGTGTAATAACTGGGACAAACGAGCAAATAAAATATGTTGGTTTTAATTATGGTAGCATGTATTATTTTAAAAATGTAATGGCCAAAAACTGAGAAATAATGTTTTTTTCCCATTTTCTTATTATTATTCCTGTTCAAATGCATTTAGAATAAAATAATTCTTAGTGTAATATACCACTCAAAGAAAGCCTAATTGATGATGGAAAAAACAAGATATAGATAATTTTGTTGTGATAAGTAGTGATTAAAGGAAACCTTAACTGAGAAGAGCAAGAGCAATTTTCACATTACAGTGCTCTTCCTCTCCAATAACTTAAAGGGAACCTAAACTGAGAAGGATGTGGATGTTGCCTGGCAGTCCTGCTGATCTATTTAGTTGCAGTAGTGGCTGAATCACACACCTGAAACAAGAATGCAGCTAATCCAGTCTGACTTCAGTCAAAGCACCTGATCTGCATGCTTGTTGAGGGGCTGTGGCTAAAAGTATTAGAGAAACAGGATCAGCAGGAGAGTCAGGCAACTATTATTATTTTAAAAGGAAAAATCCATATCCTTCTCAGTTTAGGTTCCCTTTAAGTTATTGGCGAATTAATGGGAGGAGCACTGTAATGTGAAAATTGCTCTTGCCCATAAGGGGGAAATACACTGAAGGCAGAAGTGGTTAAAGGAATACTATCGATACCCAAGTGCTCTAAAATGACAATGTACAAATAATGTCTAAGTAGCTGTGTAAACATTTTCCTACTTTTCATGTTAAATATCAGAGGCAAAAGCTGTAATTTATTGAGGGTAGGATTTAGTTATACTGGGACAAATCAATTGCAGAAGGGGTGTCTGCTTCAATGCACAGCCAGAGTTGCATATCAGACTACAGAAAGCAAATATCAAACATATCAAACTCTGAAAGCAAAACGTCAAGCAAGGGAAGGTCCGCACAATGATCATAAAAGACAAATAATTTTATTATGGACGTATCCAGATCACCACATCATGCAACTGACGTGTTTCGAACCAGACTGGTCCTTAATCATAGCTGCTAAAAATTGACACACCTCCAGATTATATACCCTCCTCTCGTGGAGTGGGCCATCCCGTCCAAGGAAAAGTTACCTCTGGAGTGAGCATGCCCAAAACTCCACATATAGGAAGGGATATTCACATTCCCGTATAGGAAAATATAATATTAAAATGAAAAAATATATATACATGGACAAATATAAAATTGAGAGCAACGCACTAAAACAAAATGAAGAAAAAATGCAAAGAAAAGAGAAAGAAATATATGTATATATATATATACCGAGCATCATGTGGCCAGGGCCAGGTCCCACCGAGAGTTCAGACCCTTCGGTGTTCTAGTACCCAACCTAAAAATCCAAAGCGCCTCACGGCTCAAAAGCCGCTTGGCCACATCCCCACCCCTACATGTTGGTAGAACCTTCTCTACGCCATGGAAGGAAAATGAGGACATGTCGCCTTGATGCACCTGACGAAAATGCTTGGCGACGTTAGAGATGTTAGCCGTCTGCCAGGCCGGACCCCTATAATGTTCATCTATTCTAGCCCGTAGTGGTCTAGTAGTACAACCCACGTATTGCAGAGCACACTCCCTGCTGGTGATGAGGTATACGACATTTGGGGTTCCACAATTAATAAATTGTTTAATAGAGAACACATGTCCGTTTGAAGATGACGTAATCGTCCGTGATCTACCGTGTACATGGCAGTATTGACATGTTTTCACTCCACATCTGTATGAACCCTGTAGATTCAGCCAAGTGGATGATGGCCTATCTTTAGATTCATACAGGGACGAGGACAGGGACCGGGCCAGGGTGGGGGCTTTCCTGCTGGCAAAACGTACCCCTGCTGTAAGATACCTCTCAAATCTTCCTCACCCTCCAAAATAGGAAGGTATTTTTTAAGAATCGAAACTATCCTACTGTATTCTACACTGTATGTTGTAACGAAAGTGGGTTTGTGATTACCTGTGGGTTTAGTTCTTTCCATACCCAAAAGCTGGTCCCTGCTCCTCTGGTTGGCCCTATGTTTTCCTCTATTGATCATCCAACTAGGGTACCCCCTCTCCCGTAATCTGCTTTCCACCCTCTCAAAATCCTCCTCAAGCCAATCCGCTTCTGAGCAATTTCGACGCACATTACAGTGCTCCTTCTCTCCAATAACTTAAAGGAAATCTAAACTGAGAAGGATATGGATGTTTCCTTTTAAACAATACCAGTTGCCTGGCAGTCCTGCTGAACTCTTTAGTTGCAGTAGTGGCTGAATCACACACCTGAAACAAGCAGCTAATCCAGTCTGACTTCAGTCAAAGCACCTGATCTGCATGCTTGTTGAGGGGCTGTGGCTAAAAGTATTAGAGAAACAGGATCAGCAGGAGAGTCAGGCAACTGTTATTATTTTAAAAGGAAAAATCCATATCCTTCTCAGTTTAGGTTCCCTTTAAGTTATTGGCGAATTAATGGGAGGAGCACTGTAATGTGAAAATTGCTCTTGTTCATAAGGGGGAAATACACTGAAGGCAGAAGTGGTTAAAGGAATACTATCGATACCCAAGTGCTCTAAAATGACAATGTACAAATAATGTCTTAGTAGCTGTGTAAACATTTTCCTACTTTTCATGTTAAATATCAGAGGCAAAAGCTGTAATTTATTGAGGGTAGGATTTAGCTATACTGGGACAAATCAATTGCAGAAGGGGTGTCTGTTTCAATGCACAGCCAGAGTTGCTTATCAGACTACAGAAAGCAAATATCAAACATATCAAACTCTGAAAGCAAAAACAATATGAAAAAGCTGTGAGAATTAGTTACATTTCCTCTGCTCTCTTCAGACACTTCAGTCAGAAACAGAGCTCCCAACAGCTGCAGCTCCTGTGTCCTGTCTCACTCTGTCACACACAGAGTTACACATAGAGTTAACTGATCAAGTGTGAGGGGAATTTCCCCTCTCCTCATGGCTCAGTCAGCCGTCAGTTTTGGCGTCAGTAAACTTTGAATGTATTTTGCTAACAGTAAACAAAGAAGTTGCTACTAAAATGTATACACCAGTACTTAGCAGCACTTCCCAAACAATTCCTGTGTCAATTAAAAAAAATTTGTGAATCGATAGTATTCCTTTAAATTTGCTTTGTAATTTTTTTTTTAAATACATAATGATATATATTTTTGGAGATACTTATAAATGCTGTCTTTCAGCATGGTTTCTTGAACCTTAATTGGATTAAAATATATTTTGCCTTGACCTTTCCAGGAACGACGCATCAGACAGACAGGATCTTGACATGGCACTTGCTAAACATTTAGTGTCGCTATAATTACACTACATCTTGGTAATTTTTTAAATGTTGCAGAAACATGACATGCCCTTCTACTTTCTCCTTTAACTTATCTCACTTGAAATGGCACCTTAAGAACAAATTGCCTCATTTGTCTGAAGTCTAAATGTTCTCAGTAGTACTTTTCAGGAGAAGAAACTTGTAGATGTCAGGCTGTACAAACACTGGGAGACAGATTTATATTTTAAAATTGTGAAATTTCTATGTCATTTTCAAAAGACTTTGGCACATATTTAAAATGTAATTATGTATTTCTAAGTATTCATGGACATACTGCATGTATACATTTCTAACATGTTGAATGCATTCAAACTGGTAAGTAAAATGGAACTCCAGATAAAGTTGTGTTCTTTGTTTTGGGTGATATGGGGGAAGAACTGTAACTATGTCTTATTTCTATTAGGTGTGAGTTTGAAAACATTCCCATTATTTCTGTTGCAATTACAGGATAATCAGGGAACAATATTAAATTCCTGTAATGGAAACCAAGACAACAATAAAAAGCAACAATTATGTATAGTGCAGGATACTTATAGCCAATTATGATGATTTACTATTATCTTTGTTTTCATTCAGAAGAGTTCCCCCTGTCACTGTCCCTGAGGAATACCCAGACAGCTCATGGTGACCCATAACCACCTGGGAGTTATACAGGGCTTAAAGAGACCAAAAGGCCCTCTATTAAAAAGCAATGCTAAATGTAATTTTGCTGTCTTAAAACAGAAAGTATTTGTGATAATTCAGCTGTAAGTGAGCAACTGTGGTTTCCCATGAGGCATCACTCCAGAACATGCAGATCATCTCTTTAAGCTCTTAAAAGCAAGGCTGTACATCCAGAACCGCTGGTGTATAGTGAGCCTGTATCTTATACATTTTACAGAGCCACACTATTCCAACATACATACAGCCTGTTTCAAACTTTTTGGTCATCAACATCAATGCATGGTATTGTTTGATATGGCTCTATGGGACAGGGCTTAGACCAACATTAAGGAATACCCAGACAGCTTACTGTCCCTGAGGGAGGGTCACTGAAATCATAAAAGAGGAGACATTTACCCCAAAGGGACACAAACACAGTAATGTTTAACCTTTCCTGTTGACTCTATTTAAAACAAGAAAACAGGGATAAGAGAAAGTATGCCCCATCCAATTCACTTTTTCTTCCATGTTTCATCTCAGGAGATGATTTTTCATCTTCTGTTTCAAAACACTTTTCAGTATTCTGCAATTGAAAAAGTACCAAAAAGTAGGTGAAAAAGAACTGCCAACATTATTTTGAGTATTTTCTTGTTTGCTGGTGGCTTAAAATGCATTTTATTGATAAGTGATGAAAATATCACCTAGGAGAAAACTTAGGAGAAAAAAGAGAATTGGATCAGGCCCATTGTTGCTGGAAAGTTTGTGAGATTTTTTGTAAAATTTCTGTTGGATCACTAGAATCTCATAAATAAGTTTCACAAAATTGCCATTATAATTCTGACACTAAGTAGCGGAAAAATGTGGCCCAAATTAGCACAAGTGTAATTGTGTCATAAAAATATCACGGTTAATAGAAGCAACAACAATTGTTTGATTTTTATTTTTACAATTCATGTATGTTAAACTTTAACCACTTAGCAACTTCTGCCACACTTTTCTACGTCCTGGTTTACAAACACCTATAAACACATGTAAATATTTGGTTCTGTTTTCTATTTTTAGAAGACTGAGTGGCACCATCTTGTGGCCAAAAAGTAAAACTGCTTCCAAATACACCATTATTCACTTACCATAGAAACATTAAATACATTTTCATTATTTTTGAAACTCCTTCACCCCTAACCCAAAATAAAATATTATCGCCATACTTTGTACTAGGGACACAATTTAAACATTGTAATAACCGGGACAAATGGGCAAATAAAATGTGTCTGTTTTATTTACAATAGCACATTTTATTTTTAAACTACAATGGCTGAAAGCTGAGAAATGGTGATTTTTTTTCAATTTTTCTTCTTCTTCCTTGTCAAATGCATATAAAATAATATAATTCTTAGCATAAAGTACTGCCTAACGAAAGCCTAGTTTTTCCTGCAAAAAATAATGTATAGATCATTTCAGTGTGATAATTAGTGATAAAGTTATTACCGAATGAATGGGAAGAGCTTTTGAAGGTGAAAAAACTTGTGGTAGAGAAGTGGTTAAAGTGTACCAGAGCTCAAACATTAAAAAGATTTTATACATACCTGGGGCTTCCTCCAGCCCCATCCGCTCCGATCACTACCACGCCGTCATTCACAACGTCAGTGATAGGACCCAGTTACCAAAGCTGCGGGCAGTGGAGGACGGTGGCGTGGGAGCGATCGGAGCGGATGGGGCTGGAGGAAGCCCCAGGTATGTATAAAATCTTTTTAATGTTGCAGCTCTGAGTCCCTTTAAATGGCTAAGATGACTGTTGATTTCGATAAAAATCTCACTAAATGTGACCACACATGATACAATTTTTTAACATTTTTTTTTTGTAATTTGAAATTATCAATTATCAAATGAAAAATCATCTGACCAATGGTGAACCCCAACTTCTAGGGGTGTGTAAGTGGGCTAAGTATGCGGGCTAAAAAGTACCAAAAAGCCCTCTTACTAAAAATGCTATGCAACCCAGAAATTTGCCTTCTTAAAACAGAAGGTATTTGTGATTATTCAAGTTGGAGTGACCATATAAGGCCTTCCACAATGCATCAATGTTGAATATGCAAATCATCCCTTTGTTGTCCCTGAAAGCTAAACACGCCTCAAAAACTGCTAGAAAGCAATGATGTGTCAACTTGTTAATATTACAGAGCCAAACTAATCCAACATGCATACAGACTATTTCAGGTTGGTTGATCCTCACTAGTGCATGGCATGGATTAATATGGCTCTATAGGGTAGGAGTTGAAACACCCAGAGTTACAGATTGCCCAGGAAGCTCATGGTAAACCAGATTTCAGTTTGTAAGGGGCTGGAAGACACCAAAAAGCCACCTTACTAAAATACTATGCAAAACAGAACTTTGCCTTCCAAAACAGAAGGTATTTGCAATTATTTAAGTTGAAGTGAGCTCTGAGGTGTCCCACAGTGCATCACTGCTGAATATGCAAATAATCATGCTGTTGTCCCTGAAAGCTAAACACAGCTCCAGACCTGCTGGAATGCAATGATGTGTCAGCTTGTTAATGAACAAGTTGGGCTTTAAAGGAATCTATTGAACCAACAACTACCTATTATCTTATCAAATATACATGTTAAGCTTTGTACACAGCCGATAACAGCCGATAATGACCATCACAGTGACGCTACACATGCTTCGCTTGTCTTCCCTCCATTGTCCCCTGCATAGCAACCAGGCCCAGATTTACTTTACAAGAGCCTATAGGCACAGATGTCCAGGCACCTTAGACTGCGCCCTCCATGAACCTACGAACCCCAACCAAACTGCACAGTGTAACATCCACGGAAGCAGCGGCTGCGGGCATGCAGGGTGTCTCCGCAGCTGCCTCGCTTCCCTGCTCTGGGACTTTGCCCGTTCCTCTGGCGTCTAGTACGCCGAGGACGGGGTTGTCCATTGCTCATAGGGTTGCTTTATCGTGCGGGCGCGCGCGGAGACAGGACCTTTATGCAGGGAGGAGGCTTGTCAGCTGATCGGCTGGTCGGCTGACGTCAGAGGAGACTCACGGCGCTCAGGATTGGATGGCTGGTGGTGGGCGCGGCCGTGGGGTCTCCTCTGCTACAAAAGCCTTCTGTCTTCACTTGCAATCTGTCTGCTGTTGCGAATACTTATGTGTTAGCACTCAGACCTTAGATAGTATCCGGTGTGCTTTGATCTGGGAGGAAACCAGGGATTTCACACAAGACTAGGATTATTGTATTATTGTATATTTGATATTCTGTGTATGATTTTGGCTATCCTCTGACCCTGCTCTTGCTTATCAATTCTGTACTTCTGCCCATCTGACTCTGTTGCTGAACTCTGCCTGATATCTCACTACTCTCTTGCCTGTCGATTTTGTACTGTACCTGCCCGCCTGTTACTGATCCTGGCCTGTCTGACCATTCTACTCACCAGTGAACCCTGTCACTGGTGAAGTGCTCTTTGCTAGTACTCATCAGCTCCTCTGGTGAGATCTAGTCCACTAATCTATTACTGTGTACTATAATACCCACCAGCTCCTCTGGTGAGGTTTAGCAAAACTATTCAGTTACTGTACCAATGGTGCCCACCAGCTCCTCTGGTGAGGTCTAGTTAAACTATTTAGTTACAGTTGCACCAAGCACTATACACCTTGCTATTCTGCTAGCTATACTTGCATTATTGGTGATTCTGCAGATCACCACATAATCAGGTATAGCGTCTGTATTATCGGTGATTCTGCAGATCACACATAATCAGACGTCTGTGCTGTTACACCAGTCGTTACACACAGCGAGTGTGCTGGCTGTCCCAGCTGTCACTTTTCCCTTACTTCTCTTGCCCGTCATTGCTAGCTACAGTATTAAGTAGCCAGAAGTACCCTCAATATTTAGTAGGGAGAGGTGCTTCCAAGTATTCGTTATCTAGAGGAAACTCAATATTAAAGCGGTATTAACCTATTTTGGTTCCTGGCCGTAGTTTCTACGTCCAGGAACCATACGCGGTACCGCGCGCTCCCACGGCCTATCGTGCGCGTGCACGCGCACTCCCGGCCGCGGATTCGGTAGCCAAGGAATCAATGTATCGGGCTATGGTGCTCGATCACTGATTCCTCTCCCCCGCTGAAAAAGCGACAGCTTCTCTCGGAAGCTGTGCTTTTTCTGGCTGTCTCCTTCCCGATGCGTCACTCTAAGCGCGTGCTACGCTTAGAGTGACGTCATGTAAACAAACTCATGGCCGCCATCTTGTGGCCAAAAAGTAATACTACACCTGAAAAAAAAAAAATTAAAAAAATTAACACACATTTACATTATAAATCTATTGTTTACCTCCCACCCTCCCAAAACTACCCAAATAAAATGTTTACTATAAAAAAAAAACCATTACAATAAAAAACAAACAAACATGTAAATATTTACCCAAGGGTCTAAACTTTTTAAATATCAATGTAAAGATGAAATATTTCTATATTTTTTTTATTTTAAACTTGTAAATAGTGATAGATGCAAAATGGAAAAAATGCACCTTTATTTCCAAATAAAATATTGTCGCCATACATTGTGATAGGGACATAATTTTAACGGTGTAACAACCGGGACATATGAGCAAATACAATACGTGAGTTTTAATTATGGAGGCATGTATTATTTTAAAACTATAATGGCTGAAAGCTGAGAAATAATGAATTTTTCCATTTTTTTCTTATTCTTCCTGTTAAAATGCATTTACAGTAAAGTGGCTCTTAGCGAAATGTACCCCCCAAAGAAAGCCTAATTGGTGGCGGAAAAAACAAGCTATAGATCAGTGCATTGTGATAAGTAGTGATAAAGTTATAGGCTAATGAATGGGAGGTGAACATTTCTCACGTGAAAACGACGGAACGCGAATGGGTTAAACTCATAACTGACATAATATTCAATAAAAATGTATTTTCCTACTTTTTATATCCCATACAGTTATCATATTTACTTTTGTGCATAAGTATTATTATTCATTTAGAAATTACAAGTTACCAAAGTATCGTTTTATTTGCTCTGAAAGCTGCCGTTGCATTTTATTCATAGCTGGTGTATTTATATTGTAATGCACCCAGTAATGATTTCTGAGCAATGTATCAGTTCTGGACACATTAGATGAAGTTTCTGCACAGGCAGGGATTGTTTACATTCCTCACTGCTACAATTAAGCAAACACAAGATGATGTTATCACCAGTTCAGATTTGGATCTCCCTGCAGGGAGCATTTTATTGAAAAAGTAAGTCCTGTGTTTTAACCCTTTTAATGCTGTTCTGCAAAAAAAAACAAAAAAACAAGGTGGTAGTATATTATATGCCATAAATAATCTTTTAGAGCAAAGAAGAAATGCTGTTTTTTTTTTACTACTTTAAGTAGCTAGAGCTGCCTCTGACTGAAGGGAGATCTCATCAGTAGAATGCTGATAGCAGTGTGAGTAACCTCTCATTTACACTCTTATCAGCACTCCGCATAGGGAAGGAGGGAGGAAGGTGCTCGAGGAGAAGTGTGTGTGTGTGTGTGTGGGGGGGGGGGGGCACATTTCCATCATCAGGTGCCTGTAGGCACATGCCTACAATGCCTTATGGTAAATCCAGCCCTGATAGCAACACAGGGTGTTGTCAGCTACACAACGTGCAGCCCGGTCCAGCAATGTCGCCCAGGTGGATCAGGTCTTTATCCCCGACAGGTGACAACTGTTAGAAGTGTGTACAAGCCCTTACAGGGCCTCCCATGCCTCTGACTGTTAGTGATAACTAAAATTCTCTGAACAGGCACATTTTCTCTGACCGAGGAGGGAAAGTAAATTTAACCTGCACTTGCCAATTACTTCGTTGGCAGATGGTTAATTACCCAGCAACTAGTGGCTTTGAGAGGCTAAATTGAATTCCCCTGTTGGGTCAGTGGAGATTTGCATGTTAGCAGAATGTTATGCTTATTCTTACAGTGACTGCCAGGAGCATATTTAACAAAGCTTGTGTTTATCTTATGTATCAACTTTATATTTGACAGTGCTGAAGCTATTTGATAAATGAGCAAGGCTAGAAACTGTTTTAATTAGAGGGCTGTCTTTGAATTTTGCCTAAACCGTGATTTTCTATGAGGTAATGTACTATATTAGATAAGATTAGGAGAAATAAAATCTTTCAAAATGGAGTAAATAGGAGTCAGTATCAACTGTTTAAAATGTAGTATATATTCATATTCCCTTATAAAGTTATGCAGTGCATTGGTCCATTTGAAGGTCTTTCCAGCAGACTATTTTAAAACACCAAAGTGTATTTTAGTCATAGTAAGATATACATAAACCTGGCATGATGTAAGTTTTGCAGCTCATACGGTCAGTTCCTCATAGGCTAATAATATAGACTAATATACGCTAATGATATGATGCAGCTTGCGCTAATAATATAGCAATAGAAGAAAGTAAGAGGAGTGCTCTATGGTGTCATACCATCTGTGATATGATGCAGCTTGCGCTAATAAATATACATGAAAATGTTAAATGAATTGGGCACAGGACTCTGCTCTGAACTCCAATGGCAAGCCATGGCTGGCACCTATGAGCAATTTCCACTGTAGGAGAAGGGATGTGCAATCTATGAGCTTACCTGAAGTTGACCTGACCTAATGAAGACACAGTGTGGCTCAAAACACATAGTCTATACAGCACTTGGAACCAGTTGACAGATTGCATGTCCCTTCTCTAGCAGCGGTAAGCACCCACAAACACCAGCAATGACTTGTGAATGGTGTTTGGAGCAGCATCTTGGGGTTGTGAGGTATATACCTGATTCATTTAACCATTTCGCATCCAGACCTTGTTTCCCCCTTATGGACAAGAGCCCATGTCCCTACTTCCCTATTTAATTAGTTACATGACAGCAAAATCCAACATTTGGCAATCTTTGCCAACCAATCTATGTATATGATCAGGAACACTTATCTGTAGAGCAAAACCAGGTACAGGTTACGCCTACACAACCTTACTGCTACATAAAGACCTTTGACTTTAAATAAACATTACAACAATATATAGTAAAAATGAAGTACATTATTCAAGATACCCAATTTAATGTTAACTATCCTATTTTTTCAGAAACACTTATCAATATCCATATATTTCTGTATATTGGTATGTAACCCTGCCCTCCAATTGATGTCACAAAGCATTTTCCTCCCCCAATGCACTCTGGGAGACCATGTGTTGTTTCTGTTCTCTTTGACACACAACAAACATTTTGCAGTGATGCATTAAAGATGTGAACCATGTGATAAATTTAGGAATGTAAATCAGAATGAGGAAAGACTTTACAGTAGACAAACATTGTCTAAATGGTTTTTCTAAAGTAATATTTAAAAAAAAAACAACCTATTACAGTCATTAACATCCCTGGCGGTATGAATATTTCCAGATTTTTTTGTCTAAAGCGGTGCAATTTTTTCACAAGCTTTCAGACCCTAAAAATTATACCACTAGATAGATCTGTGGCAGCCCTGCACATTACACACCCATTAATCCAGCTCGGGGTTACCACTCTGAGCTGTTAACTTATGTCCCGAACCGGACTCGGGGTTACCGCTAAGGACATACAAGTTAATCCATCCCGTAGTGGTCACTCTGTCCATTGCCACAGCTCCGGTCTTCTCGCCATTCCAGCTGCCAGGCTCTGCACTGTCTGCAGTATCACTAACCCCCAGCGGGTCGGTGTCTTCTACAAACCTTACGCACCCGTACCTATGTCACCTGAAGCATAGAGTGCCTGAGAGAGAGAGAAGAGAGAAGACCAGAGCTGCGGCGATGGACAGAGTGACCACTAGGGGTTGGAAAAAGCCCCAGGTAAGTAAAGATAGTTAATTTGATTTGCCTCATATGCCCTTTAAGTTATATATAGTAAAGTTCCTCTTTAACATTTTAGTATTAAGAGTCATCTTTACTTTGCAGGTCACAATACAAGTCTGCATGCAGAAACTGGTCTTTGTTGTTGAGGCTTGTGTCACTTGACTTGAATTTTTGTTCTAGTCAATGTGCTTTTTTTTCTAGTAAACTCTTAGAAAAGATTTGCATTTGGTTGGTATGGACTTAGGCTCCTTTTACACTTGATCCGCTGTGTTGGGCATGCGTTTGTGCTAGTGCGCGTGGGCACGCGTTAGTGCACGTTTTTCCCGAAAATGTAATAGAAAACCTATTTGTTACAATTCCCACATGCTGGCATCAGCAAAAAAGAGTACAGTACTCTTTTTTTGCGGATGCCAGCATGTGGGGATAGGTTTTCTATTACATTTCGGGAAAAAACGCGCACTCACACGTACTAACGCGTACCAACGTGCACTAACGCAAACGCATGACAGAGCGGATCAAGTGTAAAAGGAACAAACTGAGATTTGGACTTATTAGAGAGGCTCATCAGGCATGTGGCCAGTCTGGCAAATTTTTGGAGAGAAGTGGGGCAAAATGAAAATCATATGAACTATTTGTATCACTATTTTTAAACAAACATTTCTAAAAAATGTAATAACACATTTAATTCATCTTTATTTCTTCCTAATCATAGTGAGGAAAAAGCCACAAATGAATTGTCACTCTTTCTGTCCCTAAAGATATTTCCACTATATTGCATTTTCCCAAGAATTTCATCTAACCTCAACATTTATAGTGTCAAAAAAAATCTGTGCCGTCTCATGTCTACAGGGCATTTTGAAGTGTCTAAAACCTTTTTTTCCCCCTCAAAATAAGAGATTAGCATGTATCCTACAAAGTCAATAATACCAAGTCTAATACCAGCTCACTGCTCTATTTTCCCATTATGAGCCTGTCAGCTAGAATATGTTTCCTTATAGCATATGACATGTGAAACGCCACTAACGTTGTTTTTCAGAAGGAGAGCGAGAGAAAAAAAAATGAAAGACACAATTTCTTAGCTAAAATGTCACCAGTTAGATGTATAGGGCTTACTATATTTTGTTGCCCTGGTAACCAATGGTGTAAAATGACTCTTTTCCACAGCTCCATCAGAATGATTGCATCCTGTTTTTCCATCATTTTACAAGAGCCTGTTTTCATTCTCCCTTCCTGACCATATTAAGTGTAAAGAGATTGAATTACTGTGCTGTACCCTCTTCATCCGATGTGGATTTAAGAGCTGATATTGATGTTCTCAGAACTGCATGCTTCTTCAAGAAAAAAAGCTACAAATTATAATGAATTTGACTTTTATGTATCGACCGCTCAAGTAGTGAAGTAGTGTTCCTGCACCCACGGGAAAGACATGGCATGATCAGCATTTTTCACTCGAACGAATCCAATTGATAAAGCAATATACTTGGTGTCACTTTGCTTGATCTCCCAGTTTAACAATAGTCATGCTAAAAGTTGATGCATTACTTCATAAATTTTCTCATAAAAGTGTGCTGGCTGCAGCTTTACACATAAACACTTTCTAACATTTAACAGAGAGCAAGGAAAAGTGCACAGAATAGGTGACACTTTATAAAATCAGCACCCTCATGGCAACAAAATACAGAAAAAAAGGAAAATGTTTTTGTTCAGTAAAACAAAAAACTTTTTTTAAATCTTTTATGAAAACAAAACTTTATAAAGATTATTTTTTTAATTTTATTTTTAAGAGTTATTAATTCTCCAGCCCTGATGATTAAATACGACATTTTTCCTTCACCAACAGAATGTATGTGTTTTGTGGTAAGAACTTTAGCCAAAATATGTTCCCTTTTAGGATGATTTTTACAAAAGGATGTACTGATGTACTGAAGTCAGAGGAGGAGAGGAGTGTGTGTGTGTGTGTGTGTGTGTGTGTGTGTGTGTGTGTGTGTGTGTGTGTGTGTGTGTGTGTGTGTGTGTGTGTGTGTGTGTGTGTGTGTGTGTACGTGCGCGTGTGTGTGCAACAAGGGGCTTATTAGCAGTGCAGTTATACTTTCTTTTCCACATAAATCTTTTTGATAGCAACTTTTTGAATGAATAAAGATAGCTTTACTTCATATTGTGTTAAGACATTGTCCATGATAGAGCTAACACTCAGCACATCTTACCAACACCGCCATACAAATATGAACTGACCCAAGCAAATCAATCTGGTCCATGGATGTCCAACTCCAGTCCTCAGGGGCCATATACATGTCAGTGATTTGGATGGACAGATACATGGAGAAATGTGTTCTACTTGATAAAACTCACCTTTCCTGATTCAGTCCCATCAATCAATTTGAGCTGTGCCAAAAAAGTGTCAGGACCTTTGCCCTTGAGATCTGGGGTTGAACATCCCCAATCTAGTCCTAAGGCTAGGTTCACAATAGACAGGAAATCTTACCATTTTCTAGATTGGACTACAAAGGACAAACAAACAAATATGTTGATTTATCTTCTGTTAAGTTTAGGAACCACTTAGACATGTTCTGATGTTTCTGTTGTATCTGTTGCACTGACAAAACACAAAGCCCCATCCTGCAACAGACACCAGAGGAAAGTCAAACATGTGATAGATAAAAAACTGTCTACGACATGTCCATAGCAAAATACAACAACAAACTTATGAGAACAACTGGATCATTCATCGGATCCACTGTGACCATACCCTGCATTGCTGCAGTCTAGTGTGAATACAGCTTTAGTCTTTGGTGAATGTGACTTCATGTTATGTTTATCTGTAAACTTTTATCCCTTGAATTGTTATAGAACCCCATTCTTTACAGGTTAGCTCACCAGGGCAGCTTAATAATAACCCGAAAAGAGTCATGGATGTTCTTCCATGTCTAGTATCAACAGGGAGCAAAAACAACTCCACACAGGCTAAAATTGCATAAGGCTCACTTTGCACAAGCTTCACATTCAACGCCACAGTTTTTGATACTGAAACTGAAAAACCACCCAAAACTGGCACATGGAGTATGGTATGCCAATATTGGTTAAAAGTTCTTATTGTGTAACTCTGAAGAGTTTCAGCTGTCCTGCTGGTCATGTAAAAGCTCAGAACAGTGCAACCAACTGCTTTTGTGCAACCTCTCCTATTCCAAGGAACCATTTACCGTTCTCTGCTAAGAAGCCCTTACAGACCATTTGGGGTCTGCTGCTTCAATCACTGAATTTTCATACAATACATGAATCAGCTCTCATGATCTACCCTGGAGCCTACTGTTGCCAAGTAATTGGAATTATTTACCACAAATATAAGATTATTTCTCTGTAATGAACCCGTGGCCGTGGGATATATTAAGATCTAATCTACCTGAACTTTTTCATCAGTTTCACACCCGTTTACATTCAGCTTGGAGCGGACTGCACAGTAGTTCTGCGCCTGCGCAGTCTGCTCCGGCCAACGTGGCAGGGATTGACAGCGCTGCTTGTACAGCCCGACCTGGAGGTCAGCCTGGCGTCATCGCCGGGGCCCGGGAGCGAGCTGCGGGGAGAGCTGCGGTGAGGGACATGCTGAGAGCTGAGAGCTTGGGGCTGGAGGAAGCCCCGGGAAGTAGCACTTATTTTATTCATTTTTCCCTGATAACTCCTTTAAACAATATTTACTGTTGTAGATTTATTATTAGAATATTCCCTCAGTTTAGTCCTTAAATCATATTTTCTAAAAGGTACACAAAATATCTAGATTTTCTCTTGCTCCTGTTTTAAAATTATGATCCAATAATATTTATTGCATTTATACAATGGTGACAAATAAATAGTAAGAAAAAGATAATTCCCTCTGTCGCATCTTGTTGTCATGATTTCCTATTCAGAAAATAGTCAGAAAGTCAAAGTCTGATGGTGTGTACACATGGATCAGATCATTTCAGTGCCACGACTGGCAGTTAATTATTGGCAATTGGTGCCCAGCTGAACATTTGGGCACCTGATGTGAGTTGTAGCCAGTCGGCTACTTCACAGAATTTAATGGTTGCAGTCGATCATAGATGCCTGAATTTAATTAGTGGGTGTTAAAGTGGAATACAACTCTGACATAACATTCAAAAACATGTGTTTTCCTACGTTTTATTAACAATTCATAATTATATTTGCTTTTATGTACAAGTTATATTACCTGTTTACAATTTACAAAGGTCCCAAAGTACAGTTTATCTGCTCTGAAAGCTGCCATTGCATTCTATTCATAGATTTTAATATATAAACACAACAGCTATCTAGTGAACATTTCAAATCCATCTCTGCTTGTCAGCTCAGTACAGTTCCGTTTCAGCACGTGGCTGGCTGTAACTAATTGTAGCAACAGAGGAATGTACACAAAAGATAATGTTATCACCTCTTTGGATGCGGATCACAAGCTGAAGGAGGTTTCCACTGCAGAATAAAGTGCTGTGTTTAACTGTTTGAATGCTGTTCTGCTACAATTTTTTGTGATAGTGGGTTTAAGGCTGTAAATAATCTTTTAGAGCAAAGAAGAAATGCTGAGTTTCAAACCACTTTAGAATCAGAATCAGAATTGACTTTATTCGCCAAGTACGACAGTTGTCGTGCCCGGAATTGGTTGTGGTACACATGGCATAGGCATTTCTTACATGACAGACAAAACAAGAACAGACAGGTATATACAACGAGACAAGTATAGCAGCATAGATTGTAGAAACTTGGGGACAGTTCATTTGAGAGCACTGGCAGCTAGAGTGAAGGGCAGTACTGCCCAGAGTGGTGAGAGTTTAGGGATCCGAGCATTGGCTAGGCGCTACGGACAGGTACGGAGGGAGGGTTTGGAGTTCAGGTGGAGGACAGCTTGAGGGAAGAATGTGTTCCTGCACCTGGTAGTTCTGGAATAGATGGTCCTGTAACGTCGGCCTGTTTGCATAAATTCGAAGTAGCGGTTCCCCGGGTGAGAGGAGTCCTGTGAGATCTTGGAAGCCCTCGACCCCAGTTTCGCTGTGTGGAGGAGGTCCAGTGGTGGCAGGAGCATTCCTATGATCTTCTCCGTCGTGTTAATTACCCTTTGGAGTTTGTACTTGTCCTTGGTGGATGCCCCTGCATACCATACAATGATGGAGGAGCAGAGTATGGATTCCGGTGTAAAAGCTTGTCAGCAGTTCGCGTGGCATACCAAATCTCTTCAGTTGACACAAAAAGAATAGCCTCTGCTGGGCCTTCTTCTGTATCCTGGAGGTGTTTTGCTTCCACCTAAGGTCCTTAGTTATGGTTGTACCGAGAAACCGTACGTTGGAGACCCTGGAGACTGTGTTTCCATCAATGAGGACTGGGGAGAGCGTGGAGGGGTGCTTCCTGAAGTCTACAATGAGCTCAACAGTTTTTGTCGCATTGAGAACGAGCTTGTTTCCCTTGCACCAATTGCAGATCCTCTCAATCTCGCTTCGGTAAGTGTGCTCACCTCTGTTGTCGATGAGGCCGATGATAGTGGTGTCGTCTGCGAATTTGATGACTTTGACAGAGTCTGCAGATGAGGTGCAGTTGTTGGTGTACAGAGAAAAAAGTAGCGGGGACAGTACACACCCTTGCGGAGCCCCTACGTTGGTGGTTTTTTCGTGGGAGGAGCAGTTTCTGAGCTTAACCTGCTGCGTTCTGTTGGAGAGAAAGTCATTGACCCACACACACAGGGTGGGATTGACTCCAAGCTGCCTAAGGTTGTCGAGCAGGATGACCGGGCAGATGGTGTTGAACGCAGAGCTAAAATCCAAGAACAGGATCCTAGCATAGGAGTCTGGTTTGTCAAGGTGCTCAGTGATGTATGTCAGGATGATGTTTATGGCATCCTCCACGGACCTGTTGGCTCTGTATGCAAACTGGTGTGGGTCGAGGAGGGCGTCAGTGGAGCACTTCAGGAGGGCCAGAACAACACGTTCGAGGATCTTTGCGATGACAGGGGTAAGGGCTACAGGCCTGAAGTTGTTAAGTTCTGTGTTCCCTGGCTTTTTGGGAACTGGGATAATCAGAGATCTTTTGAGGCAGGAGGGTACTTTGCCTTCCGCTAGGGACCTGTTGAAGATGGGGGTCAGGGCAAGAGCAAGTTGATCTGCACAGGTTCTCAGGCAGGTTGATGACACACCGTCTGGACCGGCGGCTTTCCTGGGGTTGATTCTGCGGAGGAATCTCAGTACGTCCGCTTCCTGGACCACAACTGGCACAGGGGGGTCGTGATCAGGTGGTGGGGATGGGAGGGGAGGAGCTCCCCTTGGCACGGGTGCAGGGACCCCTAGCTGCACAGATTGGTGCTCAAATCTGCAGTAGAACTCGTTGAGCTCTGCAACCAGTTGGGTGCTTGGGGCCGCATGATGTGTGGGGGCTTTGAAGTTCGTCACTGCTCTAAAGCCTTTCCATACCTCCCGTGGGTTGTTGGACTGGAGACTAAGACCAAGCTTGTCAGAGTAGGCCCTTTTTGCAGCTCTCAGTTCTCGGTTTAGGGAGTTACTAGCTGCCCTGAAATCCTTAGGGGAGCCGGACTTGTGTGCCTCCTCCTTGAGTTTTCGCAGCCGGCGCAGCTTGCTGTTGAACCAAGGCTTGTTGTTTGGAAAGACCTTTAAGGTCTTGGTTGGGACGCATGACTCTTCGCAGAAGCTGATATAGGAAGTGACGTTCTCTGTCCACTCCTCCAGGGAGGGTGCCTCCAGGGTCGTCCAATCAGTGCAGTCGAAACATGCCTGTAACTCAAGCTTTGCCTCCTCTGTCCATTTCCTGACAGTCCTGGTGATGTGGGGATCAGGTGGGTAAGGTTATGGTCAGAGTTCCCAAGGGCAGCACCCTGAACAGCTCTGTATGCATTCTTTAGAACTGTGTAGCAATGGTCTAGTGTATTGTGATTTCTGGTGGGGCACGTGATGTGCTGCTTATACTGAGGCAGCTCCTGCCGCAGGTTTGCATTGTTTAGGTATTAGATTGTGGGATGTGGGATTTGAAAAAAAAAAAACAGGTTTATGTTACTATTTAAAAAATAAAGTGACACCAGTTAATAGAAACTGCAGCAAAATTAAAAGAATGTTCTCTTGTAGTGTGAGTCTCAACTAAAGTCAGATCAGTTAGCAATAGCAAACTTTATTGTCATGCACCTGTCTTCTCCCCATAGATTCCTTATTTCAACATGGGAAAGGTGAAATTCCTATTATTTACAGGTGTGTACAGTCTCTTAATCCTGCTCATGGTGTTACAATATCATTGATCTCTATAGCAACAACTTACCATTTTTTATTATTTTACGAAATTTTATTATTTTTCTGTCAAATTAAGACTATTCTCTTGGAGTATGAGTCTCAACTGGGATCAATTTAGCAAACAGTATTAGTCGTGTTCAGCTTTCCATAAACCTCTTATTTCTATATTGGAAATAGACAAAAAAGATCATGGTAGTTGTAACAGCTGCAGGACTGTCAATGGTCCTGTAGTGACAGGGGCCCGGTAAGTGATTTGCTTACTAAGCACTTATGGGTTCCAAATAATGTGCCTGCATTTTACAATGTGAAAGTTTGTTAGTCTGCTTAGAAAAACGAGGGAACCCCAAGTAAAGCCAGAGCATTTTGACCGGTTCAGTTGCATTATTCTTGAACAGAACAGAGGATATTTGAGCAACACTAATGATATGTGGCGTGTAATGCATGCATTTCAACCATATTTGGAAAGGTTACATAGAAGTTTTAAAAAACACAAGCCAAATTCAAAATATAGCAGTCCTTATTCAGGTATCTCCTTGGAAATGTCCCACCACAGCAGTAAAAGCCCAACAAGATCCATATCTGATACATATGGTCTAAATAGGTTGTAAAAGGTATAATGTACTTTTTTGAAGGCAGTTTTATGTAAAAATACAGGCAGAAAATATAAAGGTAAACATATAAGCACCTTTGCAGACAGAAAATAACTTTATGTGCTTATACTACAGGTGAATTTTGAAAAAATAGAATATTGTGCTAAAGTTAGTTTACTTAATATAATCTATGGGGCATTACCAAAAGAAAGATGAGTGACATGAGACTGAACAATGCAGAAGATCTGAAGGCCGCTATTGAAGCATCCTGGTCAACACCTCAGCAGTGCCACAGGCTGATAACATCCATGCCACGCCTCTTTGAGGCTGTAATGGATGCAAAATGGGCCCAAAGTACCAGAGTACATATGCATAATTATATTTTTCAAAAGTCCAACATTTTTCAATTCACAATCTTTGTTTTATTGATTTCATGTTATATTCTAGATTTCGATTTTGAGGTTTTCATAAGCTGAGGAACCCTTTGCAGATGTTTTGGATTAATTACCGTAGCTGATTCGAGTCTGATACATTGAGCCTAGAATATTTATCTTTTCACAATATTCAATTTGTTGAGATTTTGATTTTAGGGTTTTCATAAGTGCTATAATTTTGATTTCATAATTATCAAAATTATAACAAATAAAAGTTTGAAATATGAAATTCGGTCCCTCAGCAAGATAGCAATTTGTGTCCACTACTAATGATCAGCTGGCTTTTTTAGTAGATTTGGTGGGGGCTTGCATCCACCAGGCCCCTAGACTCTCTCCAGACCCTAGGCAACTGCCTAGGTTTGCCTCGTGGCTGGATGTCGTCATCACTTACACTCGCTAAATGGCAGTTACTTAGTCCAACTGCCAAAAGAGCATGCAAATGAGAAGGGTGGCTGGCTAACTGGCATCTTTGAATAGATTTTTTTTCAGGAAGTGGTTTTGTAAAAAATTAAGGAAATACTGAAAATGCCCCATTGTGGAGATGGATTAATACAAAAAAAAACCTAATCAAATGACTGTAACATAGAAAAGTGAATTATAGTGCATTTTACTCTTAGAGCAATATCTGTGTGTTTACATATATTATAAATTGTACTATTTTTCATGATAGTAATCTTTTTATTTATTTATTGTATTTACAAAACGCCAACATATTACGCAGTATTGCACAGCCATTGGCTAATTTAATATTATTTTTTAATGTATAATCGGGTATGCCTACCCATAGCCTCTCTATTGTTTTGAATGGGTAAAGAGAACTATACAGATATTTTCTTGAAAACATTGATGGGGAATATGCATACATAGGCAGTTTTATTAGCATTTACAGGCACGGATTTACATCACAGGAGCCTATAGGCACAGATTTCCTGGCACCCTAGACTTCACCCTCCATAAACCTAAAAACCCCCACCGAACTGCACCGCAAATGTGCTGGCTGTCCCAGCCCTTCACTTCTCCCTTACTTACCTTGCCCATCATAGGTAGCTACAGATTGGTAGGTGTCCCTTTAGCCAGAGGTACCCTCAGAATTGAGTAGCTAGAGGTGCCCCTAAATGAAGGGAGATCAAGTTAGTGGAATGCAAAGAGCTGGGTGAATAACCTTTGATTTACACTATGCTCAGGACTCTGCATAGGGAAGGTAATACTCAGGGAGGGGAATGAGCTGCCTTTCCATCATCAAGCGCCTGTAGGCACGTGCCTACCTTGCCTTGTGGAGCATTTAGTAACAATATGCCAATTATATGAGATTACATAAAGTGCACCTTTTGAAAGAAGAAGAATAAGGCAGGTTTTCAAGAGTTGAGAGAAAGATTGTCTATGTCAAACTGACCCACCAGTCACCATCTATCACAAATATACAGGCTTACACTGAAGAACAGAGTCCAGAAATGTGGGCTTTGGCTGTAGCTGCAAGTAGAATGTCAGCAATATTATCAATATTCTACTGAGGGGCATAACAATAGGGGAAGCAGCCCATGCACCCTTAGGGGTGCCTGGGGCCCCTCTAAGGCCCACTTAGGGCTGTTTTGGGGGGCAGGAGGGATCGCAGCATGAGGGGAGAGCATTGCACATCAGTGGGGACAATCAACCCCCCCCCCCCCCCTCACCTCGGGCTCTTCTCTCAGCGCTCCCCTCCTGCATCTTTCACTGGCAGCAGCGGCAGGCAGGACACATACCTCAATCCACCATCGGAGGTTCCGATCTCTAAGTGCTTCACACTACTTCCTGCTGCTGCCACTGCCAGTGATAGATGCAGGAGGGGAGCGCTGAAGGGAGAGCTCAAGGTGAGAGAGGGGGGGACTGTCCCCCCTCCCTGCCGATGTGTGGCCCCGCTTTCCCTTCATTCTGCAACCCCTCCTGCCCCCCCCCAAATGGCCCTGAGCGGGCACTGGGGGGGGGGGTGCTCTCAAATTCTTGCAGGGGGGCCCGGTGACTTCTAGTTACGCCCCTGATTCTACTATTGAATGCTGGCTAAGAATATTTGTAAATTGTACTGTATCTGTATTTTACTGCTATCACTTTATCTAACCTACCTCTCACACTGCCCTCCCCTCTACCTACTACTAACACTAATCTACCCCTTACCCACTCCTAATACTAACCCTCCTACCTGGTCCTAACACTATCCCTCCCCCTCTTCACCTATCCTAACACTAATAGAACTGATGCAGTGCTCAGCTACATGATAGCAGTACATCATGTGATGTATCACTTACCCTCACCACTATTTGTTCCTCTGCGTCCAGTCCCCAAATTATACACTGGGTTTTGCTATAGCTGCAATTACCATTGCAGTCTATACCGCACCCAAATTACCATCCACAGGGAGGAGCCTGAAATTACCCACTTCAACATACCACACTGTTTTAACATCTTTACCCACACATTTTATGAAGGTAATATACACCTTTAACCAAGTAACTTTAATATAAGGCAACTACATAATGAGTCAGTTATGCTTTGTTGCCTGTAGTAAGTGAATTATCTGTACACATCAACACTTGAGTATCTCCTTCACCTCAGTTGAACTGAAGAAGTTAATTGTATTAAGGATAGAACATCTTCTAAAATGAAAAACAAGAAAACAAGCTGTACAGCTACAACTATTACTTAATAATATTCTTATTATTTATATAGCACTATAATCTTCCATAGTGCCTTGCACCATGCAATTTACACAATAGTGGGTAACGAGTACATGTAAACAGGATCGTTCAATAAGACAAGTACATAAAATATACATATAGCTAATACAGAGAATAATAAAAATGTATACATACATATTTAAGTCTAGCTGAAACTACCTTGTTTTTCATGTTGATTTACCATGGCCTGGTTAAAAGAGGACTTCACAGACATCTATCAAAAATGTTTTCATATTTTGACACAACACCTTTAAGTTAATTGGATTTCTGAAGTAAACACTTGTTTGCTGACCTTGTAATTTCTCAATAAATCGTTCACCAAGTTTAAAACTGAATTTAATATCCTGTCTGTTGCATGCCTGGTTTGTAGTTATGGTGATAAAGCATTCATAACGGGCTGAAGGGCAGTCTTGGTAGCTGCTGTCCATGGTCCTGAAACACCTGCAAATGAATGCATTGTTCTTGTAACATAACTGATTACATTTGAGAGAGCAAGACTCAGGCTATGTTCAAAGTGGTGAGTTGTAGTGCATCGTAATGGATGCATTGCAGTGTAAAAACTATTAAACATTCTTAAAGGGGACAGATGCCACCACAACCCCCCTCCCGGGGTGTAGTTGACCCCCACCTCCTTCTGGGGAACCGGAAGTGGGGAAGAGCCCCTTGTCCATGGATTGGGGGCAAAGGGAGTCTTGACTGCCCCTCTCTTCCAGAGCCCCTCCATAATATGGACCATGAGGACTGGTATAACTCAGGGCGCGAGGCTCCACTTAGCTACAATAATACAGAAAGGATATTAGCAGGACATGCTAGCAGCACCAAATTTGCTATGTACGTCGGGGGATCCCTAGTGATAACATGTCATGTCTTATCAGGAAACATCTGATTAGTCAGTACATTAATCAATAGAAACCCCCAGCAGCAAATTAAAATATGTTTTTGCCAGGTTTGAGAGACTGTACAAATACAAAATTTCTATTAGCCATATCCATTTGCTATTTGCCATTTCAGGCTCCTGAAAATAGGATTAGTGCAAGGTATCATATAATAAAGGTGCTTTTTAACCACTTGAGGACCGTGGGCTTACACCCCCTAGTGACCAGAATATTTTTTCCTAATTAGGCCACTGCAGCTTTAAGGCCTTGCTGCAGGGCTATACAACTCAGCACACAACTGACCCCCCCCCCCTTTCTGCCCACCAACACATATTTCTGTTAGTGGGCTATGATAGCTCCCAGGATGTTTTTTTACATAAATATTTATTTTCCAATAAATAAAGCATTTTTTAAAATTATTTTAATATAAAGGCTTCAGCCCATGACAGCAGATCATTTCCCTGCCGCCTAGGGGGACAGCCATGTCACACGGCTGTCCCCAGTACAGCGCTGCTGTAGATCGCAGCACTGTACAGTGTTATTAGATGGCGGTTTTACCATTTAACAGTCTCCTAGTTGCGACCACCGCTGGGAGACTGATGACGGAGCTAAGCTCTATCATTCAAGAGGAGATCCGCGCGCATCGGAGTGCGATCTCCTGCAAAACCCCACCCCAGGACTTGACACCAATTGGCATTAGGAGGTCCTAGGGCTGCCACTGCATCCACACCCATCGGCGTGATGCAGTCATAGACCAGTTAAAAAGGGAACCCCATAGGCATCAATGTTAAACAGTTTTCATTTGGCGATAACTGTATAAAAATATTTTGTTTGTAAAATAGTTTGCTAAAATATAAGACAAATGTATTGCTTGTTATCTTTAACTTTCATGTCCATACCAAATTTATTGATTACAGTAACCCATATTTTAACAAATAATCGTTTCTAAACTGTATAATTGTTTCTAAAACTGTTCTCTAAGCTTTCTCAGAAAAAATCATTTACATTTCAACTTTGTTTTTCAATGTTTCAAATTATCATTTTTCAACAAATGTAGTTAAACTTGCATATAAAGAAAACATTTCTTTTTACTTTTGACTCCTCAATTATCATTTTTTTTTATTCTATGATAAACTTAAAACAAAACATATACATCTTTATTTTGCACAAACAAAATGGTTTCTTAGGGTTAGGCACCACCAGGGGAGGGATTTAGGGTTTGACGCCACCTGGGGATCTTAGGGTTAGGTATATTAAACAATATTTTATCACTTTTACTGGTCCTCATTTTAGTAAACATAAAAATAGAGGTTACAGCGGGGAATAGTAGAAATGTCAGTATTAGGCCTCTTGCACACTACATGCGATTCAGATTTATTTATACGATCTGATTTTGTATCCCGATTAAAAAAAGTACTGCATGCTTTTTTAATCAGAATCATAAATTAGATTGTATAAAAAAATCGTAATCACATGTAGTGTGCAAGAGGCCTCATAAACGATATTTTACATTTATCAATTTACTAAATGATAACTTTAATATGGTTTATAACAAACGCCCTTTTTAGCTGGGGCCCTTATAATATGCACACATGTGCAGGACCCCCAAGCTGACTTGACTTGTGAAGCACTTTTGTGCAAAAAGAGTGGACATGCTGGGAGCTAACGCAAATGATGTGCATTGAAAGGTGTTTGTACATGAGGGAAGTACTTCTCATAACATTTTCTACAAATTGAATAGCAAGGACTTCATAGTTTATGTCCATCAGGATAAAATGAAGAATTCAGGCTTAAAGTGTACCAGAGATTATATATTATTAAAAGATTTATACATACCTGGGGCTTCCTCCAGCCCCCTCTGCACCAATCGCTCCCACGCCTTCCCATGCTGGCACAGAGCACTCCCGGCAATGTGAGCAGGGCCGGATTTCAGGCAAGGCCACCTAGGCCATGGCCTAGGGCACCACAGGAGCAAGGGCACCAAAGCAGCAGGCTGGACTTATGCAGCATTTGCAAACTTGCAAATGCTGCAATGCAGGGAGATCAGGTGAGTCCCTGACTGCGGTACTCTGCTGCCAACAGCCTGTTCAACGACCACCTTGCTCTCTGCATGTTTGCTTTGTGGCCGGCGGCTATGGACTTGGGCAGCATTGGAGACAGAGGGGAAGAGGAAGCGTCGGCACTGGAGACGAATGGAGAAATGAGTGACACTGATGGCTGCTGCGGTGTGATGGTGAGCTGGCTACCTATACTGAAAGGGGGGTGGGAAAAGGAGGGATTAAGGGGGGGGGTATCAGGTTACCTATACTGAAGGGGGGCGGCTGGTAACAGTGGCCTTGGGCGGTAAAGAGTACAAATCCGGCCCTGAATGTGAGTAGGACGGGGCATGCGCTCCCAGTGTGCCCCGACTTGCCAAGCTATCGGGGCTTGTAACGGGACAACCAGAAGGCGGAGGAAGACAGCACGGAAGCGATCAGTGCAGAGGGGGCTGAAGGAAGCCCCAGGTATGTATAAATATTTTAATGTGGTTCATCTCAGGGTCAGGGTCTTTAAATAGTTTTTTCAAACACTGTATGTCCATTGTGAGTATGAAGCCTCCAAAGGGTTATGTTTGCTATGACTTAGATCAGTAATTATTTGTTAATTACAGGTAAGTATTTAGCCATCCCCCTTCCCAGAGGTGTGTGTATTTAAAAATGCTGTAAAAATTGCAGAGTATGGCAACAGAAAAAAAGGTTTGGCCTGAAACGTTTTGCCTCTTGTTTGTGTAGCCATGCAAAAATGCAATAATAAAGCAATAATACAATGGCCTCAATTCACTAAGATCATGCTGCTGTAAGGCAAGAGAAAACTTACCACCACACATTGATCAGTATTTTCAGTGTTAGTTCACTAAAGAAGCTTGCTTTATTAAAGAGAACCCGAGGTGGGTTTGTGATATCAATATTAGGACACAGAGGCACATTCTGCAAACAATGCCCAGCCTCTGTGTCCTTACAGTGTGCCCCCAGTCTCCCCCATGCTCTGCTGTCCCCCATTATAAAAACCGCCAGGCTTGCGACACACAGATTGTTGATAGTCGGCTGTTTACCTTTTGGCTGCCACTCAGCGCCACTCCCCCGCCTCCTCTATAGCGTGGCTCCCCGCCTCTGTCCCTTTCCTCCCCGCCTCCGTAAGCTTCCTCCAATGGGCTTACAGAGGTCAGGGAGCTGTGCTACAGAGGAGGCGGGGGAACTGCGCTGAGTGGCAGCCAGAAGGTAAACAGCCGACTAGCGACAATCTGTGTGTCGCTAGCCTGTCGGTTTTTATAATGAGGGACAGCAGAGCACGAGGGGAGACTGGGGGCACACTGTAAGGACACAGAGGCTGGGCATTGTATGCAGAATGTGCCTCTGTGTCCTAATATTGATGTCACAAACCCACCTCGGGTTCTCCTCTTTAAGGTGTAGAGATAAGTTTTCACAGTGAGAGTATTCTCTTAGCACTTAGGGAACCTAAACTGAGAAGGATATGGATTTTTATTTTTAAAATAATTCCATTTGCCCGTCTGCCTGACTCCTGCTGATCCTGTGTCTAATACTTTTAGCCACAGCCCCTCAACAAGCATGCAGATCAGGTGCTCTGACTGAATTCAGACTGGATTAGCTACATGCTTGTTTCAGGTGTGTGATTCAGCCACTACTGCAGCCAAAGAGATCAGCAGGATGGCCAGGCAACTGATATTGTTTAAAAGGAAACACCCATATACCTTCTCAGTTTAGGTTTCCTTTAAAGCGGTATTAAAGCAGACCTGAACTCAGAATGTCCTCTCTGCTCTAAAAGATACACAACGGGATAATAACCTTTAAACAAAGAACATTTCTTTGTTACAGCTGATACAAATCCTAAAACAAATCTGCACTGTTTCTTCTTTCTGATTCTTGGGAGCAGACATAGGGCCTGATCCACAAAGCGGTGCAAACACTTTGCACGCCTGTGAAAAGCCCTTTATCACGCCAACAAGCATGCAGATCAGGTGCTCTGACTGAATTCAGACTGGATTAGCTACATGCTTGTTTCAGGTGTGTGATTCAGCCACTACTGCAGCCAAAGAGATCAGCAGGATGGCCAGGCAACGGATATTGTTTAAAAGGAAACACCCATATACCTTCTCAGTTTAGGTTTCCTTTAAAGCGGTATTAAAGCAGACCTGAACTCAGAATGTCCTCTCTGCTCTAAAAGATACACAACGGGATAATAACCTTTAAACAAAGAACATTTCTTTGTTACAGCTGATACAAATCCTAAAACAAATCTGCACTGTTTCTTCTTTCTGATTCTTGGGAGCAGACATAGGGCCTGATTCACAAAGCGGTGCAAACACTTTGCACGCCTGTGAAAAGCCCTTTATCACGCCAACAAGCATGCAGATCAGGTGCTCTGACTGAATTCAGACTGGATTAGCTACATGCTTGTTTCAGGTGTGTGATTCAGCCACTACTGCAGCCAAAGAGATCAGCAGGATGGCCAGGCAACTGATATTGTTTAAAAGGAAACACCCATATACCTTCTCAGTTTAGGTTTCCTTTAAAGCGGTATTAAAGCAGACCTGAACTCAGAATGTCCTCTCTGCTCTAAAAGATACACAACGGGATAATAACCTTTAAACAAAGAACATTTCTTTGTTACAGCTGATACAAATCCTAAAACAAATCTGCACTGTTTCTTCTTTCTGATTCTTGGGAGCAGACATAGGGCCTGATTCACAAAGCGGTGCAAACACTTTGCACGCCTGTGAAAAGCCCTTTATCACGCCTAAACTTAGTTTAGGCGTGATCTGAAGGAATTCGCACGAACGAGCTTCGCGCGAGTTAGAGCACAAAGCGGTGATAACTTTGCTAGTGGAAAGGTTATCACGCCTAAAGTCTTTTAGGCGTGATAACTGAGTTATCACCGCTTTGTGAATCAGGCCCATATTGTTTACAGACTGTGCTTTTAAATGGGTTTATCTGCTTATCTGCCATAGGCTGTCATGTGACACAGGGAAGAGATCAAATTACAACAAGTGATTAGACACAAATGAGAGGAAATTAGACAGGCTAAACTCTCAAAATACATACAGGGTGCATTTATCTATGTTTTCCTTTTGTCCAGTGCAAGCGTTCAAGTCCACTTTAAACTCTGACATAATATTCAATAAAAATGTGTTTTCCTACTTTTTATACCCCATACAGTTATCATATTGGCTTTTGTGCATAAGTATTATTATTAATTTTGAAATTACAAGTTCCCAAAGTACAGTTTTATTTGCTCTGAAAGCTGGCATTGCATTTTATTCATAACTGGTGTATTTATATTATAATGTACCCAGTAATGATTTCTGAGCAGCTGTCTATGTTCTGGACACATTAGAAGTAGTTTCTGCACAGCCAGGGAATGTTTACATTCCTCTCTGCTACAATCAAGTAAACACGAGATAATGTTATCACCAGTTCAGATTTGGATCTCCCTGCAGGGAGCATTCTATTGAAAAAGTAAGTCCTGTGTTTTAACCCTTTGAATGCTGTTCTGCCCAAAAAAAATGTGGTAGTATATTATATGCTGTAAATAATCTTTAAGAGCAAAGAAGAAATGCTGGCTTATTCCTCTTAGCAGATATGCAGTAGTTTTCACAGTCTATATCTGGATTCTTGTACAATAGCATTTTAAAGCACAAATAACTGTCTTAGTAAGAAAAAATAAGATCGTCCACCCTTTGTTATTTAAATATATCTTATCAGATAGCTTGTGGCACCACATTTGGACAATAGCACCAAGAAACTTAAAGGCACATAGAAAGGTTTTCCTCAAAAACTAGCCAAGCATCTGAAAAAGGGCTGATGGTCCTCAATCTCCTTGAAAAAAATGACGGCGAGAGCCATAGTTATGCCTTCTAGCAGATCATTTGAAGAGAAACTGTTATCACATATAGTAGAATGTAATATATTTATCAGGATATCCAATTTTATGTTAATTACCCTGGTTTTGCATCAGAAACACTTCCCCTTTTGTCACAAACCTGAATGGAGAAACTGGGATTGATCGCAGTTTGCAGCAACACAGACCCTGAGACAGGGAAATACTGCGCAAAAAATGTTTATTAACAATCGTGCATACAATATTATGCAAATTCAATGCAACCGCATGCATAACAAACTATGTACAACAATCGTCCATACAATATTATGCAAATTCAATGCAACCGCATGCATAACAAACTATGTACAACAGTCAGGAAATGCGGTGACAACTATATATAATGAGGCAACCACCACATGCATACACACCATACAAACAAGGCAAGGTGCAAACCCCTAAAACCCTATCTATCTTTACCTAAATATATACAGGATATATACACATATACACAGGATGAAAATATACAATATATACACCAATCACAGTACAAGGAGGCAGGCAGAAAATCACGGTCAGAACAAAGCATAAAGTCGGCAACAATCGAGCAATCACGTTACAAAAGGAGCAGGCAGGAATTGAAGTCAGACAGGAAATAGGTTCAGTAACAGAGTAGCAGACACGGGATTACAAGATACCAGGAAACCAAGGTTGTCCAGATACTCAAGCTGGTGAGCGCAAAGTATTGACACAGGTTGCTCCTTGCAGGGCTCTTGTATAAGAAGGACACACCTGCTGCATGATTGAAGCAAAGTCCATAGAGAGCAACCCATGCATTGGCAGAGCTGTCTCCAAACAGCAAATAGCCACCTAGTGGTGGAACAATAAAAGTTCAGGTCATGCAAAATCCCCAGAGCCACCTGCTGGTGGAATAAAGGAAGTTCATCAGAGTTCAACACAATGCTGCCACCAGCAGGCAGGAAGTGGCATGACCAGATTCCTAACACCCTTATCTATTGTATGTATTGCTATACATTAGTATGTAACCCAGCCCTCCCAGTGATGCTTAGCCTATGCCTCAGAGAACTCTAGGAGACCAGGGCCCATATACAATTAACATTTACTGCTGCATTTTCTCCTATATGATAAATTTAAACTTGTCAATAAAATGCCGCTTAAGCCACCAGAAAGCAAGAAATTACTCAAAATAATTTTAATAGTACCTTTTTATTTTTTGGTACTTTTCCCTTTGCAAAGTGCTAAAAAGTTATTTTAAATCAAGGATGAAAAATTAATTTCTAGGAGAAAACTCCTATTCACTTCACAATAAACAACAACCAAACATTCCACAGTAATGCACTTTGCCAGCAGTAAAGATGTTTGATAAATTTTCAAAATGTAAATCAGGGTGAGGAAAGATTGTACAATGAGCAAACATTGACTAATGGTGGCCATACACGGTACAATAAAAACGTTCGATTTTCCCGTTTATTCGATCTAAATGATCGAATTGAATGAAAGTTGAAAAAAAAAAATTTCGATCAAGAAATTCGAACGATTATCCCGTTTTTTCGGTAAAAATGATCGGACATGCTGGAAAAATCTTTATATTCGATCTAACGGAATAATGGAACTAAATTATCTAATTGAAAAATTGTATCATGTATGGCCACCTTAATGGTGGCCATACATGGTACAATTTTTTCATACAATCTTACCATTTCTATGTATTGTATTGTATGAAAAAATTGCACCATGTATGGCCACCATAAAGGTGGCCATACATGGTACAATTTTTCAATTAGATAATTTAGTTCGATTATCCCATTAGATCGAATATAAAGATTTTTCCAGCATGTCCGATCATTTTTCCAGAAAAAACGGGATAATCGTTCGAATTTCTTGATCGAAAAAAAAAATATTTCCAACTTTCATTCAATTCGATCATTTAGATCGAATAAACGGGAAAATCGAATGTTTTTATTGTACCGTGTATGGCCACCATAACATTGACAAAAAAATGTATTCAAGGATATCTGAGGTTACAGGGCTGAATAAGACTACCACTTTTCCCTCCAATTGCCTCCAACTGCTGAGAAAAGTGTCTGTATTGGATCAGCTTTCCCATACTGCCTGGCACCACTTCCTGCATCATGTGATTACACGCTTGCAGGAAGCAATACCAGCACTAGGGGGAGAGCTTAGCGGTGACAGGAAGTCTGACATCGCTGGACTCCAAGGAGCAGGTGAGATAGCGGTAAGGGTGTAGCCAGGGGGTGCACGGCAGCCACTGGCAGGGACACTGAGGCTGCTGGGGAGGGGCTTTTGTCAATCCCCCCCCCCCCACACACACATATATATACATGCTGAGAGTTGGGGTGGGCCGATCCCTGCGCTCCCGCTTTAGAATGCCACTGGGATATCCTTTAAATAATATTGTAAAAAGAATGTAGAACATAAGCAATTCAATAATTCAATGTATTAACCCTCCTGGCGGTTTGCAAAAAAATCGCCAGGGGGCAGCAAATCTTTTTTTTTAAATTTTTTTTTTTTTTTTCATGTAGCGAGACAAAGTCTCGCTACATGATAGCCGCTGCTCAGCGGCATCCCCCCAGCCCCTCCGATCGCCGCCGGCGATCGGAGATCCGGAGATCCCGTTCAAAGAACGGGATCTCCCGGAGGGCTTCCCCCGTCGCCATGGCGACGGGGCGGGATGACGTCACCGACGTCATCGACGTCGTGACGTCAAAGGGGATTCCGATCCACCCCATAGAGCTGCCTGGCACTGATTGGCCAGGCAGCGCACGGGGTCTGGGGGGGGGGGGCGGCTGCGGCGCGACGGATAGCGGCGAATCGGCGGGTAGCGGCGGCGATCGGGCACTGCACGCAGCTAGCAAAGTGCTAGCTGCGTGCAGCAAAAAAAAAATTATGCAAATCGGCCCAGCGGGGCCTGAGCAGTGCCTTCCGGCGGCTTACCCCGAGCTCAGCTCGGGCTTACCGCCAGGAAGGTTAAGTTATATGATGAGAATTTATGTGGATGTCAGTATCAACCAACAGCATTTTCAGCTGAAAATTCCAAGAGGAATTGATCAGTGCTTTTTATGTTCTTTTTCTTCTTAATTCTTTTTTCATGACTATTTCATCAAGTTCAGTCATTACTGATTAATGAAAGGCCATACTGCAAAAATGCATTTGCTACACACTGTAATAACTCATCAAAAAGATTTTGACCTCTAGATCACTTCATCTTCACTTCATCTTCAGCACATACTAAAAAAATTATTGTAAACGAACTCCACGGACACCTTGATTTCTTTGATTCACTAAGGTCACAATCTGATTGACATGTGTGTATACCTTTTATTAAACATCTTTTTCAAATTGATGAACTGAAATAAAAGCTTATTTAACCACTTCAGGACTCAGCCTTTACCCCTCCTTAAGGACCAGCGCTGATTTCTGACATCTGTGCTGGGTGGGCTCTACAGCCCCCAGCACAGATCAAATCCCAGGTAGAGTGACCAGATCGCTCCCCTTTTTTCCCCACTAGGGGGATGATGTGCTGGGGGGGTCTGATCGCTCCTGCATGCATGTGGCTGGCGGTAGGGGGCACCTCAAAGCCCCCTCCACCACAGGATTCCCCCTCTCCCTCTTCTCCCTCCCTGCCCCGGAGATCGGAGGCTGCACAGGAACGGATCTGACCTGTGCAGCCTCTAACAGGCTCCTGCCTGTCATGTGACAACGATCCCCGGCCGCTGATTGGCCGGGGATCGCTGATCTAGTACAACGCTGCTACTGTTAGCAGCGTTGTAAAAATGTAAACAAAGTGGATTATTTCCGCTTGTGTTTACATTTAGCCTGCGAGCTGCGGTCGGCAGCCCGCAGGCTATTCACGGAGCCCTCCGTCGTGAATTGACAGGAAGCAGCTGCTCGCGCGAGCGGCTGTTTCCTGATTAATTAGCCTGCAGCCGGCGACGCAGATGTGCGTCGCTGGTCCTGCAGCTACCACTTTGCTGACGTGCGTTATGAGTGCGCGGTTGGCAAGTGGTTAAAAACAGTCAGTTAAAGTTATTAAATAGTATATTCATGGGTTATCCAAAATGAATTGTTTGATTGCTGCTTCCTGTATAGATGTAATGTGTAGTATGGTTTTGTGAGTCAAAATTTATCAACTTTGAGTACCAATTTTGAGCATCACTGGTAAGCTATAAAATCAAAGTGAACATTTGGTTTGTTAAAAAAAAACAAAAAAAACATGACATATATCAGTGCTACAACACCACAAAAATCCAGGGCACTTTTGGGAACCAATGGACAAAAAACTGTGCTGCACTCACAATGTCCTGAAGCAGAAAGTGTGTAGTCATATCAGATTATAAGCATGGCTTAAAGTGTTGCTTCCTTGCAACCTGGATTGTTTACGAGGAAATAAATATGGCAGCCTCCATATTATTCTCACCAAACAAAATTTGGTTTGTTAAAAAAAACCAAAAAAAAAACATGACATATATCAGTGCTACAACACCACAAAAATCCAGGGCACTTTTGGGAACCAATGGACAAAAAACTGTGCTGCACTCACAATGTCCTGAAGCAGAAAGTGTGTAGTCATATCAGATTATAAGCATGGCTTAAAGTGTTGCTTCCTTGCAAACTGGATTGTTTACAAGGAAATAAATATGGCAGCCTCCATATTATTCTCACTTCGGGTTCCCTTCAATTATGTTAACACCCTAGGGGCAGATGCCATGGATATCAGTAGCACCTCTGCTTCTTTGCAGAAAACATTGGATGAAGTTCACACTTTTTGAAAAACAAATTTGGCCCTAACTATTGTTCATCAAGTCATATGCACTGCAAAAAAAAAAAAAAAAAAAGATAGATACTGCATGCACCGTTTTCCTCAACAACCACTTCTAGAAACCTAGATCTATAACTCAGCACTAAGCAGGTGTATTAACCAAATAACAACGAGGCTGCATGTCCACTATACAAAATAATTAGGAATGCTATCCCCCAAACCACATAATTAGGCAGTGTGTACTCAAATGTACTAAATCAAATGTACTAAATCAAAATTAATTTGCAACAAGTTCACCCAAACAGCATAATTAGGCAGCATCTGCACCTTACTAAGATAATTGCACAGTGTACCCTTAAACAGCATACTTGTGCAGCATATCCCTAAACAACATAATCAGCTATTTTTTCCCTCCAAAAAACATAATTAGAGAACATGCTAGCATAATATTGCCCCTGTTTAACTCTCTAGTAAGGCCACATCTGGAATATGGAATTCAGTTCTGGGCCCAACATTACAGGGAAGATATTGCAGTTTTAGAGCAGGTGCAGAGATGAGCAACAAAATTGATACGAGGGATGGATGGTCTAATTTACCAAGAAAGGTGAGATAAACTGGGTTTACTTAGTCTGGAGAAAAGACGCCTTAGAGGGGATCTAATTAACATGTATAAATACATCAGAGGGCAATATAAAAGCTTGGCGGATAAGCTTTTTGCCCCTAGGCTTTCACAAAGGACTAGAAGACATGAAATGCGCATGGAGGAAAAACATTTTATCCATTTATTTAGGAAAGGGTTCTTTACAGTAAGAGTGATTAAGATGTGAAATGCATTGCCGCAGGAAGTAGTTATGGTAAATTCTATATCTGCATTTAAAGGGGGCTTAGATGCTTTCCTTGCATTGAAAGACATCCATGGCTATAATTACTAGGTAATGCCCAGTGGTGTTGATCCAAGGATTTTATCTGATTGCCATCTGGAGTCGGGAAGGAATTTTTTCCCTTTTGGGGCTAATTCGACCATGCCTGGTAAGGGTTTTTTGCCTTCCTCTGGATCAACAGGGATATGGTAGGGGGCAGGCTAGCATTGTACTTTATTTTCTGGATGAACTCGATGGACGCATGTCTTTTTTCAACCCAAATAACTATGTAACTATGTAATAATATGATTAGGAATGTACACTGATCCAACAATGGGGGGAGGGGAGTAGGCCTTTTGTGTTTACAATAGTATGCAAAGTTTTAAATTCATGCTTAACCTCACAGTTTGTGGGATCCTTGATATGGGAATCACGTGGGAAGGAAATATGCCACTCCAGCTTTAACCACTTAAACCCCCGCGGTACGAATTTCTCCGTCCCTTTTTTCCCCCCTAAAAAAACAGGGACGGAGAAATCTGTACCTTCCGCGCTGCCGCCGCTGTCCGCGCTCCCGTCGCTCGTACGCGCGCACCCGTCGCTCGTGCATGCCACCGCCTGCTCGCACGGAGATCAATGAACGGGAAAATCCATTCCCGTTCGTTGATCTAAGCCCCCGCAATGATCGCGCTGCTTCTATTAGAAACAGCGCGATCATAGTGATTCTCCCAGCCTCCTACTGCTTCCTGTAAGCGTCTGGAAGGACGCTTACAGGTCGCATGTAAACAAACACACTGTGGCCATCTTGTGGCCAAATAGTAAACTACACCCTAAAAGCATTTTACATAAACAAACATTACATTTACACAATAAATTAACTCATTACCTCCCACATTCCCCAATTTTTTTATTTTTTTTTTGTAATAAAAAAAAAAATACAATAAAAAAAAAAACATAAATAGTTACCTTAGGGACTGAACTTTTTAAATATTTATGTCAAGAGGGTATAACACTGTTACTTTATAAACTGCGGGCTTGTAATTAGGGATGGATGCAAAACTGAAAAAAATGCACCTTTATTTCCAAATAAAATATTGTCGCCAAACATTGTGATAGGGACATCATTTAAATGGTTTTATAACCGGGACAAATGGTTAAATACATTTCATGGGTTTTAATTACAGTAGCATGCTTTATTTAAAAACTATAATGGCCGAAAACTGAAAAGTAATAATTTTTTTCCACATTTTTTCCTATTTTCCCATTAAAACACATTTAGAATAAAATAATTCTTGGCATAATGTCCCACCTAAAGAAAGCCTAATTGGTGGCGAAAAAAACAAGATATAGTTCATTTCATTGGGATAAGTAATAATAAAGTTATAGACGAATTAATGGAAGGAGCGCTGAAAGGCGAAAATTGCTCTGGTGTTCAAGGGGTAAAACCCCTCAGTGGTGAAGTGGTTAATAATACAGCACCAGAAGGTTGAGTCCTAGAAATTGGGAGGGTATAGATGACAATCTTTACACAGTACTGGAGTAGTGAACTGTCAGATTTTGAGACAGAGGTGAGTGAGAAAGAGGGAGCAGACTCCACTCTATTAATAGAAAATCAGTCTCTTATAGTAAAATATGTAGAGGTAGAAGTGAGGGGTGGGGATAGGAGAAGTAGGGAGAAGTATATGAGCATATCCATTGTTTGGGTGGGGCTGAGGTACTTTCTTCCATTTTGACCTGTCAAAGAATGATTTCAGAAACATAAATAATGATTGTTTATTGTTATCAATTTACAAAATGCAAAGTGAGCAAACAAAAGTAAAATCTAAATAAAATCAATATTTGGTGGTACTACCCTTTGCCTTCAAACCAGCATTAACTCTTATAGGTACACTTGCACAGTCAGGGATTTTGTAGAATTATAGTGAGGTGTGTGCCAAACCAATTATACCAAACAGGTGCTAATGATCATCAATGTCACACCTAGGTTGAAACACAGTCATTAACTGAAACAGAAACAGCTGTTATTGATTTGATTTAGATTCCTCTTTTGTTCACTCATTGCATTTTGTTGATTGGTGAAAATAAATGATTACCACTTCCATTTTTAAAAGCATTCTTTGTGTACAGCATTTTTTCACACCTTTCACAAACGCACACACATTTGGAATGCTCTTTCATACATTCTCTTTATTTTTGCTTTATATAGTACCACTGTTTCAAAAGATAAGCTAACTAGAAAGGTACACAAGGCAGAACTGACTACAGAATCAATTACTGATCAATAAAATGTCTGACAACTCTTTAGCACTTTACTCTTTTTGCCTTTCAGTGTACTACATTAAGCACTATTTTCAAAGAACTGATATGTTTATTTCTTTTGCTACCCAGTGCTGAATTCATGTTGGACTCTTATATTTTATTCTGTTTAGACTCCAAAAGTTAATTATTGGAATTAATATTTTATTTTACATTTGCAATATTTCCATTATGCTCTTTTTAATCATTATTCCTGCAAAGCCATTTTTCATTTTTTTTTTATCAATATGACTCTGCTTTATGTTTTGGGGACAGATCCCCTCACATCAAGTCCTTGAACCTCCATGTAACCTCCATGTATCTCAATTGATTTAATAGAATCCAAGGTGGTCTTTGGGAGAGGAAGTGAGGTACAGCAATAAAATCAGGGCAGGTTCTAAAATTTTCCAGCTTTACAAAAAAGACTGTTACTTATTGCTATACTGTATCTGGACCTTCATACATTTTTAAACTATCGGTGAAAAGCAGATATTGACACAATGTGGACTAAAAGACCCTACACCTGTGCCAGATTTAACAATCATCACAAATAATGTACTCTACTATTACTGGTATATTAAGTCTCCTGATTTTTTCCTACATAAATCAAGAGGATGCAAACAGGTCCGCCGTCTGTGTCTGTCTGTCTCGTGCAACTCTTCTCAGAGTTCCAGCTGTCAGCAAGTTTTCTTTACAGTAGAGTCTGTTGTTAAGTTTGTTCTAAAAGACACCTATGATTCAATCTGATCCAGTTCATGGTTACAGAGCAGACCTACTTTTTGGTGCCCAGTTCAGGTCTGTGGAAAAAAATATTCATAAGTGTTAATGTTAAAATACATTTTCTTCTCTGTGAAATTAATGTTCACATGAATGTGGTTGCTCTCCTCAGCCATCAGCCTCCAAATGCTATGAAATGAGTTAAGCATCCATGTTTGACAATGCACCTCTCTCAGCGCAGATTGTATATGGGCTGGCTTAGGATACATGAGTCTCTGCACACCCTCTTCTAGCATTACCTGTATTGTAAGTTGCTGTCTTCATCATTGCTGGATTTCAATGAATTGATTAATAAAAGCAAGTTTTTGAGGATGCGCTCTCCTATAAATAGAGATGGTCCAAACCTCCGATTTTCGGTTCGCAAACTTCCGCAAAAAGTTCGGTTTGCGCGAACTTCCGCGAACCGCAGTAGACTTCAATGGGGAGGCAAACTTGGAAAACTAGAAAAATGTATGCTGGCCACAAAAGTGATGGAAAAGATGTTTCAAGGGGTCTAACACCTGGAGGGGGTCATGGCGGAGTGGGATACACGCCAAAAGTCCCGGGGAAAAAATCTGGATTTGACGCAGAGCAGCGTTTTAAGGGCAGAAATCACATTGAATGCTAAATTGCAGGCCTAACGTGCTTTAAAGAGACTCCGTAACAAAAATTGCATCCTGTTTTTTATCATCCTACATGTTCCAAAAGCTATTCTAATGTGTTCTGGCTAACTGCAGCACTTTCTACTATGACAGTCTCTGTAATAAATCAATGTATCTTTCCCCTGTCAGACTTGTCGGCCTGTGTCTGGAAGGTTGCCAAGTTCTTCAGTGTTGTGGTTCTGCTATGAACTCACCCTTTCTGGCCCCTCTATGCACACTGCCTGTGTGTTATTTAGATAAGAGAGAAGAGAGAAGCTGCTCTAATCAGCTGGATAAATCGTCCTCTGAGCTGGCTGGGCTTTCACATACTGAGGAATTACAAACAAGGGCAAAGCTGTTTGCAAGAAGAAAAGAGCAGCCTGAAACTTCAGTGCATGGGGGAAAGAAACACACAAATGATCTCTTGAGATTCAAAAGGAATGCTGTATACAGCCTGCTTATGTATGGATGTATTTTCTATGTGTGGACATACTGTACATCAACCTACTTCCTGTTTTAGTGGCCATTTTGTTTGTTTACAAACAAACTTTTTAAAACTGTTTTTAACCACTTTTAATGCGGCGAGGAGCGGCGAAATTGTGACAGAGGGAAATAGGAGATGTCCCCTAACGCACTGGTATGTTTAATTTTGAGCGATTTTAACAATACAGATTCTCTTTAAAACATCTTGCATGTGTATACATCAATCAGGGAGTGTAATTAGAGTACTGCTTCACACTGACACACCAAACTCACTGTGTAACGCACCGCAAACGCCAGAGTGCAAGCCGTGGCTGTTTTGAAGCCCATATGGTCGCCGGGCTGAGGTAGCTGAATGACAGAACAGTGACTGTCCAGCTGATCAAATTTAGTCTGTCCACAATGAAGCAACGACCTTATTATCTTGGGTGTGCCCCCCCCCCCCCCCCCCCCCCGAGACACTAATATAGCAAGCCCTTTCACCGCGGCAAGGTAATGATCACGAAGGGGAATTGGCACATGTACATGCCTTTTGTTGTTGGCGCTGCAGTGCAGCCAGAAAAATTAGGCAGGCATGTACATGCACCAGAAAAATTATTATAGCGACTGCTGCTAGCAGCGGCCTTAAAAATTCAGGAATCCGCCTGGAGTCCTGGACCCTGTAGGTAGTGGCGGAGAAGGCAGTCAAGCAGCTTGCAGGCAGAGATGCTGTGTAGGGACTGGGGACCTACTTAGTCTTGGGGCAGGCAGTCACACGCTGTGCAGGAAGAGATGCTGTGTGTGGGGACTGACTTAGTCTTCGGGCAGGCCTGACCATGCTTTACAGATTAGGCATCCGTGGTCAGATGGACCCTTGACCCAACGCTGTGTGCCAGAGATGACACCACTTGCCTTTCAACATCACGGTACAGTTTGGGTATCGCCTTTTTTGAGAAATAATTGTATATCTTCCCCTGCGGTGTGTGGATTTGCTTTTGTGTGCTGCTTTCCTTCAGGTGGTCATCCCATTGCAGTTTGTGCTTTGTGATCATGTGTCTTCATAAGGTAGTTGTCCCTACGCGAGTCTTGGTCTTTCCACGGCTCAATTTTTGGTGGCAGAGAGCACAGATGACATTGCTCTCATCTGAGGCAGACACACCGGCCGACTGAGTGTTAAGTGGGGTGCCAGAATCAGAGCTGGAGGAGGAAAAAGTGTCACACTTCTGTGCAGAAGCTGAGAAAGATGAGGTGTTCTGTGTTAAATAGTCAGCTACATCCTGACAATACTGGGGGTTGATGGCACGTGCCTTCTTCTGAACACTGTACTTTGGTCGCGGGCCGCACGAAATCATGACAGCGCAACCTCGAACGGACCTGCCAGGCGGCCTGCTGCCTCTGCCTTTTGTTTTGTCCATATTGGGGGGGGGGGGGGATGAAGTGAAAGGTATGCACTGACTTGACTAATACAATGTGCGGTCAGTCACACGGGTGCAGTTAACAGGTATGCACGGAGTGGTATATCACACTGCATACGCTCACGTAGGTAGGTGGGTGCATTGAAGCAAACAACAGGTAGTAGGTATATGCAGTGATGGGTATTACATGTGCACCTGTCACACACAGACAGGTACCGGATACACACAGTGACACTGCGTGCGCTCATTTAGGTAGGTGGGTGCACTGAAGTGAACAAGAGGTAGTAGGTATATGCAGTGATGGGTATTACATGTGCACCTGTCACACACAGACAGGCACAGTGACACTGACTGACAGGGCTGTATATAATGCAAGTGGGCCACACACACAAAAAAAAATATAGATCACAAAAAACAAGATTAGCTCTCAAAAGAGCTGTTGAGGGGTGCTTTTTTAGCAATAAAAATCAGCCAGGAGCAAGCTAACAAGCCTACAAGAGCCTAATTAAGCTTTCCCTATGAGAGTCTGCAGCAGCTATCCCTTCACTAATTACTGCAGGAACACGAGTGAGTCCACTGCCTGACGCTGCCTGCCTTTTATAAGGGGGTGGGGCTCCAGGAGGGAGTGTAGCCTAATTGGCTACAATGTGCCTGCTGACTGTGATGTAGAGGGTCAAAGTTGACCCTAATGATGCACTAGGGGGGCGAACCGAACTTCCGGAAAAGTTCCCGGTTCGCCACGATCGCAAACCACAGAAGTTTGTCGGGAACAGTTCGCCGGCGAACCGTTCGGGACATCTCTACCTATAAACTCCTTACCTTGAAAAGATTAACCATTGTGAATCTGAATTATAGGGTAGCGTTTCATCGGTTTTCTTTTAATTGTCTTGCAGCTTGAATAGCAACTGTTGGCAAACTGGTGCTTTCACTGGTGGCATCTATATAAAGTAAAATAACCCACATTCTTTTCTCTTATGCAAGTATAAGAATGTTGGAGAGAAGTTGTTGGTGCCCCAATATACAGTTTATCGAATGCTGCTTTAAAGCCGTAGTTCACCCTCCTCCTGCTATTTTTTAACCCTTTAATGGAGTCACTGGGTAGGGTGTTGGAATGGTGTTGGTGTAGTATAGCTGTGCCTGTGGCAAGGGTAGACATGAGGCTAGAAGAAAGTGGCATGTGCCAGGGTAATAATATTTATTTGGGGGAGGTTAAAGCCAATTGAAGTAAGACCAAATAACTTACTAGGTGGTGGTGGTGTAGCATAGCTGTGCCTATGTGCAGGGTGGACATGAGGCCAAAAGAAAGTGACATGTGTCAGAATAATATTTTTTTGTTTGGGTAAAGCTAATCGAAGTAGGACCAAATTACGTCCTGGGTGGTGATGGTGGTGCAAGATAGCTGTGCCTTTGGCAAGAGCGGACATGACGCCTGAAGTAACTGGTATGTGCTGGGGTAATAATGCGTAATAATCACATTGAATTTCTGTGCTGTAACCCTCTGATAGCCATGTGTTTTTATAAGTGCTAAGTAATCAACACTGTTGTGTGCTAGGCGACTTTGCTTGTCTGTCATGATATCTACAGCTGCACTAAAAGGGCTTGATTCACAAAAGCGTGAAAACTCAGTTATCACACCTAAAAACTCAGTTATCACGCCTAAAAGCTTTGCATGTGCAAACTAGGGTGCTAAGTAGTTTGCACCCTAGTTTGCAAGTGCAAACTAGAGTGCAAACTACTTAGCACCCTAGTTTGCACGTGCAAAGCTTTTAGGCGTGATAACTCAGTTACCATCCTTTTGTTAATCAACTTGGAAGAACAAAGAAATCGAGAGCCCAATATGGTGTAGTATTGTTAAGTTGATTGTGGTTTAAAGAAAAATATTTAGATATACTTACAAACATGGGTTACCCATAGGCAACCACTTCAAGTGCAGGTGGGGAGTATTAGAACCTGACCCCACTCAGGTTTTTAAGATGTCGCTCTCTGTAGATAGGAAACGGGGTAGCAGAAGTGAGCGCCTCTGTCGGCTGAACTGCCTAAGCATGCAGTTCACACTCCCATGAGAACAAAGTATAGCAAGCAATAGTTTCTATAGTCCTATTCTTAAACAGAACTTTCCTGGAATTTCATAGTATTATTTAGTACTAGCTGATGGCCCGGTGTTGCCCGGGTATGTATTTGGCTGGTGTTGGCTCTGCCCACTTTTTCTAACCCTAACACACAATTACTCAATGACCTAGTTTGTGAGCTTTGTGGTCTTTGGCATCAATAATTTGCATTGAAATGAAACAAATATGATTAGCTGTTTGTGGCCCCACCCCTTTTCTGAATTTGAACCCCAGTCACCTAATGACCAACTGTACCAGGTTTGAGGCTTGTGCTATTAACAGTGCAAGAATGGCAGCAATTAAACCTTCCCCTTGAAAATCAATAGGTGAATTTTGATTGGCTTTTGTAGGCTTCATCCTCTTTTCTGAATATTTTTCCCAGTCACCCAGTGACCAACTGTGCAAAGTTTGAGAACCCTGCCATTAACTGTGTAAGAATGGCTGAAGTTTACATTTTCCCAGTGAAATTTGCATTTGTCTCTGCCCAGTGCCCACTTTTTGGTTATGGGTATAAAAAGTATTTTACAAGTTATTCCAGGTAACGTACTATGAGTGTGCCAAATTACATTCAAATCCGTTCAGCCATTCTTGCATGATTCAGTAACAAACATCCAAACATCCAAACTTTCGCATTTATAATATTAGTGAGATTTCCATTATATTAAAGCAAATCTGTGAGGTTTAGGGATAGGAAAATGAGATCCCCTAGAGGCTTCCCCCATGGATCAGATCCATACTACTGTGCATGCACAGATGGCTCATGCATGCGCACTAGCACAGACCTGATCGGGCATGGTTTTGCAGAGGGGACAGTGTTGGAAAAGCCAGATGAAGGAGGACAGGAAAGTCTCTGGCTCTGGAGGATCCCAGGTGAATACCCAGTTGGGGCACTTTTTTTCCTACAGGTAAACTTCAAAAAACACTATATGGTGTTTGAAATGAAAGCATTTGCCGCCAAGTTAGATAACGCATTGTAATTTCCCTCATATTCTGTTTTTGTCCTGGTAACCACCCGAAAAACTAAATAAGTAATGCGTAAGACAAATCCAGTAGTGGACTTGTCCTTGACCTCTGATCTGTGTCAGTAATAAACAATTTATTCTGTGGGATGTCAATCAAGTATTTAAGAAAGTCTGGCTAATTCCTGTGGACTTAATCACACAGCTGACTACACAGGCAGCTTAGCAAATATTAAAACTTTTTTAAATTGATACATTTTAGAGGACATTTTAAAAATGGAAATTTTATTTTCATTGAAAGTAAAAATCCACTGGAATGTCACAGAGATATTCTTTTTTTAACTTTCTTGTCATTTACTCATAATATACCATACTCTGCTATCCAAATATGGCAATGTACACAAGCAGACTTTAGCTAGAATAATGTAATACATAGAAACAGTGTTTCAGGTCAGTTTGTACTGTTCCATGTTCCTGCATAAAACGTGTGCTATACTTGTATGCTTTTTGCATGTACTTGTTATTTGAGCTTTTATAGGAATGTAAAATGGGTGCATTTTGATTTTGTTAAACCAAAATGCCTCTTGATTATAATTATTAGCATTCATGAAAAAACAACATTTTCACGCACACATTTCCTTAATAATATGTTGTTATGCCACTTTTGCCCTCTGCATATGGACTAGCATTTCCTAAATGGAATTCACATAAAGGGAATCCAAAAATACATTTCAGTAAGCAGCGATTCTTTGATTCGAAATGAAAAAAGAGAAAGTTGCCAGTGAAATAAAATTAGCTACTGCTGAAAGTTATTCAAAGATCACAAAATCAAATGTCTGGCTTTCAAAGGTCTTTGCATCTATTATCTTAAATGACCAATGGAAATTAGCATAACATAATGTGTAATTTTGTTACTACATTAGACTTTGGAAATCTATGGAAAAAAAATTATTCCTAGATACATTTTTTGAAACAAAGCAATTCTCTCAGTTTTAAAGCCTCAGTGAAATAATTGAAGGTGTTGCAAGGGACAACTTTGACACAGTTGAATGACACAAGCATCTACTCTTCTTGTTGTCAGTCAAGAAAACTAGGGATGGGCCTTCAAGTCCAGACGGACACGAATTCGGAATTGTAATGAAGTCTAATGACTTCAGGTGTGAATGTGGGATGGGGGGTTAAGTTACCCTGAAGTCTCTGGGACATCTGTGTTTCATTATGCCTCATAGGCATAATGAAAGTCACATTTCACCACTCACTACCACGCTTCCTCTTTCCGGCTTGAAAGAGGAAGCACCTCATTGAGTAATGCAACGCGGCTTTCATTACGCCTAGGACGCGTAATGAAACGCTGACGTCTGGGTAGAGACTTCTGGGTAAGTTAACCCATACCCTATTCTGCAGTCACACCTTATGTCATTAGACTTTATTAGAATTCCAAATTCGGCTCATGGCTGAAGAAAACTATGTACATATGTATATTGGTAACATGATTGGCAAGGCTCCTTCTGAAGCCAGATTTCAATGAACTGGGCAAAGTGAAAGGAGAAATGAAGCTACTGATTACAATAGTCCACTGTATCTGGCATGAAACAGTTTATTGTGTAATATATGCATTAATATACAGTACATACAGTATATACACTCACCTAAAGGATTATTAGGAACACCTGTTCAATTTCTCATTAATGCAGTTACCTAATCAACCAATCACATGGCAGTTGCTTCAATGCATTTAGGGGTGTGGTCCTGGTCAAGACAATCTCCTGAACTCCAAACTGAATGTCAGAATGGGAAAGAAAGGTGATTTAAGCAATTTTGAGCGTGGCATGGTTGTTGGTGCCAGACGGGCTGGTCTGAGTATTTCACAATCTGCTCAGTTACCGGGATTTTCACGCACAACCATTTCTAGGATTTACAAAGAATGGTGTTAAAAGGGAAAAAAATCCAGTATGCGGCAGTCCTGTGGGCGATAATGCCTTGTTGATGCTAGAGGTCAGAGGAGAATGGACCCACTGATTCAAGCTGATAGAAGTGCAACGTTGACTGAAATAACCACTTGTTACAACCGAGGTATGTAGGAAAGCATTTGTGAAGCCACAACATGCACAACTTTGAGGCGGATGGGTACAACAGCAGAAGACCCCACCGGGTACCACTCATCTCCATTACAAATAGGAAAAAGAGGCTACAATTTGCACGAGCTCACCAAAAAAATTGGACAGTTGAAGACTGGAAAAATGTTGCCTGGTCTGATGAGTCTCAATAGAGTCAGAATTTGGTGTGAACAGAATGAGAACATGGATCCATCATGCCTTGTTACCACTGGGCAGGCTGGTGGTGGGGGTGTAATGGTGTGGGGGATGTTTTCTTGGCACATTTTAGGCCCCTAGTGCCAATTGGACATCGTTTAAATGCCACGGCTACCTGAGCATTGTTTCTGACCGTGTCCATTCCTTCATGACCACCATGTACCTATCCTCTGATGGCTACTTCCAGCAGGATAATGCACTATGTCACAAAGCTCGAATCATTTCAAATTGGTTTCTTGAACATGACAATAAGTTCACTGTACTAAAATGGCCCCCAAGGTCACCAGATCTAAACCCAATAGAGCATCTTTGGGATGTGATGAAATGGGAGATTCGTGCCCTGGATGTGCAGCCCATAAATCTCCATCAACTGCAAGATGCTATCCTATCAATATGGGCCAACATTTCTAAAGAATGCTTTCAGCACCTTGTTGAATTAATGCCACATAGAATTAAGGCAGTTCTGAAGGCGAAAGGGGGTCAAACACTGTATTAGTATGGTGTTCCTAATAATCCTTTAGGTGAGTGTACATGCCTTTATAAAGTCCTCTCCTTTGTGCTTCCTCACTCTGTTTTTTGTCAGATTTTTGGGCAAAGAATGAGGGATTGACAGCTACTATATAGGTAAAGAATTATTTCTTATTTACTAATTCACATTTGGCACAGAGGATCATAAAGTACAAATATCAATGCATAACATCAATAATGAACAGCATATAATAAAAATATATATTGCTGAATAGACCTGATGTATGGAAGTGGCCCAAGTCAATAAAATTAAAAGTAACTATCTAAAATGTGTAGCTCAAGCCTTTTATTGTTTTAATATTGATTGTCCTGTCCTCACTACCACGTGTACCCCTGGGGCGTGTATGGAGCTTAGCAGGCAGATAAACACCCTGCTACTACTCAATAAATTGAGACCAGGTAATGATCTGTAGCTTTAATGAGCTGAAGTAAGTTGGTGTGAAACTGTAAACAAATAACAGAAAGGATGCAATAAGTACATGAACTGAAAATATACATATCACATATCAGCATACAATAGTCTAGTGCATACAGGAACATGGCTACATGGTTAGCTGACTAGGCCTCACTATACAGTTGAACTACTAACTAGCTGCCTACACAGAAATAACACATAATACATGGCTACAGCTAGTACTAGTCATGCAGATTCATAGAAAACAGTAAGAAAGAATGCCTTACCGGCTATGCAGACTTTAGTAGAAGCATGGACAGGATTCCTCAGAGCATGTGACTCACTTTCCCAGTCTTTTGGGTAAGGAGGGTTGCAGGAGTGAGAAGGAATGGTTCTTGAAAAGATCGGGCTATGTAAGCTAGACAGGTAATGGCTCTAACAAGTGATTTCCAGGTAGAGAATCTCTTGAAGCGATGAGATCCAAAGGACTTGAAGAGTGTCACTGTGTGAAGTGCAGACACTTGTGGACGGATTTCAGTGTCTGAGTCTTCATCCACTAGTTCAAACATGTTGTTCTGGTGAACTGCTGGAGTGAAATTACACAAGAATGCAGGACCTGTGAACCAAGTTGTATTCTTGAGATGACTTGCTGCAACAGCTCTTGTAGCGTGGTCTGCAGGATTACTGTCGGCGGGCACATAGTGCCACTGTTCTGGACGGGTAGATTTCCTAATCCGCAGCACCCTGTTGTTGACATAAACATAGAATCGTCTGGACTCGTTATAGATGTAGCCTAAGACTACTTCGCTGTCTGTGTAGAATTCAGCCTTTTTAAGGTCAATGTCGATCTCAGATGTGATTAGTTCAGCCATTTCAACAGCTAGGACTGCTGCTTAAAGTTCAAGTCTGGGTATCGTGTGCTCAGGCTGTGGTGCAAGTTTTGCTTTGCCCATGACAAAGCCAATGTGGCATTGTCCTTTAATGTCTATGGTTCTAAGATAGACAACAGCAGATATGGCTTTAACCGAAGCATCAGAAAATACACAAAGTGTATGATCCTGGACATCTGTAGATGGCACAGGAGCATATGTGCGTGCAACTTTAAGGCTAGACAGAGCTGTTAGAGAGTTTTTCCATTCTACCCACAGATTCTTCTTGTCAGGGGGCAATGGAACATCCCAGTCAGTAGTTTCACGGGTTAAATCTCTGAGCAAGGCCTTACCCTGGATAGTGACAGGAGCCGCGAATCCCAAAGGGTCATAGAGGCTGTTGATTGCAGATAGGACACCTCTGCGAGTGAAAGGTTTCTCTTCCTTGCTAACTTGAAAAGTGAAGGTGTCAGATTTTAAGTCCCAGAGAAGTCAAAGGCTATGTTGGACTGGTAAAGCTTCTGACCCCAGATCCAAGTCCCTTAGGTCATAAGAAAGATCTTCAGAAGGGAAGGCTTCCATAACTTCTTTGCTGTTTGAAGCAATCTTGTGAAGTCTCAAGTTGGAGCAGGCAAGCATGTCTTGGGCTCTTTTGAGGAGACTGATTGCAGAGTCATTGGAAGGTAATGATTTCAAACAGTCATCTACATAGAAGTCTCTTTCTACAAACTGTCTTGTGTCCGACCCATATTCTTTCTTTCCTTCTTGAGCAGAACGTCTGAGTCCATAGATAGCAACTGCAGGTGAGGGGCTGTTCCCAAAGATGTGTACTCTCATGCGGTACTCTATGATGTCCTCTGAAGAGTCATTGTCTTTAAACCAGAGAAATCTGAGGAAGTTTCTATCCTTCTCCTTAACAAGGAAGCAATGAAACATCTGTTGGATGTCGGCAATCAGAGCGACAGTGTCCTTTCGGAAACAGAGGAGTATCCCCAGTAGCTTGTTGTTCTGGTCAGGGCCTGTCAGGAGCACATCGTTTAGGGAGATGCCTTCAAATTTGACGCTAGAGTCAAACACTACTCTGATCTGACCCGGCTTCTTTGGATGGTATACTCCGAAAATTGGCAGGTACCAGCATTCTTCTGGACCTTTAAGGGGTGGGGCAATCTCTGCATGATTGTTCTCAAATATTTTCTGCATGAAAGAAAAGAAGTGTTCTCTCATTTCTGGCTTTCTTTGGAAGTTACGTCTGAGAGAAGAGAAACGTTTAAGCACCTGTACTTTGTTGTTAGGTAGGCGTCTTCTCTGAGTTCTGAAAGGAAGGGGTACAACCCAACTGTTAGTGCTGTCCTTCACAAAGTCTCGTTCCATTATTTCCAAGAACTTCTTGTCTTCAATAGATAGTGCCACCCGATTATCATCTTTTGACCTCTGGAAGACTGTGCACCCTAAGTGGTCTTGGTCACTGTCACAGGCATCATTGTCACTAGAGACATCTGTGAAGGGACAAGGTAGATGGGAGGCACATGGTAGCTCCTTTATGAGGAAGTTGTTTACACATGGTTGGAAAAGTGAGGGGCGTCCACTTGCAAGTGTACTTGTGAACATACTATGAACTGAATCTGGCTTGTGCACACGCCCTAGGCAGACCTCTCCTATTATGACCCATCCTAGGTCTAGCTTCTGAGCATAAGGAGCATCGTGGGAACCATCTATTTGTTTTCTCACTTTATGGATTCGTAGGATATCCCTCCCGAGTAGCAAGATTATCTTAGCCTGTGGATCAAGTTCTGGGATCAGGTGGGCTATACGCTTCAAGTGCGCATGATGTAATGCGACATCTGGAGTAGGAATTTCAGATCTATGATCATTAATCTGATTGCACTCTATTAGAGTTGGTAAGGGCAAGCAGATGCTTCCATCTATAGCTTCGATCTGGAAGCCGGATGCTCTTCTCCCCGCCGTCTCCACAATTCCTGCACAAGTCCTTAGTGAGTATGGAGAGCTGGGGCCTTTAACGTTGAATATATCAAAGAAGGTTGAGTGGGCTAGAGACCCATTGCTTTGATCATCTAGAATGGCATACATTTTGACTGCTTTGTCCCTTTGTTCTGCTGGGTAGAGTCGGACTAGACACATTTTGGAGCAGGATCTTCCACCTGTGGCTCCTTTGCAGACCTCTGTGCACTGTGGAGTGACCTCTAATGTAGCTGTAGGAGTGTCACCCTCCTCCCCGCCATGCTCGGTTGTGCTGTGAGTATGTTGTAAAGTCCATGGAGCTGGTCCAGGATGTAGTGCTGTGTTGTGATCTGTGCTATCACATTCTTTACAATTTTCACTAAACTTGCAGTTGTTGGCAAAGTGAGTGGTGGATGAGCAGCACTTATAGCAGATGCTATTTTCTCTAAGGAAGGATTTACGTTCCTCAATGGGTTTCTCTCTAAAGCCTCTACATTTCAGCAGAGAATGTGGCCTTCGGTGTATAGGACACCGCTTACCAGGTACTCTAACTTTATTTGCTGCATGAGGGGAGGCAGCAAACCTGTGGGGAGCGTCTGGGGGAGACAGCTCAGTCTTGTGAACTGCCACTGAAGCTTTGTGTGAAGGAAGACCTGGAACAGAAGTACATGTTAGTGTGAAATCAAAACTAGGATCATTTCTTATCTTATCCTGATCACATATAAAGTCCACAAACACAGAAAATGGAGGAAATGAAACATGGTGTTTTTTCTTATAGTTAGAACCACATTTAACCCATTCATTTTGTAAGCCAGGGGTTAACTTCTGTACTATGAGGTTAACACCTCTGGCAGTGTCAAAGTATGCAAGTCCTGACAAATCACCTTCAGATTTGGCTACCTGAAGTTCCATTAACAAGTCACTAAGTTCCCTGAGTTTCTGCAAGCCTTTGGAAGCTATTTTAGGGAAATTTTCTATCCTCTTAAACAAAGAGTTTTCTATAGCCTCCACTGAACCATAACATTCATCAAGTTTGTCCCAAACCATTTTTAGTCCAGCTGCTGGGTTTCTTATGTTAATGGACCTGATTCTTTTTACATGCTCAGCAGATGCAGTCCCTAGCCACTTAGCTAAGAGGTCCATCTCCTCACTAGGGGACAGTTCAACATCTTTAATAGTGTTCTTAAAGGAAGACCGCCAGGCCCTATAACTCTCAGGGTGATCATCAAACTTCACAAGTCCCTTGGCAACCAGCTCACGCCGTGTGAGGAACTTAACAATGTCCATGCTGGTTTGAGCAGGAGCAGGGAAAGTCGGTGGTGTGTTGCCATAGTGAGAAATTGGTGTGTAATCATACCTGTCAGTAGTCTCTCGTTTTGGTCGAAATGTCTCATACCTATTTGGCGTGTAAGGAGAAGTTCCTGGAACATTATGTGCCGGCTGAAGTTCCTGACGTAGCGACAGGTGCTCTGAAATCAGTTCATTTTCTATATTGACTTCTGGCTTGCAGGCTGGAGATTTATTCTGGACTTCTGTCTGTGCTGTGAAGAGAGTTTGATGAGATCTGTCGATGAGGTCTCGTTGAACATCTTCCACTGACAGGAAAGAGTTAATCATTCTGGAATGTCGATGGACATAATCTGAAGTGCGCTGCAGGGGATCCTGATGGGTGAGATCAAGGCTGGGTGGCCTGCTGTGCCTTTCATCGTCTGGATGGATGAGTGCTTCTAAGGCTTCTGCTTTGGCAATAGCTGCAGCAGCTTCTTTCTGTGTTGAGAGCTTCTCTAGTGCTGCTTGTTGTTTTGCTCTCTCAGCTTCAAATGCAGCTTGTTGTCTTGCCTTCTCAGCTTTAAATGCAGCTTCTTGTGTCGCCTTCTCAGCTTGATATGCAGCTTCTTGTGTCGCCTTCTCAGCTTCATATGCAGCTTCTTGTGTTGCCTTCTCAGCTTCAAGCTTTGCTTGTTGCAGCTTTAGTTGCATCTCTTCCTCTGTGAAGGCAGCACGTGCTTTTGCAGCTTCAGCTTCTGCGCGAGCAATGGCGGCTGCATTGCTGACTGACGAGGATCTTGTAGAGCGACTGACTTTAGACCTTGTCTTGTAAGAAGAAGTTTGGCTTTCTGACATGACGCTGCTGTTAAGGATCTTGACTGTGTAGAGACTTCTGCGTACTGATATGCAGGTAGCTGCGTGGTAGTATAACTGTCTCTGTAGTCAGTATCTTATTTTCCACTCTCTGGGTAGCAGCGTTTCACTGGCTGGGAAGCTAGCCGGTCTGGTTCCACTCGCGGGTAGCAGCCGTTTCACTGTCCTGTCCTCGCTACCACGTGTACCCCTGGGGCGTGTATGGAGCTTAGCAGGCAGATAAACACCCTCCTACTACTCAATAAATTGAGACCAGGTAATGATCTGTAGCTTTAATGAGCTGAAGTAAGTTGGTGTGAAACTATAAACAAATAACAGAAAGGATGCAATAAGTACATGAACTGAAAATATACATATCACATATCAGCATACAATAGTCTAGTGCATACAGGAACATGGCTGCATGGTTAGCTGACTAGGCCTCACTATACAGTTGAACTACTAACTAGCTGCCTACACAGAAATAACACATAATACATGGCTACAGCTAGTACTAGTCATGCAGATTCATAGAAAACAGTAAGAAAGAATGCCTTACCGGCTATGCAGCCTTTAGTAGAAGCATGGACAGGATTCCTCAGAGCATGTGAAAATGGCAGCTTCTAGCAAGACTACTTCCTTCTTGTCTGATACATGAGGTCACAGAGGAGGAGGAGTAACAGGAAGGCTGAACTTAACTGAGAACAATGTAATAGAGTGGTCAGTAGGTGGCGCTGTCCTACCTCATTCTAACACAGGATAAATCCTGTATGGATTAGCACCCATTTTAATGAAAGATGTCTGCAAGACATGACATTGATGATTTTGGCATACAGCTCATGAAAACCCAAAATTCCTATCTCAAAAAATTAGCATATTTCATCCGACCAATAAAAGAAAAGTGTTTTTAAAACAAAAAAAGTCAACCTGAAAAATGAAATCTTCATCTCCATAAAGCTTTTACAGCAGATGGAAGCATGAACCCACTTTTGAACCAGAAACAGCGGCAGAAGCGCCTGACCTGGGCTACAGAGAAGCAGCACTGGACTGTTGCTCAGTGGTCCAAAGTACTTTTTTTGGATGAAAGCAACTTTACATGTCATTCAGAAATCAAGGTGCCAGAGTCTGGAGGAAGACTGGGGAGAGGGAAATGCCAAAATGCCTGAAGTCCAGTGTCAAGTACCCACAGTCAGTGATGGTCTGGGGTGCCATGTCAGCTGCTGGTGTTGGTCCACTGTGTTTTATCAAGGGCAGGGTCAATGCAGCTAGCTATCAGGAGATTTTGGAGCACTTCATGCTTCCATCTGCTGAAAAGCTTTATGGAGATGAAGATTTCATTTTTCCGCACGACCTGGCACCTGCTCAATAATAAAATTATTCCTCATTCCTCACAGTAATGACCATGGTATTACTGTGCTCAATTGGCCTGCTAACTCTCCTGACTTGAACCCCATAGAGAATCTGTGGGATATTTTGAAGAGAAAGTTGAGAGACGCAAGACCCAACACTCTGGATGAGCTTAAGGCCGCTATCGAAGCATCCTGGGCCTCCATAACACCTGAGCAGTGCCACAGGCTGATTGCCTCCATGCCATGCCGCATTGAAGCAGTCATTTCTGCAAAAGAATTCCCGACCAAGTATTGAGTACATAACTGAACATAATTATTTGAAGGTTGACTTTTTTTGTTTTAAAAACACTTTTCTTTTATTGGTCAGAAGAAATATGCTAATTTTTTGAGATAGGAATTTTGGGTTTTCATGAGCTGTATGCCAAAATCATCAATATTAAAACAATAAAAGGCTTGAACTACTTCAGTTGTGTGTAATGAATCTAAAATATATGAAAGTCTAATGTTTATCAATACATTACAGAAAATAATGAACTTTATCACAATATGCTAATTTTTTGAGAAGATCCTGTATATATATATATATATATATATATATATATATATATATATATATATATATATATATTCAAATGTATTCAATGACAGTTTTGGAGTAGAAGAAGTAAATGGTGGGGATAATGGTGCCTGCGAGAATGTCTAACGGGGGGTGATGCTGTATTTGGGAGGGGCCCTGGGAAGTTAGTGGATGTGCACATTGGTTTTTTTTGGAGTATGGGTGTGACCTAAGCAGAGCCAGGGCAAAGTCCTCCAGCACCCAAGGCTGAGGCACCAAAGTGCGCCCCTCCATACCTCCCACCCCAGCCATCTTACACTGATTGCTATTAGACTAAGGGATGCCCCATGGTCTACAACCCCCAACACCTTAACCTCTAGTTATATGGCTTGCAGTCACTGCCGTGTATCACCTTCTCTTATTTCTCTCTGCTTCAAACACAATAGGCGAATGATAGCTGAGCGAGTTGTGCGCCCCCTCCTACACTGCACCCTGAGGCTGGAGCCTCTCTTGCCTCGGCCTCGGCCCTGTGTGGGGGTGCCTCTTTCCTGCTGTTTATATTGACTACCCTGCTTTGGAAGAAGGCCTCCAAAGGCACGCACCTGCACTGGTGGCCATGTGTTCACCCAAGAATGTGACCACAACTCAAGAGAGTCCCTCTAGTCTAACTCATGTGGAGATAGGAGTTCTCCACATGCCTTATTGGTTGGTTTCCTATATGAGCAACCTCATTTTGTGAGTACTATTTACCTACTCTTTCTCCATTTTCAGTACATACAACACTATTTGGGCTCCCTTTTTTATCTGTGTTTATTTTTCAAGGTACATCCTATCTCTCAAGTCATATTCAGCCATCATATTTATTTCCATTTCTAGGAGTACATCTAAATTGCAGCCTATTGCAGTAGCTGTCATGACATTATGGAATCACCAAAGTTTTGGTGAGCATGTAAAGTAAAAGTGTTTTTGATAAAATTATAGACGTGGAAAAGTTTACGAGAGACAGAACAGGCCTTTCAAAAGGCGCCAAGCACAGAGACAGGAGTAATGAGGAAAATAGATATTATAATGCATTTAAATAACTACAGTAGATGCAGGGCAATAGTTGTAATTAGTTATTAGACTGGGTTTACACCAAAGGAAGGATGACATCTGAGAATGGAGTAAGGACATGACAAAATAACTGCAGTGCCTAGAAGGGATTTTTAAGTGTCACAATGGTGCTTAGAAATGGTAGATACTGGCAAATGTAATTTTACAAATATGAGGCATGTGTAGGAGGAGATGGGTTAACATGGAAACAGGAATTTAAGCTGCATTACTATGTATTCTGTCTGTGGATAGAGATCAGAAGCAAAACTTTCATGGGGTCCTCAGATGTAGGCACACTTAGAAAATGCCACCTGCCCCTAACCTATGGATATGAGTTAATTGGGCAATTTACATTCTCATGCAATCATCACTGCTCATATTTCATGGGCACTGAGACAAAGTTTGAGGGTAGAGGGACACAACAAAGTTAATGGTGAATATATTAAGTACCACCTGGGCCCCATAGCAGCTGCTATGGCTGCTATGGCTATTGCTATGCACTTTTAGTCTGTAGAAATGTGTAATGTATCAAATGATCTAGGGACAATTGTGCATCAGGGATACAACCTAATAAGGAGACAAAACAATGCAGAAATAAGGAGGTCTGGTCAGTGTAAAACCTTATAACCTTATTGGAGACAACAGAACAATTTGCCAGTTGATTTAAGGTGTACGTGAGGCAACGCATATGGCAGCATTTACAATAACCTGGGGCTTCCTCAAGCCCCCAAAATTTTGAAACCTATAAGGACTGTTTCTGGCCACAAAAGTGATGGAAAAGTTGTTTCAATGGGGCCTAGCACCTGGACAGTGGCATGCCAGAGGGGGATCCATGGAAAAAGTCCCATGAAAAATTACTTAGCTGACGCAGAGTTGTGTTTTAATCTCTAAAGGGCAGAAATCACGTTACATTCCTAAATTTGAGGAATAAAGTGCTTTAAAATGTGCGCACACGTCCATCAGGTAGTTTAACTACTTAAGCTTTTAGGACGTAGCTCCTACGTCTAAAAATGCATGTTGGACGTAGGAGCTACGTTCATGAAAAAAAAACGGAACCGCGGGGGTTCGCAGTGCAACAACCGCTGGGGTGCGCAGTTTCCATTTATTGATCTAAGTCCCCGTTAGATTGATCGCTGGCTTCTATGGAGAAGCCGCGATTGTTCTGTTACACATCCCCTCTTTACTTCCTGTTTACAGGTAGCCAAGAAAAAAACCTACATCTACATAAATACAATTTAAAAAAATAAATAAACAGTTACTGAAGGGTCTGAAATTTTTTAATATGCATGTCAAGAGGGTATATTACTATTATTATTTTTAATTATAAGCTCGTAAATAGTGATGGATGCAAAACTGAAAAAATGCACCTTTATTTCCAAATTAAATATTGGCACCATACATTGTGATAGGGACATAATTTAAATGGTGTAATAACCGGGACAAATGGGCAAATAAAATATGTGGGTTTTAATTATGGTAGCTTGTATTATTTTAAAGCTATAATGGCCAAAAACTGACAAATAATGTTTTTTTTCCATTTTTTTCTTAATATTTCCGTTAAAATGCATTTAGAATAAAATAGTTCTTAGCAAAATTTACCACCCAAAGAAAGCCTAATTGGTGGTGGAAAAAAAACAAGATATAGATCATTTCATTGTGATAAGTAGTGATAAAGTTATTGGTGAATGAACACTAAAGGCGAAAGTGGTTAAGGGTTAGGCGTGCTTCACACAGACATGCTTACATAACTACAAAAGAGCATGAGTTTGAGGGTAGAGGGACACAACAAAGTTAATGGTGAATATATTAAGTACCACCTGGGTCCCCTATGCTCCAGGGCCCCATAGCAGCTGCTATGGCTATTGCTACACACTTTTAGTCTGTAGAAATGTGTAATGTTTCAAATGATCTAGGGACAATTATGCATCGGGGATTCAACCTAATAAGGAGACAAAACAATGCAGAAATAAGGAGGTCTGGTCAGAGTAAAACCCTATTACCTTATTGGAGACAACAGAACAATTTGCCAGTTGATTTAAGGTGTACGTGAGACAACGTATATGGCAGCATTTACAATAACCTGGGGCTTCCTCAAGCCCCCAAAGTTTTGAAACCTATACAGACTGTTTCTGGCCACAAAAGTGATGGAAAAGTTGTTTCAATGGGGCCTAGAACCTGGACAGCGGCATGCCAGAGGGGGATCCATGGAAAAAGTCCCATGAAAAATTACGTAGTTGACGCAGAGTTGTGTTTTAATCTCTAAAGGGCAGAAATCACATTACATTCCTAAATTTGTGGAATAAAGTGCTTTAAAATGTGTGTAGGACGTGTACAAACAAATTCAACTTACAAACAATTTCCTGGACCAAAACCTGTTTGTGAGTAGGGGACCACCTATAATCACATTACAAGCGCAATCGCTGAAAATCCCTGCAAAATAAGAATGCAAAGTGGCAATCTCTAGACAGTTGCATATTTGTGATTACAAATGAGTGGGGCCTAAGTCCTTTTGCATCTTTTCCACTCTATAGCCTTTTATGGGTCTAGTGAGAATACAGAAGTGTATGTGTTTGGAGGAGATTAATACTATCTAAGAGGATACTTTCTCTCCTTGTATGGTCATCCTGTGGGGAATTCGCTTTATTCAAGTAGAATCTCCTTTGGTAATGACAGCAATCATTTGAGAATAACCTATCTGTTATTATAACAGTATGGCAAACGTGATTTATCTGTGGATTGACCAGCTTACTGTAATAATTTGAGGAATGGCACCGCTCAACAGCCTTAACAGCCTTAAAGTGAACCTCCAGACTAAAAATTTACTCTGCAGAACTGAAAAAGCTTGGTGTTTCTTTAACAGTTTCACAGCATCAGAACTTTGTTTTTCTTACCAAAGCATCATTTTTAGCTGCTTTTTTAGCTAAGCTTCACCCATCAAAGAAAACTGCTCTGGCTTTTTTCCCCTGATGCTGTGCAAAGCTTGATGGGATTTCTTATGTTGTTATTCATGTTTCCTAGCAACTGGGAGGGGTGATCAGGACACAGGATAGTTGGAACTATGTCTCATGCTCCTTGTCACCTCCTTTCAACCAAAAATATGGCTGCCCTCATAAAATCAAACATTTGCCTGTTCTTTTAAAACAGGGTGGGTAAGAGATTATATTACCTATCTATTTTAATTAACATAACTAATGTAACTTAATGACAGTATGTTCGTTTAGGCTGAAGTTCCTCTTTAAGTTTGGTACACTCTTTCAATTATGGTTGACCAGTCACTGACCAATTTAACCACCTCCATGTAGTATTAAGGCCAACAGATATAGGCCCTTAAGCCACTTCAAGCAAGCAAGGAAATACTCAATAACTTTTTCCACCTACTTTTTGGCACTTTTTCAATTGCAGAGTGAGATTGCGAAATTATCTCCTAGGAGAAAACTTAGTGGAAAAAGTAAATTGAATAAGGGCCATTTAATACTATAGGCAGATTGTGTAGGTACACCCTCATACTACATGGAGGTGGTAAAATTGATCAGCGATTGACCAATCACAATTAAAAAAGTGTACCAGGTTTTAGTCTGCTTAATTAACACCATCTCTAGTGCATCCAAAATTGTAAAAGAATCTGTCCGAGTACAAATTACTCTGTATTCATAGAGTATTACTCTGTATTTCATATTGGTTTAATTAGGATGTCTTACTAATGAGTACAATATTTAACTATAAAAATTTAGAAACACTATACAATCTGCTTAAATGTTCACAAAACAGGAAACTTGTAACTGTCATATAGTAAACAAAATGCT